>NC_081411.1:742020360-742338437 GCF_030272615.1 Cryptomeria japonica | reverse complement strand
CTAATTTCTACCACTGCCTTAGTGGATGACACTGATAGCCAATTATCCCCCCTACCAAGCATCCTTTAAAATGGAATCAAATTGTTATTTAAGACTCCCACCCTATAAACCTCCCAGGCCTCCTCGATAAAAGATCTTTTCCTTTGCTTCTCTACCTTGATCTCCTCTGCCTCCTCGTCCTCCTCCTCAGACCCAGAGCCTCCTTCAACCTCTTCTGCATCCTCAGAATCCGATGATACATAGTTGGTGGGATTAAAATAGGCGCGGTTAATGCTCACCCCCAACTCGGCTTCTTGCTCTAAAATGGCATTGGCTACTGCCTGCCCATCCACTGCTCGAATGAAACCGTCTTATCCTTTGAATGCATACCTCCTTGGAATCCAAAATGTCCACCAAGCTCATAAACAAATCCATCACACCAATGCCTGCAACTACCTAGGATGTATTCAACAAGTCTTTTCCCTGCTCCAAACACTCTTTCATCTGTGTGAAAGAGCCATCTGCATTGCACTCACAGATGTTCCTCTCTGCACTTTCAACTAACACAAAAATGATGAACCATTTTACCCCCCTCGAAACCACTTACCATTGCAGGACACCTAGAAACTGCCTCCATAGAATAAATCCCAATCCTCCTCTAACAGATTGCCTCTTAGTCCATCTTCCCTTCTATTTATGGACACATCCTTCTGGATTCTTCCAAATCTGGTTCTCGATCAAAGTATAAGTACATACCTCTGATCTAGACACTAGATTCATCCTACCAAATCAATCCTAATCCTCTTCATAATCCAAAAACTGGCAACATTAACACCTGTCAAAACTGACAATAGCCATAGCGGTACTCTTCTACCCTATCCGATGCAATCACCTATCCATCTCCTACCAATGCGCCTACTTCTCCAAAATCTAGAAGATCCTTCCTTTAACACAAGATCTAACCAATCTGGAACCTTGGGAAATCCTCTAGGAGGTAAATCTAGAACTAGCAGATGCTATCCAATCCCCTGCCTCGAAATTGGAGAGATATCTCCACCCTCCACCACATCAATCTCATGTGTGAGATCTCCCAAATAGTCACCTCCAACAAGGACTACCTTCAATTTAGTATCTAGGCCTTGATTAGCTAACATGTCAGTAGCTCTGTTCCCTTCCCTAAATATATGCGCCAACGTATAATCTAAAAAATTATCCAAGAATCCCCTTATTGCTTGGACCCGTTGATCCAATTTCAAGTTATTAACTCTACCTTGATTAATGACATTGATGCAAATCAATGAGTCACCTTTAATTTCCACCCTGTCAAACACCTTCAAAACACAAAGTTGTACACCTCTCCTCATCGCCTCCATCTCTGCAAGATTGTTGGTAAAGGATCCCAGATTTCCATACATCTCCCATAAACAGTGACCCCTATCATCTCTGATCAAACACCCATATCTAGATTCTCCTAGGTTGCCTCTCATGACCCCATCAAAATTAAGCTTCGCCCATCCATCCTTCGGTGGTCTCCATCTCACCAACCTCCTATCTCTCTTACCCCCCAGGGTAAACTCGACCAGGGCCTTCAAAAACTTCCACTTGTTCTGAATCTTCTCATCCCACCTAGAAAAATATCGAACCTTCTTACACTTCACTTTTCTCACCACCTTTTCACAAATACTTCTCTTCATATCTTCAATCATTGTTTGAACCGACCTAGCTTGATCCCTAAAAACTTGGAAGTTCCTCTCCTTCCAGATCTTCCAAGTAATCATTGATGGGACCACAATCCAAATGTCCCCCCACATCAAATTCTTCCCCCAAGTAAGTCATCCACTCAAAAAATCAAATAACAATCTAGGCTTGACCGTATGTAGTCCAACAAACTCTATGAACCAATCCCAACATTTGGAAGCAAACTCACAACCAAACAAAAGATGGTTGCAACTCTCTTCCTCCTTAGCACATAACAAACAAATGCATGGACCAGATATCCCAATTTGTTTAAGCCTATCACCTGAGAGGATCCTATCATGCAGAGCAATCCAAAGAAAAGTGCCCACTCTTGGTGCTACTTTGATGCTCCAACACAAACCTGCATGTCAGTCTCCTTCAAATCTCTTTTTCAAAATTTTATAGCCAAGTTTGACACTGTACTTCCCATAAGCAGTATCACACCAAATGACCTCATCCTCTAAGGCTCCCACTACCACCTTTCTACCTCTAAGTCGTGAGAGAATCCTCTCCCATTCGTCTTCCCTCAAAATACCCCCATCTTCCAGCCTCCACTCCACCAACTCCCCTGCCTGAGAATTATTATGGAAGTATTCTACCACAACTCTACCTGCACAATCCTCGAATGCCACTACCTTCTCCTTTTCAGCTAACAAGTCTTCCAACACCACCCCCCCACTCTACGAATCTCGCCAAAAACCTGCTCTCCTTTCATTTATGATTTTCCAAGTAAGATGATCGGTGATAACTCCTCTTCTTTCCCACAAAAAATTCCAAATCGATGATCCTCTACCAAAGTTAGCAATAGTTAAGATTCTTTCTAGAGCATCTACATCCAAATATTTATGTCTTATGATTCTGCACCATAATTTTTCCAGATGTTTGAACATCTTCTAGGTTAGCTTAGCTCCTAACGCCATATTTTGATATAACAAATTTCTTACACCTGCTCCTCCTTCCATTTTGTCCAAACATACATTGTCCCACTTGATTAATGGGATCCTCTTCACATCCTTAGATCCTTCCCATAAAATCTTCTAAATATACTTTCAATTTTACTCACCGACTCCTTGTTGATGCTAGAACATGACATTGTTTATTTAGGGATAGCCAATAGCACTGTCTTGAGCATGACAATCCGGCCAACCTCCAATAACCAGCTATTCTTCCAATTGGCCACCTCATCCCTGCATTTCTCTATCAATTCCATCCAATATTTATTTCTTCTTCTCCCATCAAAGAGAGGAATTCCCAGATACTTTACGAGTAAATTCCCAACTTTGAAGCCCAATATATCCATAATTTTCCTTTGGATTCCCTTGCTCGAGTTGAAGAAAAATATTTCTGACTTATCTTTATTCATGTACTGACCTAAGCCTACCGAATACAAATCCAAGGTATCTTTGATAGTCTGAGCTTCCCGCACAATGACCTCTCAAAACAACATAGTGTCATCGACAAGTTATGAGTGGGAGACCGCTTCCAACCCTTCGTGGATGACGACTCCTCTCCAAATATGCCTCCTCCTATTGGCCTTTATCAACCAACTGAGAGCCTCCACCATCAACACAAATAAGAATGGTGAAATAGGGTCTCCTTGACGAAGACCATTTTGAGATTTGAAGAAACCAAACAAGGATCCATTAACCAAGATAGAAAATCTAGGGCCCTCTATACAAGTACGAATAATACCAATCCATTCATCGGAGAAACCAAACCTCCTAAGCACCCTAACCAAAAAATACTAGGAAACTCTGTCATATGCCTTACTAACATCCAACTTGATCACCATACCTCTAAATTTGTTGGCCTTAGCAGAGTGGCAGACCTCCAATACCAAAATAATGTTGTCTACAATGTCTCTTCCCAGAACAATTTAACCATTTTGTTCCTCGGCCACTATAGATGGAAGAATCTTCTTTATCCTATTGGCCAATGCTTTTGACAAAACCTTATATATGGTGTTACACAAAGAAATGGGCCGGTAATCAAACATAAACTCATAAATGCCCTTCTTAGGGATCAACACAACCATCATATTATTCATATCCTTTACACATTTCTTGTGAGCCCGAATATCTTCCACCAGTTTAAAAATATGCTCCCCCATAAATTCCTAGCATCTTTGGTAGAAGCTAACCAGGAATCCATCAGGACCCAAAGCTTTATTAGGATGGAGTTGGAAAACTACCTCCTTAATCTCTTCTCGAGAAAATTTTGCATTCAACATCTCATTGTCCTATTTTAATATTAACACTGGGATAACTTCAAGCACCCTGTTTCACTCCACATTTTCCTTCGGAATGACATTGCACAAGACCAATTCAAAGAACATGGCCGCCTCTGCTCCAGTCTTATCTTCCCCCATACACCTTTCCCCCTTGTCATTCCTAATCCTGTCAATTCTATTCATTGTCCTGTGAGCTTTAACCAAAGCATGGAAATAGCCAGTGTTCAAGTCACCTTCCCTTAGCCATGACTCCTGAGCTTTATCCCTCCAAAAAAATTCTTCTCTCTTAAGTAGTTTTGCAAGATCAGACTTGGATTTTTTCACCTCAAATTCTTGATCCCCCATACCAAATGCAACAATCTTTAATTTAGCTTTTCCAATTCTCCCTCTACACAATTTTTTTTCACAAATATATTGTTGAAACAAGCTGCATTCCACTCTTTCAGTTTCATCTTCATATAATTCAACCTACGCAAAAAATGAAAACCGAGGGTACCATTATATATGTTTCTCTCCTTCCACCATATTTCCAAATTAGGCAAAAGAGTATCATCCCTCCACCACATATTTTGGAATTTGAAATATCCTTTTGTCCTCCTATCAAAAATCTCCACATAGGGAAATGATCTGAGGCCAAATATGGAAGAATTGAGGAAAGAATGATGCCTCCCTTTCCACCCACTCTTTGGAAATAAGGAAATGATCCAATCTTTCAGCAATGGTGGTGAATCCCAATCTTTTTTTCATCCATGTATATTTCCCATTGTTTATCTCTATATCACATAACTGAGATGCTTGAAAAATACCTAAACCCCTCCATTGCTACACTATTTCTCATCAACCCGCCAACTTTCTCATTTAAATTAAGAATTGCATTGAAGTCCCCTTCAACAATGATCTCCTTAAAGTTGATTCCACTCAAAATATTCAATAGACTCCCAAAAGACCGCCTTTTTCTGTGGATTAGAGGGTCCATACACATTGACCAATACAAAAGATGTGTTGGAAGGAATATGTCTTCCAACACCTACCATCCAATGATCGCTTTTCTCTAGAAGTCCAAACTGGATAAATTTTGTATTCCAAAGAATACCAATCCATCCTGACATACCACACACCTCATGGAAGGCTCCATCCCACTCTCTACAATATTTCAAAAAACCTATCCCATTCTCCTAGATAAACTTTGTTTCTTGCAACAAAACAATCTCCGGAGACTCTTTGCACAAACATTGTCTAACTAGTCTTCTCTTGTAAGGGGCTGAGAGACCCCAGACATTCCATGACAAGATCCTCATCTCCCTCCAAGGGAGTTTTTGCCTCTCTTGGATGCTTTAAGAAAATAAGAAATACTTAACAACCCCTTCTGCACCACCTTATCCTCTCTCTTTTTCTTATTGGTCTTCCTACCTCTTATTTTATTTGAAATACCAATCTAACCTACCATAGATTGACTAAGACATCTTCTATCAATAATATCCAACAAATCCTCCTTGACCCACTATCCTCTGAAAGCCACATTCCTTCCATCTCTGAATCCTCCAACCCAACCATTTAAACCACACGAATATCCCCTGCCTCTAGTTTGACTTCGGGATCCCCTTACTTTGAATTATATGGTTGGGCTTGTGTCTACTTTTCCAATCTACCCACCTCCATATTGTCCTCACCAACCCTCCTACTCCCTTCTGCATTCATACCAGAATCTGATATCTTTCTGCCTAGATCATTATTATGATTGTTCAAGGGAGATTTATGATTTACCATTCCCTTGTCGGAAGTAACTACCTCTGTTAGGGTAAGTGTTTGACCCAACTCAGGTAAATCCTTCCTGCCATCCTTTTTCGAGGTCCATCTTGAGTAAAACTATTTCGGAGGCCTAGGATCCCTCCTCCTACTTATGAATCCAGAGAGATTGGTCCTCTCGACTTCCAACTCTTGAAATCAAAGTCGACCACTAACAACCAATCCTATCCTTCTTAGGATTTCCATGACAACCGCTAACTTCATTCTCACATAAACATACTGATCTCCATATGAGATGTCCTCATCTACTTCCATCAAAGTACCTAGGGACCTCCCTATCTTATCTAAACATTCTTTGTTCCAATACTCAATCGATAAGTTATACAATCTAACCCATATCGACGAATCATATGGAGAGCACTTCAAAGGATTAAAATTTGGGGCCCAAGGTTGAATATACATGGGGCTATCTTCAAACATCCACACTTCTCCCATGAGGCCTTTATTTTAATTAAGGGCAGTAATTGTGAAAAAGTGTTACTCATATGAGCTCGGTATTTCATGTCTATTGATCATATATAATATATCAATTTTGATTATTCTTTGATTCTGGCAAGTTTGTTTGTTTCTTTGATTGTTTGTTAATTTGTTAATTTGTTTGTTTGTTTGTTTGTTTGTTTTTGTTTTTTTTGTGTATGATTTTCTTCCCTGTGTATTTAGGAGGGGTACCATGGGTTTCCCACAGTGGTGGGGAACCACCCACTGTGGGTTAACCCACGACGATGGGAATCCACCCAGAGTGGGTTCCCATGGCAATGGAAACCCACCCACCATGGGCTCCCATGGTGGTGGGGAGTCCCACCCATCGTGGGCCTTCTGATGGTGGTGAGTACCCCCCACCACTGTGTGGTGGGGGGGGGGGGTCCACGTTGGCACCCTCCACCCTCGGTGGTATGTCTAATTTCTAACTGTTATTTTAATCGTTGAGTAATTATATATATATATATATATATATATATATATATATATATATATATATATATATATATATATATATATATATATATATATATATAGTTTCTTTTCAATTATTTACCATTATATTAATGATAATACCTTGTATTTGGGTATTGATGTTGGGTAACCTAGTAGATAAATGTATATATATTTCTAAATTGGAAAATAGAGTCTATTTTTGAATTAAGTGATAAAAGGTTATATTTTGGTTAATTATAGCTAGATAGATATAAGGAATAAATTAGAAGTATTGAGATTAATGGCTATGGAGATAAGTAGTGCGGAATAAGTATATATGCATTTTATTAAACATTAATTTATTTGAAAATTAGTCATATCTCGAGAAATGTAAATGTATTTAGTCTTGAACATATGTTATTCATCGCATGGTTAAGCTTTGATGAGGACTGATAATACTTATACTTTTACATTTGATCCCTAGATTCATTCTTGTAATACGTTGATGATCAAATCATGATAGCTGATGGTAATAGTGTATAATGTTAGTTTAAATGTTTGAATAAAGAAATGTTAGTTTATTGTGCTATTAGTAGGAATGAAATGAGCTGGGATGGGTTATAATCTGGGTTATTGAAATTAATAATGGCTTGAATCAATTATTGGTTAGACAAGATTAAGATTGCATTCTTTTATGCTTGGATTCATGAGACCTTGTATCACTTATTTTTTTGTTGTCTATTTTGTGGGTTTCTTGGTTTGATGTTTAAATGCATTTTTAACTCCAGAGGCTAGGATAGTGTTGGAGTTCCTTTCAAGTGCATGTTTCTCACTCTCGTTGAATGTTATGAGATTGGTGTCTTGCATGTGTTCTTTGTTCCTTGTTTCTTTGAACCAACTGGATAGTTATCATTTTCTAGCAAGTGGGCTGAGTCTTTCTATGGATAGAACCTTGTCACCTTGTGTTTTATTTTGATCTCTAGGAGCAAGTCAAGGGGGAGTGGCTTTCATTGGGGGTCGGGACCTAAAGTGGTTTCCAGGGTAACTCAATGAGAATTTGTAATCAAGTGAAAACTTAATCAATGAACTTGGGTGGGTAGTTAGTTCACATTAATCAAGATAATTATTTGTTGCCTCTTTTGCCCACAAATGCTCGGATAGGTTTGGGATGAGTAGAGAAGGGCCCAGAATGGCTTCCACCAATGTTATCTTAATGAAAGGTTGGTGTGGTCTAGTAGTGCAAGTATGGGGTTTGGGGGTCAGGAGAGGTCACTAGGGTAAACCAGGATCAGGACCGAGACCTAGTGAAGACCTACCAGGGTAACTCATGACAACCTAGTGATGACACTCTTCCCTATTGCTACCTAGTGGTAACTTATGTTATGTTTTCTCCTGTGGTTCATTTTGAGCCTTTGGAAGTTGGTTGTTTAATGTTTGTGTCTCTTGTGATATTACCTTGTGAGCCTCTTGCACGATCTATCTTGTTGATTCTTTTGTGAGCCTCATGTGTATTTTGTATTGTGGATTCTATAGTGAGTTTCGTGTAATTATAGCTTCGTTGATTCTTTTGTGAGTCATGATGTGTATATATGTGTGTATATGTGTATATATGTATATATACGTGTATATATATTACTCAGGGATTAAAATTAAAAAAATTAATAAAAATCAGAAAGTAGAGATACCACCGAGGGCAGAGGGTGCCACCGTGGACCCCCCCCACACCCCCCCCTTGGTGGTGGTGGGGTACCCACCACCGTGGAAGGCCCACGGTGGGTGGGGCTCCCCACCACTCTAGGAGCCCATAGTGGGTGGGTATCCACCACCGTGAGAGCCCACAGTGGGTGGATTCCCATCGCCATGGGTGAACCCATGGTGGGTGGTTCCCCACTGCCGTGGAAAACCCACAGTACCCCTCCCAAATACACAAGGAAGAAAATCATACGTAGAAAAAATAAATAAATAAACTTGTCGGAATCAAAGAATAATCAAAATTGATAATATATATATATATATATATATATATATATATATATATATATATATATATATATATATATATATATATATATATATATATATATATATATATATATATATATATATATATATATATATATATATATATATATATATATATATATATATATATATATATATATATATATATATATATATATATGATCAACAGACACAAAATACTAGAAATTTTTTTGGTAAAAACTTTACAAGTTCTAAAATATACAATTCATAGATTCATAGAATGCTTCTAAGGAATGGATGGCATAAATTTTGAATTCAAGAAGCCCAAATACGCAAATTTATAATTAAATTCAATCTAACCCCTAGATTTTTAAATAAAAACATAGAATGAGTCTTTCTCATACATAAATTTTAAATCTTGGATTTAAATTTCAAGGATCTAGAAACCCCCAATTTCTCCCATTTTCAGACAAAACCATTTCATTTTCTTATTTCAAAACAAAATAATCAGACTGATTTTATTCCAATTAAGACAAAATTTAACATGCAAAGGAGGAAAAGCGATCAAAAGCCTACCTTACTCGCTATCCAGGAAAACAACACAGAGGAGGAAGCTAAAAAATCCAAGAGATTCTCAGCAAGGTGCACAAATCCAGATAAGAACTTCACAAGTAAATAAATCTAGCTCTTTGCTAATTTGCTCTCCAACAGATTACTTCCCGCATAATTTCTTAAAAACTAGAAAAAGCTTTTTTTTTGCAAAGAAAACTTCACTGGAATCTCTTCCTCAATTTTTTTTTTTCAAAATCAATAGATATGCTTTTCCCAATATGTAACTCCCATAAGCATGCAAGATTCCCCATTAATTGCATTTCATTAATTTCTTTATTTTAGTAACCCCCACACATGCAATTAGAGAATTAAATACTATTTATTTTATTTAAAATTGATTTTTTAATAATAATTAAGAAATAATTGTACTTTAATGGATTATTACAAGAGTGATGAAAAATACCTAATTAAATATTTATAATTTTCTATTTAATTAGTCTTTCAGATTTAGATAAATAATTTAAGTCCTTAAGCTTCTCAATTAATAAGTCAAATGAGGCAACTATAATAAATTATTAATTAATTAATGTTTCAAAATACAAATAAATGTTGTTATAAATTCCCCTAATAAAGACTCTCTTTGAATTAATTAAATAATTTAAATAATCTAAAACTTTAAGTTCCACAATTTTTAACTTATTAATTAATCAAATAACAACATTCAAATATCATTAAAATATAATACTAATCTTTTTCACAAATATAAGATAATTATCATAATACACACAGGAGCAACAAAATACAACAAACCAAAACATGGAAGACTAACTGAACTAACAACTGACATGACCGGACAAACACTAAACAAGGATACCTAATAGGGACTCATTCCATAGGAACGATGGTACAATGGGGCTAACTGATATCTCCCTTTTTCACTTTACCATTGGGTTGTAGAACATGCTCAGACTTGAAGATTCAGGTGGAGTCGATGCTTGGTACTTGCAGTTGCATAAACAAACCGTCGAACATGTGCATATAAACCATATAGCATCACATTGTGAAAACAGAATGGAAGCAATGTAGCTTGCCCATATAGAGAAGTGTGGCACTTTTCCCCTTCACCCAAACACATTAGAGAAGCAGTGTACATCAAATCAGTATGCATAGATAAATACCAAGAAACTCATAAGTAAGTCATCACAATTAACTAACTACTGAACATGAATAACATCTAATAAGAACATCACTAACAACATCATATCAATCCATCATAGACATCAACAAGTAAATCATCATTCACCATCATATAACAACATCATGAATTACATCATTATTGCAACAAATCATAAAGCATAAAGTATGAATATCACATAAGGATCCAAAAGTCATAGTCAAACATCACAACCAAAATAAGGGTCGAACCACACATAGCACAAATCATAAGGTCAAACAAGCCAAGAGAGAGAGGGGCACTACATCCTCCCCACTAGGATTAGGATTGTTGAGCACAATGTGCCACTGAGAGGGGGGGTGAGTCAGTGATTACCAATTTCTTAACCTCTTAATACTAAGACTGATTACCGGTTATCAATCCTAATGCCAAGTTAACCTACTGGTAAGATAAAACAAGACAACACAAAGGTACATCACATAACACCGGTATATATGAGGAAAACCCAAGATAGGAAAAACCTCGGTGAGAAATGTTGCTGGAGACTACTACCCCAATCCAGCTTCACAATGAAACATTGGTTACAATATTTAGGGAACCAACCCAAGGAGCACTATCCTTGCTTTAGGGCACCAACCCAAGGAGCACCAACCCAAGGAGAACCAAACACTGCACCAAGCACCAACTTAGTGCTCACAATACATATGTTATCTTGTCATTTGTCCCTCATAACAAGAGTGAGTCACCTTGCAAAATTTTTAGTTGAGTCTTTGTCTTGTTAAAAATTCAGTGGTTCAATCTCTAGACCTCCTATAAATCATTTCTAAATACTTAGCATTACGTTTCAATAGTTGTTTGAACCTCATGAACCCCTTGAACCCCTTGAACCATCTTGAACAGAGTTCATAGTGTTCATTTAGGTACCGCAGGTGCTAAGTTGTGTCTAAGACATTTTTGGGCTAACATTCATATCAAGTGTTTTACAGCAGCTCTTCACGATCACAAATGATGTTTCATATATTCTTTCTCCAAACTGTGAACCATTTGAACCTAGTTCAAACAGTTCAGTGATGTTCAAACTGTTCGATGAAGTTCAAGGTTCAAGCTCTATAGGTCTGATTTTATGACAATCATATAGACCCGCACAGAGTAGCTCATATCTTTTTACTCAGACATTATTTTTGAAATCTCTCTAGTCAGAATGCAGAAAACTAGGTTTTGGCCAACATATCCAAAATTGAGAAAGATCCAATGGTGGAAACAAAAGTTATGGCCCCCGTACCGAGACAGACTTTGACTGTCACAAATATTTTCAGCCCGCCCAGCATAATGAATATTTTCATTTTGGTTTAAAATATTCAAATGCCACCTGTCCAAATATTTTATAAACTTTAGAGAATTATATTTCTAATGTTTATAAATATTTGATGTTATAAATAAGAGTAATGGGGAAAGTGAAAAGTAGAAGTTAAAAAGTTTTTCAAGATTCGGTTATGAAAACTGAATAAAGATTTCATGTAACTATTTATTGTAAAAGGATTGAAAGAGCAGGGGTTCTTCTTCTTTTTCTTTGCTTCCAACAGCCTGTGGGTGAGGGAGAGCAGATTTTTATTTGTAAGGGAGGAGTTGAAGTTTTCTAAGCAATGCTTTGTACATAAAATATCAATCTTTGAGTTGATTTCCATACATGAATAGAATGTAGATGATATCTTTAATCTTTGTGTTGCTGATATTCTTCTCATGGCTGTAGCTGGACTTTGAGCCTTTGTAGTTGTTTATTAATGTCTTTTCTATTATAATCAATTGTGTATGTGGATTTATTACAAGTCTGTGTGCTTGAAAGTAAGCCATATTGGAGCAACGACTTTCTCTATTAGTTTTAAGTCCAAATGCTATCCATAAGTGCAGAAAATTAAACTTTGATTTAATGGTCTTCATTCATATCTGTTTTGTAAGTCTTTGGCATTCATTTTCATGGCTATGGATGAATGTTATTTTCCTTTATTGCTTTCTGGTTAAAATCATATCAGCAATTTAATTCCTTGTAAATCTTCTAAGAGGGAGCTGCACCTCTCAATTCAAAGGAAGATTATCACTTCAATGATAATCTATCCAACTGTTAGTACTTTTTGTCCTTCATTCTGGGCATTTTGAGTTTATTTGTATAGTTATCTTCGAAGGACAAATCTATTCACTAACAACATAACAAATTAATACAAAAGTAGTAACCTTGGTTACCAATGAATCTTGTAACCATGACATACGCTTCACCCTATCAGTTTTGCACCTCCTCTGCCTCACCAGTCCACTCCTCTACCTGTCACTCTTTCCTTCCTTGTATGATCTCTTCTTATTATCTCTCTCTCTCTCTCTCTCTCTCTCTCTCTCTCTCTCTCTCTCTCTCTCTCTCTCTCTCTCTCTCTCTCTCTTCTCAGCTTGTTGCTACTTCCTTACCGGTTTAGACACTACTAGTTCACCTCTTCTTTGAACTCTGTCAGTTTTCTGCTCTTCCAGTCTGACTCTCCTCCTTCTCTACTTCTCCCTTCTTGGATCTCCATGGAGCTGACACTTCACTACCACATGCTTTGCTACCTCCTTTTTGGTTCTAACATTACTGGTCTCTTGACTGTCTCACTTTTTGGCAACTTACCGATTGCTCTGACCTCACTAGTTTGACCCTTTGTTAAACCCTCTTACCGGTTTAACCTAACCAACATTTAGTCATTGTGATATTCAATTAACTTCTCTAACTGATTATCCCTTTGCTTACACTTACTTCACCGGCATCACTCTCCCATGCAGCATCAACAACTTTCCATCTTTGGTCCTCATACTTATAGCAAGACTTTCCCACCAAACGGTAGATTCAAATTTGGCTTGTTAGGTTTTCTTCACCGACCAATGAGGCAAACCATATCCAATCAAATCTCATCAAATCATGTCTCAGAGATGATTTCCTCTACATCACCGCTAACGTCGTGCCTTCTAGTAAACACCTTCTATCTTTAGCAACTTGCATTCAATCTGTTGGATCATCTCTTGTTCAAACACCATAAATGGTTCGGCGGTTTGCATCACCTACTTCAATCTTTACCCAGACATCCTACATCGATCGGTGCATCCCATCAATCACCTTTTTTCGACCTTCCTCAAGCCACACACCTCTGCTCTCATCCCTCAAGCTTCACAGTCTCCATTAAATGCTAGACCAACTGCCAACTACCTCACTGACAGGCACTTCACTGACCTCTGCATGCTTTCCACTTCAACTCCATGTGGCATCTTTGTCGGTATTTGTCAGCTTATACCTTTGTGTTAGTTCAAACAGGATCACTAACCAAACACTTAACCAGTGCACACCTACCTATCCTCTACTCTTACTGATACATCATACTTTACCGGTTAATTTTCTTACCATTGCCTTCTTTGTCTTGTCAATTTATCACATTTGCCTAATCATCAACCATGTCAGTCGTCAGCAGCTATTTAGAATGACTCAAAATGTGCATCTTCATCAGATTGAGAGCACTTCACTTTTGTCTCTCTATTCACTTAGTTGTATGCCAGTATCCACCTTGTTTACTGATTGACATGTTTTTGCCTTCATACTGGTAAGGTACATGATATCTTCATGCCATCCATCTCCAACTGCTATGCATCTGTGGCAACACCACTTTCCATCTACATACCGGTAACTCCATGTGTGCAACTGCAAAGCCTTATCTTTATTTGACTGGTTCTCCTCTCAACCAGTTTTCCAAGGTGACAAAGTCACCATCTTAACTCTTCCTTCTTTGTCCCAGTAGCACATCATGTCTTCACATGTTGATCCGGTGCACATCTTTGATCTCAAACTTGAAAGGCTTCCTCATCTTCTACATTAGTTATCTGGTCTATGCATCCAATCACCTGCCTTTGCTTACTCTGACTATGTTATCTCAGAGAGTCATGATGTATGCCATGTATATTGTGGGATAATTAAGGTATTACCACTTACCGGTGGGAAGAATAGACAATTGCACTTCAACTGCCAAACACTGGTGGAGGAAGGTCACCTCCCAATAATTTTGTGACATCACTGAGGAGAGGATACATCTTCAACTTGACATATGTCCCAATAGCTTTTCCATATGTCATCTTTGTTGACTGAGGCAACACACTCTTTGTTAGCCTTCTCTTCATTTGGTGGGAGTCCTGCTAGTTGACAACATACTAGCATATTGGTTGCACTACTGACCCTTCATTAGTTCATACTCCAACAAACTTTACCAGTCACAAGCTTGTCGGTTCATATCACTCACCAGTCTCTTCTCTCCCAATATTGTTCGTATCAACTGTCCACTCTACTGGTTGATAACACGGATAGTTATACCGATGAACACGAAAGACACCACAATGTCGGTTGACATCAATGAGAGCATATCAACAATCCTCTCATACTGGTTGTCCTACTATACCGGTAACATGCTATACCGGTTGACATCAATGACAACACGTCCTTCTTACTCCTGAAATCTTGTGAAGAGGAAAGGATATAACTCTTGCAAATGGAAGAATCAACTAAATGATCCTACAGAACCCAGAACTACTCCAAAACCTCTATCTCTGAGAGCCTGAAGCTTGTGCTCTTGAACATCCACGTCCTCAAGGACCTATTGCCCAACCACGTCTTGATGACTCTATTGTCATATCTTGAAGCTCCTCTTGGTGGTTTTCAACCACTTCATGAGTATTGTAGCTCCTTCCTTCATCTCCAATTGTAGGCTCTTAAATGGTTGGCCCATGATTGGATCCCTAAGTACCCTTCTGAGGGAAATACCTAGCAATGTGACCCTACTAGCCACATGAAAAATATCCTAAACCATGGCCAGAAACACCACCACCAAAGGGTGCACTCAACTGGTGATGACTACCCCAACTAACTACTGACTGAGTGTTGTGCGAAGGATGGTCATTGTGATCACGCTTGTTCCTCTCCCAATTCCTAATCCTTCCAGACTGAGAACCCTCACCCTGTTGATGATCAAAGTTTTTGCTTTTCAACCAATGTTGTTGTTGCCACAAGATGATCCCCTTCTATAACTCCGACCACCAAAGGGTGTACTACCATCCTGCACTTTGGTGTGGCCCCCAAGTGCCCTATCTAGTTTCTCCTCAACCAAACGAGCTTTCTCAACTGCAACCTCCATGGTCTTAGGTTCAATAACCTAACATCTCCATTGATTTGATCATTGAGACCTCTGACAAAATGTTGTACTAACATGGTCTCATCATTTATGATACCCGTATATCTCTTAAGCTCATATAAATTATGCTCATAGTTCTCCACTATCATGCTCAACCGACCCAATTCATGGAATTAATTTGCTCTGCACTGGCTCTAGTGTTTTGATAGAAAGCATGTCTGAAATTATTCTACAAACAACTCCCATGAGATGGTACTGATATCCAGATATAACTTATGTTCTTCTGACTACCACCAAGTAGATGAGAAACCCCTCAGGTGCATAATTGCACATCTTGCCTTACTATTGGTATGGAAGGGGTGCATAGCAAAACATTGATCCAATTCAATCAACCAGTTTTCTGCCTCTAGACCAATTCTAGTGCCATAGAATTTAGGAGGTTGTGTTCTCATAAAATCTCTCATGAATGCAGTCTCTCATTTTGTCATGTCATTAAGAGGCCTCACAGGTGACCTCTCTCGAGCCACATTCTCCTAGTGAGGACCCAAACAGTCAAGGAGCTTCTCAAGAAATACATGCAACTGATTCCATGTTGATGCTGATTGTTCACGTTCTTGATTACCAAAATCCCCATGGGAACTCTGAGAGGGGGTACTATCAGTCGCTACCCCTCTACCACATCCCCTTCCTCAGCCTCTACCTTGATCTCTCGGCATCCTATTGGAAAACACAACACACACGAATGAGACAGGCTAACAACAAAAATTACGTGCACACATCAAACAAACAACGAACGAACCCAAGAACACCCAAAGAACCTAGTGTTTGAACATGGGCTCTGATACCAAGTGTCACGCCCCGCCATGAGGCCCAGAGGACTAAAACAAAATAGAGAATAAAAAGTGAATATTTTTTATTTATTTAGAGATTACATTACACATGTATAGTGATACATACAATAAGATGAATAATGATATAGAAAAAACAAGTAGCAACCATCCTCAAGGCCCCATAACAATGCAACACAAGGTTGAACATCATCCATAACCCAACAAAGAACTGTTATACAAATAAAAACATTGTTCATTACATTGGTACAAGATACATATTACATTACTGAAGATAATACATATGAACATCAAATCCATTAAAATGGATCTTCAAGATACAAATCTCCAAGAGTCCCATGATGGGATGAATACATGAATCTGGTACAATAATAACAGCCTTCAATCTTTTCACGAGCCTCATTGAACATGCTATGGAAAGAGCCAAACCCAATGGGTGTGAATAGAACTCCACCCAACTGTATGGTACCATAAGGTTCACCCCTCGTGCTAGGAGGTACCAGCCAAACCCATAAGGTCGAAGCAAACATACAAGGTTAACTTGGCATTAGGATTGATAACCGGTAATCAGTCTCCAGCAACATTTCTCATCGAGGTTTTTCCCATCTTGGGTTTTCCTCATATATACCGGTGTTATGTGATGTACCTTTGTGTTTTCTTGTTTTATCTTACCGATAGGTTAACTTGGCATTAGGATTGATAACTGGTAATCAGTCTTAGTATTAAGAGGTTAAGAAATTGGTAATCACTGATTCACCCCCCCCTCTCAGTGGCACATTGTGCTCAACAATCCTAATCCTAGTGGGGAGGATGTAGTGCCCCTCTCTCTCTTGGCTTGTTTGACATTGTGATTTGTGTTTTGTGTGGTTCAACCCTTATTTTGGTTGTGATGTTTGCCTATGAATTTTGGATCCTTATGTGATATTCATACTTTGTGCTTTATGATTTGTTGCAATAATGATGTAATTCATGATGTTGCTATATGATGGTGAATGATGATTTACTTGTCGATGTCTATGATGGATTGATATGATGTTGTTAGTGATGTTCTTATTAGATGTTATTCATGTTCAGTAGTTAGTTAATTGTGATGACTTACTTATGAGTTTCTTGGTGTTTATCTATGCATACTGATTTGATGTACACTGCTTCTCTGATGTGTTTGGGTGAAGGGGAAAAGCGCCACACTTCTCTATAGGGGCAAGTTGCGTTGCTTCCATTCCCTTTTCACGACGTGATGTTATATGGTTTATATGCACATGTTCGACGGTTTGTTTATGCAACTGCAGGTACCAAGCATCGACTCCACCCG
Organism: Cryptomeria japonica; assembly: GCF_030272615.1. Lineage (NCBI taxonomy): Eukaryota > Viridiplantae > Streptophyta > Pinopsida > Cupressales > Cupressaceae > Cryptomeria > Cryptomeria japonica. The sequence continues at coordinate 742,320,715 of NC_081411.1, read as the reverse complement.
AATCTTCAGGTCTGAGCATGTTCTACAACCCAATGGTAAAGTGAAAAAGGGAGATATCAGTTAGCCCCATTGTACCATCATTCTTATGGAACGAGTCCCCTATCAGGTATCCTTGTTTAGTGTTTGTCCGATCATGTCAGTTGTTACTCCGGTTAGTCCTCTGTGTTTTGATTTGTTGTATTTTGTTGCTCTTGTGTGTATTATGATAATTATCTTATGTTTGTGAAAAAGATTAGTATTATATTTTAATGATATTTGAATGTCGTTATTTGATTAATTAATAAGTTAAAAATTGTGGAACTTAAAGTTTTAAATTATTTAAATTATTTAATTAATTCGAAGAGAGTCTTTATTAGGAGAATTTATAACAACATTTATTTGTGTTTTAAAACATTAAGTAATTAATAATTTACTATAGTTGCCTCATTTGACTTATTAATTGAGAAGCTTAAGGACTTAAATTATTTATCTAAATCTGAAAGACTAATTAAATAGAAAATTATAAATATTTAATTAGGTATTTTTCATCACTCTTGTAATAATCCATTAAAGTACAATTTTTTCTTAATTATTATAAAAAAACAATTTTAAATAAAATAAATAGTATTTAATTCTCTAATTGCATGTGGGGGGGTTACTAAAATAAAGAAATTAATGAAATGCAATTAATGGGGAATCTTGCATGTGTATGGGAGTTACATATTGGCAAAAGCATATCTATTGATTTTGAAAAAAAAATTGAGGAAGAGATTCCAGTGAAGTTTTCATTGCAAAAAAAAAGCTTTTTCTGGTTTTTAAGAAATTATGGGGGAAGTAATCTGTTGGAGAGGAAATTAGCAAAGAGCTAGATTTATTTACTTGTGAAGTTCTTATCTAGATTTGTGCACCTTGCTGAGAATCTCTTGGATTTTTTAGCTTCCTCCTTTGTGTTGTTTTCCTAGATAGCGAGTAAGGTAGGCTTTTGATCCCTTTTCCTCCTTTGCATGTTAAATTTTGTCTTAATTGGAATAAAATCAGTCTGATTATATTGTTTTGAAATAAGAAAATGAAATGGTTTTGTCTGAAAATGGGAGAAATTGGGGGTTTCTAGATCCTTGAAATTTAATTCCAGGATTTAAAATTTATGTATGAGAAAGACTCATTCTATGTTTTTATTTAAAAATCTATGGGTTAGATTGAATTTAATTATAAATTTGGGTATTTGGGCTTCTTGAATTCAAAATTTATGCCATCCATTCCTTAGAAGCATTCTATGAATCTATGAATTGTATATTTTAGAACTTGTAAAGTTTTTACCAAAAAAATTTCTAGTATTTCGTGTCTGTTGATCATATATATATTATCGATTTTGATTATTCTTCGATTCCGACAAGTTTATTTATTTATTTTTTCTACGTATGATTTTCTTCCTTGTGTATTTGGGAGGGGTACCGTGGGTTTTCCACGGCAGTGGGGAACCACCCACCATGGGTTCACCCATGGCGATGGGAATCCACCCACTGTGGGCTCTCACGGTGGTGGATACCCACCCACTATGGGCTCCTAGAGTGGTGGGGAGCCCCACCCACCGTGGGCCTTCCACGGTGGTGGGTACCCCACCACCACCATTGGGGGGGGGGGGTGTGGGGGGGGGGGGGGGTCCACGGTGGCACCCTCTGCCCTCGGTGGTATCTCTACTTTCTGATTTTTATTAATTTTTTTAATTTTAATCCCTGAGTAATATATATACACATATATATACATATATACACATATACACACATATATACACATCATGACTCACAAAAGAATCAACGAAGCTATAATTACACGAGACTCACTATAGAATCCATAATACAAAATACACATGAGGCTCACAAAAGAATCAACAAGACAGATCGTGTAAGAGGCTCACAACGGTAATATCACAAGAGACACGAACATTAAACAACCAACTTCCAGAGGCTCAAAATGAACCACAGGAGAAAACATAACATAAGTTACCACTAGGTAGCAATAGGGAAGAGTGTCATCACTAGGTTGTCATGAGTTACCCTGGTAGGTCTTCACTAGGTCTCAGTCCTGATCTTGGTTTACCCTAGTGACCTCTCCCGACCCCCGAACCCCATACTTGCACTACTAGACCACACCAACCTTTCATTAAGATAACATTGGTGGAAGCCATTATGGGCCCTTCTCTACTTATCCCAAACCTATCCGAGCATTTGTGGGTAAAAGAGGCAACAAATAATTATCTTGATTAATGTGAACTAACTACCCACCCAAGTTCATTGATTAAGTTTTCACTTGATTACAAATTCTCATTGAGTTACCCTGGCAACCACTTTAGGTCCCGACCCCCAATGAAAGCCACTCCCCCTTGACTTGCTCCTAGAGATCAAAATAAAACACAAGGTGACAAGGTTCTATCCATAGAAAGACTCAGCCCACTTGCTAGAAAATGATAACTATCTAGTTGGTTCAAAGAAACAAGGAACAAAGAACCCATGCAAGACACCAATCTCATAACATTCAACGAGAGTGAGAAACATGCACAAAAGGAACTCCAACACTATCCTAGCCTCTGGAGTTAAAAATGCATTTAAACATCAAACCAAGAAACCCACAAAATAGACAACAAAAAAATAAGCGATACAAGGTCTCATGAATCCAAGCATAAAAGAATGCAATCTTAATCTTGTCTAACCAATAATTGATTCAAGCCATTATTAATTTCAATAACCCAAATTATAACCCATCCCAACTCATTTCATTCCTACTAATAGCACAATAAACTAACATTTCGTTATTCAAGTTACATTTAAACTAACATTATACACTATTACCATCAGCTATCATGATTTGATCATCAACGTATTACAAGAATGAATCTAGGGATCAAATGTAAAAGTATAAGTATTATTAGTCCTCATCAAAGCTTAACCATGCGATGAATAACATATGTTCAAGACTAAATACATTTACATTTCTCGAGATATGACTAATTTTCAAATAAATTAAAGTTTAATAAAACACATATATATTTATTCCGCACTACTTATCTCCATAGACATTAATCTCAATACTTCTAATTTATTCCTTATATCTATCTAGCTATAATTAACCAAAATATAACCTTTTATCACTTAATTCAAAAATAGACTCTATTTTCCAATTTAGAAATATATATACATTTATCTACTAAGTTACCCAACATCAATACCCAAATACAAGGTATTATCATTAATATAATGGTAAATAATTGAAAAGAAACTATATATATATATATATATATATAAAATTACTCAACGATTAAAATAACAGTTAGAAATTAGACATACCACCGAGGGTGGAGGGTGGCAACGTGGACCCCCCCCCCCCACACACACACAGTGGTGGGGGGTACTCACCACCGTCAGAAGGCCCACGATGGGTGGGGCTCCCCACCACCATGGGAACCCACTCTGGGTGGATTCCCATCGTCGTGGGTTAACCCACAGTGGGTGGTTCCCCACCACTGTGGGAAACCCATGGTACCCCTCCCAAATACATAGGGAAGAAAATCATATGCAAAAAAAACAAAAACAAAAACAAAAACAAACAAAGAAACAAAGAAACAAACAAACAAACAAACAAACAAACAAACAAACAAACAAACAAACAAACAAACAAACAAACAAACAAACAAACAAACAAATTAACAAACAATCAAAGAAACAAACAAACTTGCCAGAATCAAAGAATAATCAAAATTGATATATTATATATGATCAATAGACATGAAATACCGAGCTCATATGAGTAACACTTTTTCACAATTACTGCCCTTAATTAAAATAAAGGCCTCATGGGAGAAGTGTGGATGTTTGAAGATAGCCCCATGTATATTCAACCTTGGGCCCCAAATTTTAATCCTTTGAAGTGCTCTCCATATGATTCTTCGATATGGGTTAGATTGTATAACTTATCGATTGAGTATTGGAACAAAGAAAGCTTAGATAAGATAGGGAGGTCCCTAGGTACTTTGATGGAAGTAGATGAGGACATCTCAGATGAAGATCAGTATGTTTATGTGAGAATGAAGTTAGCGGTTGTCATGGGAATCCTAAGAAGGATAGGATTGGTTGTTAGTGGTCGACTTTGATTTCAAGAGTTGGAAGTCGAGAGGACCAATCTCTTTGGATTCATAAGCAGGAGGAGGGATCCTATGCCTCCGAAATAGTTTTACTCAAGATGGACCTTGAAAAAGGATGGCAGGAAGGATTTACTTGAGTTGGGTCAAACACTTACCCTGATAGAGGTAGTTACTTTTGACAAGGGAATGGTAAATCATAAATCTCCCTCGAACAATCATAATAATGATCTAGGCAGAAAGATATCGGATTCTGGTATGAATGCAGAAGGGAGTAGGAGGGTTGGTGAGGTGAATATGGAGGTGTGTTGTTTTCCTGGATAGCGAGTAAGGTAGGCTTTTGATCCCTTTTCCTCCTTTGCATGTTAATTTTTTTCTTAATTGGAATAAAATTAGTATGATTATTTTGTTTTGAAATAAGAAAATGAAATGGTTTTGTTTGAAAATGGGAGAAATTGGGGGTTTCTAGATCCTTGAAATTTAATTCTAGGATTTAAAATTTATGTATGAGAAAGACTCATCCTATGTTTTTATTTAAAAATCTAGGGGTTAGATTGAATTTAATTATAAATTTGTGTATTTGGGCTTCCTGAATTCAAAATTTATGCCATCCATTCCTTAGAAGCATTCTATGAATCTATGAATTGTATATTTTAGAACTTGTAAAGTTTTTACCAAAAAATTTTCTAGTATTTCGTGTCTGTTGATCATATATATATATATATATATATATATATATATATATTATCGATTTTGATTATTCTTCGATTCCAGCAAGTTTATTTATTTATTTTTTCTATGTATGATTTTCTTCCCTATGTATTTGGGAGGGGTACCATGGGTTTTCAACGGTGGTGGGGAACCACCCACCATAGGTTCACCCATGGCGATGGGAATCCACCCATTGTGGGCTCTCACGGTGGTGGAAACCCACCCACTATGGGCTCCCAGAGTGGTGGGGAGCCCCACCCACTGTGGGCCTTCCACGGTGGTGGGTACCCCACCACCACCGTGGGGGGGGTGGGGGTTTGTGGGGGGGGGGGGTGTCCACGGTGGCACCCTCTGCCCTCAGTGGTATCTCTACTTTCTATTTTTTATTAATTTTTTTAATTTTAATCCCTGAGTAATAGTGTATAATGTTAGTTTAAATGTCTGAATAATGGAATGTTAGTTTATTGTGCTATTAGTAGGAATGAAATGAGCTAGGATGGGTTATAATTTGGGTTATTGAAATTAATAATGGCTTGAGTCAATTATTGTTTAGACAAGATTAAGATTGCATTCTTTTATGCTTGGATTCTTGAGACCTTGTATCACTTGTTTTTTTTTGTCTATTTTGTGGGTTTCTTGGTTTGATGTTTAAATGCCCTTTTAACTCCAGAGGCTAGGATAGTGTTGGAGTTCCTTTTGTGCATGTTTATCATTGTCCCTGAATGTTATGAGATTGGTGTCTTGCATGGGTTCTTTGTTCCCTGTTGCTTTGAACCAACTGGATAGTTATCATTTTCTAGAAAGTGGGCTAAGTCTTGCTATGGATGGAACCTTGTCACCTTGTGTTTTGGGTGTCATGGCCTTGTGTTTTATTTTGATTCCCAGGAGCAAGTCAAGAGGGAGTGGCTTTCATTGGGGGCCCAGACTCAAAGTGGTTTCCAAGGCAACTCAGTGAGAGTTTGTAATCAAGTGAACCTAATTAATGAACTTGGGTGGGTAGTTAGTTCACATTAATCAAGATAATTTTCTGTTACCTCTTTTGCCCACAAATGCTCGTATAGGTTTGGGGTAAGTAGAGAAGGGCCTGGAATGACTTCCACCAATCTTGTCTCCACGAAAGGTTGGTGTAGTCCACTAGTGTATGTATGGGGGTCGAGGGTCAGGAGAGGTCACCAGGGTAACCTAGGATGGGGGCCAAGACCTGTGAAAAGATTGAAGACTGTTATTATAATATCAGATTCATGTATTCATCCCATCATGGGACTCTTGGATATTTATATCTTGAGGATCCATTGCAATGTATTTGATGTTCATATGTGTAGTGTTATAAAATTGCGACCCCTGCAATTTTAACCACATTAGGGGTCCTCACCTTGGCAATGACATCTTCTTCCCTATCCGGGACCTATTTCTGCATTTCCAACCCTTCACTCTTTCTCCTTCATGTCCTGTGTCTACTCTAGACCCTATCTGGGCCCTAAAATAGGGTAGGATAGGGGCGTGGTGCCCTTGTCCTCACCCCTTAGGGTGGCCCTATGTTCGGTTTGACAGATCTCCTATGCACAATTTGTCTTCGGGGTTTTCAATTCCTCTTTGTCGGCCTTTGGTGGTTGAAAATTAATCCTTACATGTATAAAAAGGAATTCAATACCCTCATTCATGGGGGATGGATGGACAATGAAAAGATAGATAAAGAGCATAAGGAGAAGATACAAGATTTCAAGGTCATCATCAAGCATTTAAGCATTCAAGTCTTCTTCATTCATCCATTGAAGTAACATTACAACATTCATTTGCAAGCATGTGTGTGTGGTAGGTTTTGTCATGTTACATGACATTTCATACAACATTTGTGGTTACATTCAAGAAGAAAAGAAATCATCATAAACAAGTTGTAGATCTACAAGGTATACATATCCATTGTTTACATTCAAGCATTTGCAATTACTTTCTTTCAAGGTTGATTCCTCAATCAGGGTTTGACTGAGGCAAACCCCTATCCACAACCATTTTCCCTCTCTTTTCTATGTGTAGGTTGCAGGTGCACAACTGTAATTGCAGGTTTGGGCTTCATTTGCAAAGATAGAAGAACCCTTTTCGTTTCGCAGATTTTGTGGCGGACCATGTACATTCCCGCCACGGTCCCGACAAATTTTCTCCAAATTTGGAGGGCAGATCCATATCAGTCTAATTAGCTCAGATTTGAAGTTACAACATGATCCCGAATTGGTAGCTCTTCATTTCACTCATTCTCCCTCTCTTTTCCACATAGTCAACAAGTCAACTTTCTCATTTACAAAAGAGGGTAAATCACACTTCAACCACTTGAAATCCACTCAGAATTCACATCCTTTTTTCCCTCGGATTTGGATCTAGTGGATTCAAGCCCCTCTTTTGAATGTAAAGTTCCTCCAAAGTGAAAATCATCCTAGTGGCTTCCTTTCTCTCTCCTAGGTGGGGAGTCACTAGGATCCAATTTTTCACTTTACAATATGTATTATCTTCAACAATGCAATATGTATCTTGTACCAATGTAATGAACAATGTTGTTATTTGTATAGTAGTTCTTTGTTGGGTTATGGATGATTTTTAACCTTGTGTTGCATCGTTATGGAGTCGTGAGGACGGTTGCTAGTTGTTTTATGTGTATCATTATTCATCTTGTTGTATGTATCACTATACATGTGTAATGTAATCTCTAAATAATAAAAAAAAAATTCACTTTTTCATTGTCTATTTTGTTTTAGTCCTGTGGGCCTCATGGTGGGGCGTGACAAGAAATGAGTCTAAATGATTGAAAGGTACTAATTGCACCAAGAATGGATCTTTAGTAGTAAATATAATACTTGTAAGATACTAAATATTTTGAAAGAAAAACTATAGTTGTAGAGTACTAGTTCCTTGAAATAAAATCTATTTAGTACTAAAGTTTGAAATGAATCTAATTACTATAAAGAACACTACTTATTTGAGATAAGACTTTAAAACAAGCCTAACAAGGAATTGTACTAATTAATACCACTATTTAAAAGGTAAACCAACTATTAATGATCTACTACCTTTGAAAATTATTATGAAATACTTGAAGGTTTATTTAAATTTAACCGATACTATTTTCTTTAAATGAATCAACGACTTTTGATTAGTTCAACTACGCTTGAATTACTCAAGATATTTAGATAATTCCAATAATAAATTATTTCTTAGAGAGAGATATATATTTAATTGTCTCAATAGAATTTTCCAATCCTTTCAAGTAAATTAAACTAGTCTTGTAATAATTTAACTACTATTGTGAATATTGTACGACTAAAATAATTTAATTGTAATAAGCTTATGAAAATAGATGATCTCCTTCTTTTTATTTGTCACACATCCTTAAAATATTTCCAAATAGAATGAATAGATCAATATTATTTGTTTGAAGAATAAAACTCATTCCCAAAGTAATTTACCTAATAGTTTGTAATATATGTATAGTTTATCTAATTATTTTGGATGAAAAATAATTAAAATTTAATAAATCTAAATACTCAAATACACTTTTGAAAGGACAATAATAAAACTTTTAGAAATGAATCTAGTGTTAAGATGAAATTATTAATACTAATTGCTTAAGGGAAAAATTAACTACTATTGAATCAAAAAATTAGGGGTTTGAAATTGATGGTAAGTGTTTGAAATGAAAATGAAAATAATTAAAATACTTTGGACTAAATAAAACTAATTTTCAAAGTTAAGCTCAATTATGGTTGGGTATAGCATAATTTCTTAGATCATTTTAAGAATAAGTATACTTAACAAATAAAATAAACTAATTTTATTATGAAAGAATTAAGCATTTATTTAATCATCACAGTGACAAATTAATTATAAGAAGAGTCTAAGAAGTTAAATTTAATAATTTCCATTATATCCTTTATTTGATTGACTATTTATAAAATAATATGTCTAAAATTATTTACTTGGAGTATAATATCTATCCCCAATAATTTACTTATTAACATTATTTTAAATATATAAATTAATTTGATCAATCTATCTTTCAAGTTATTGTATGTAGCATAATTAATCGAATAGAATTCATCTTCCACCTTCAAAGCTTTCAATGAAAATAAAATCAATACTTCATCTTCTATTGGTAAATTATATTTATTTATTTCAAAGATAATCCTTTTATAAAATCACATATATTATTATATATGCATAATAGTTTTCTCATTTAACTTTGTTAAATATTAAAATCATATATATAAATGATAAACTATTATTAAATTTAATATATAAATCAATATTATAATTATTTACAAGAATCTTGATAATAATTATCATAAAATTGTTTATTATCAATAATAAAATATATTTAAAATAAAATTTAAAGTTTACTTTATATTAAAACTATTAAGTTTCTTTACATCTAAAATAGACATGAAGCCTTTATTAAGGCTTGGCTGCATGCAACTCCACATGCATGTCCAGTACCACAATTAAATAAAAGATATGCCATAATTATATTCTTTCTAATAAATGCTAACAATGCAATATGCTTTTATTTATATATTATATCTTTTTTTTTTTTTCTCTTCTTCCTTTCTCATTTTTATTTTTAAATTATAGCTTATTTAATATTTACTTAATAAAACATGTTTTCAATTAAATTCTCAATTTAGAAAAATCAATTAATTTTTTGGTTCATCTAAATATTTATATATATCAAATAATATATATTTTTTATTATTATTATTATTATTATTATTATTATTATTATTATTATTATTATTATTATTATTATTATTATTATTATTATTATTATTATTATTATTATTATTATTATTATTATTATTATTATTATTATTATTATTATTATTATTATTATTATTATTATTATTATTATTATTACAAATGGCTTAAAGCTTCAATAAAAGCCTCCACTTTATTAGGATTAAAATAAGACCCAAAAATTTAATTATTCTTTATATGACATTAATATTGTTTAGTGATATGTCTATATTATACATTTTTGTATTTATAAGATAGATATAGATTATTAAATTATTATTTTTTATTTAACGTATTATAGAGGAAGTTTCTTTAAGAGAAAATAAAGATTATCACTTTTTTTGATAATATATAGAAGAGAAAATATTTTCAATAAAAGGGGTGAAACTAATCATAATTTTCATGCATCACGAACACATGCACACACACATTTTAAAAGAAGCTACATGCATTCAAACATTTAAATCCTTTCAAATAAACTATATGCATTCAAACATATAAATCCTTTCAAATAAACTACATGCATTCAAAAATTACATATTTTATCTAAATAAAAGCATTAGATAATGTTACTTGGAATCGCATCCCTTTCTTTTTTGAATCAAATTCCTTCTCTTGTTTGAAATCTCCAAGATTTTTCTCCTCCTACAATTCTTGATGAAAATTTTCTCCAAAACCATATTCTAAATATCTCCCATACACATTCACTCAAGGAAATTTTCAATTTAAATCAAATATCAAAGCTGAAATTCCATATCCTCCTACCAAAATCCTAAACAACTCCAAAAGAATATCTATATTCTACTCATCTTTCTTAAAAAACTCTTAACAAAATTTCTCATAAAAAATTATCAAAACTAAAACTAATTTACAAAAAGAAAATCTCATAACATCTCTGAAAAAATGTGTCAAATTCATACGATATCTTTCTTATTTATAGACCTTGAAGATACAAAATAACTTTTACCATCCGTAAGAATAATTTTCAAATTTGAGAGATTCTTCACTTAATATTAACTCCTTTGTTGTCAATTTATTCATTCCTTCCATTTTATCAAAAATAAATTTTGGAACTCCCTTGTCATAAAAATACTAAGAATAGAGATATTCCTGTCATAAAATTAATCTGTAACTCTCATGTCATAGCATTTGCTAAAATAATATTTATTCCTTTCAAAGTAAATAAATATTGTAAATTTCACTTGTCATAGCATTTGCTAAAATAATAATTACTTTCCTCTTCTTTTTTGTCAAGTGGCTTGGCCTTCCCCTTTTCTCCTACACCATGTGCTTAATAAAATATATGCATTAAAATAAATATAAGTATTAACTTATTGTTTAAATTTTAAATTTTATTACTTGCATCTATTTTTTATTATACTGAAATGAATTTTTATATACATATATGTGTGTATTTTTGGTTTCTTAATAAAATTAGTTATATATATATTAGTCTATTATTATATTTAATCAAGTTTATTATTAAATTTCATTCATTTATTAATTTTGAGTTTGTTTGATTTATTAGTTAATTTTTATAAAAATTAATCAATTCAAACCTTGCCCAAAATTAATCAAATAAATTTTTGAATATTCTAATTAAGAGGGTTATGATAGAATTGATTAGATTCTTATATGATGTGATTCATGTTTATGACTCTATCTATATCTCAGATGCTTACAGATGATGCTAGACTTTTCTTATGGAAATTTGATAAATGATGACTTATGTGGATGATGACATTTATCCTTGGTTATTATGATGATGGATTTACATTCGATGATCTATATGTATTTACCATTCTAGATGGATTGTATTGTTACGAGAATAGGATGGCATCTTGGTTATGCTAACCCCACTTGATGATTATATTGGATGAAATGATGCTATTGCACTCGTGACTGTCTTATTACTATATTCGTGATAAGGATGATGTCATACTACTCACTATGAGCATGATATGACATTGCAATTCTCTATCACTTGCTTGATCATTTATGATATACTATTATATATGTTGTATATGTTGTATCGTGGTTATTGGTGGTTGCAAGATTGTAGGTACCAGACATCGACTCCACCTGGTCTCACAGGTACGAGAGTGTCTTTATCCCAATGGCCAGTTGTTGGAGTTGGCATGAGTTCCCTCTATATGCCCTAGGCTTAAGTTGTCATCCTTGTTAGTTTATGTGTCTTAGCATGAGTCATTGTGTTAGTATCTTGAGTTGTGGTCATCTTGTGGCGTTGTGAGTATTTGATCATGTATTTATTTAATATTTAATTAATATAGTGTATCAATGTTAAAATTAAATTATTATATAGTTGGATATTTAATTATTATCGATGATTATTGTTGAGATTTAATATTTAATTATATTATTTGATTATAGTTTTATGAGCTTGGTTTGTTATTTATTTATTAATATTTACTTTGGGATTTGATGTTTATTTGGAGTATTTATTTATTTTATTAACCTTTGGTTTATTTATTTTATCAGGGTTTTATATTTTATTTGCCCAAGGTTTATTTTATTGCCTTTTCAATTTATTACTCTCTTTCTACTATTTGGATTGATTAATATAATATAAATATATTCCTTACCTACCCTACTATTCTATTGGTTAATTTGTGGGGGTAAGTAAATAATATTATTTTATATTATTTACCTCGTATTTATGCATGGTAGGTATAGAATATAGTTTCTTCAAATATTCTGATTGGCTGGAATTTTTCTATAGTTTGGATGCAAATTTTATTTATTGATTTTTCCTGTGCGTTGTCGGGGTTGGCTTTTCTATGAATTTTCGGTATTAAGAAGATTTTGGTTTTCAATTTGGAACTTGGTTGGACTGCTGAAGCTTGTTGGATTTTGGATTTGGGACTTGGCTCCCCATCGATTTGGCATTACTATTTAAAAAAAAAAAATAAAAGTGGAAAATCCACTAAACTTATATATCAATAATAAAGTGTTTACATTGGGTTCAATAAAAAAAGGCATACCGGCAGGAAAGAACCCACAAGAAAACCTCTGGTTGTAGCCTTCAAAAAGATAAAAATAGGCACTACCCTTACATCATATGTTCTGTCCAGTCAGACCCCCCAACCCCCTATCTCTACAATTTTTACAAGGGTCCCATAGGACAATTCCAAAAAACCAGACTATCACCAAATGAAGGGCAGATCAAAAATGCCACGAACAACCACCAGGAAGATAAGTGAAATAAAATTCCTTGCCAAAGCCGTAGATAATCAACCGAGCATAATAGAAGCAAAAAAACCTTCAAGCCTGCAACAACAAAAAACCATTCCTCCAACTACACAAAGAAAATAGTTAGATATCCAAAAACCAAGAACTAGAGCTCTCCTCCGGAGGTTCATGGGGTGAGGCTGGAGGTGAAATAACCCTCAGAGGAAAAGCCAAACAAGCAGGACCAGAGCACAAAGAGCCCAGAGTGATTAACGAATGTAATGCCCGAAAGACAACCCAAGCTCTATCCACATACTGATCAAGAGCTAAATACAACAGAAAATCCATGGAGGCCTAAGTGTCTTCCATGGAATCACATATCAAACCCATTCGTAATTCATGTAGTAATTGACTAGACCAATCATTAGCCATAAGCTCGTGGCGAGGAAGAAAGCCACCATAGTAAAAAGACCCCATATCAAAACGATAAACAACCAAAGCAGGAGAAACCAATGCCCAATTGCATACTGACGGAAAAATAAACGTGGAAACCAAGAGGCGGACCAAATCCACATCAAGTAAAACATCAAAGAAAATAGTAACAAAATGAGAGAGAAGCTCATCATAAGAAATTTGAGGGCAAACTTGCAACCACCGACACCCCAAAAGCCTATGGAATTCAAAATCCACCGCAGGAGTAAACAAGTTAAAAACCTTACCAAGCTTGACAGAATTGTCCTCATTTTCTTCCCCCAATATTTGGGCTTCTAATACCACTCTGTAAACACCAATGGACAAAGAAGAAGACATTTGCAGGAGGAAGGGCTCTGAAAAAGCCACGAAAAACATAACATAAAAACTGCTTTGACAATAGCATGATATAACATAAATGAAAAAACCGCCCTTAACTTTCCATAATGACAATGCAAAATATCCATTGCAAGCTTACTTGATTAGAGCAATTCACACGAATTAACAACCCTTACACGAACACCCATAAATGCATCTCCAGCAAGCGAGGACGCCACCCTCAACAATGATTATCCCATAAGCCAATTTTGTCAAGGCCGAATCACACACAAGGCGGCCAATGATATAGTACTTACATCAAGTAATAAATACCCAGGATCGTACCAAATATTAAAAAGTTACAAGCATGCCATATCCTATAAAGGATGAAAATAAAGACTGCACAAATCACACATGCCACCACCCTATAAATGTCTTTATCAATGCCAAATAACACAAAGACAAAATGCAGTATCAATATCAGATATCGGCCTATACAATGCATCCCACTGCATTATACATAACCTTGAGGAATAACCCTCTCCTCGACCTTCGATACAAATTCATCTGTACCTTTAGATTAACATGCATACAACAAAAACTGCAAATTACCTGCTAACCATACCTCATGGGATATACACCCCATCATCTAGCCCAAAAGCAAATTTTAAGAACACACCATATGTAAACAAATAATCCACATATCTACACATGTGGTGCAAATAGAATCTGAACCGAGAAGAAGATAACATGCGTACCTCAAGAAGTAGTAGAAACTAAAAAAATGAAATGAATTGCCATAAACCCATAGTTAGAACAAGAAGCCTAGAGCCCATACCTCAGCGGATTATAAATTAGCCTTTAGGATGAGATGCAAACTATAGTTTACCTGCCCACACCTCATGAGATACACACATCAACATCTAGCCCAAATGCAGAATTGTAAGAATACATAAAATGTGAACGGAAACATAAAACCTCCTATCTACACATGTGGTACCAATACAATCTGATCAAAGAAGAGGATAATATGTATACCTCAAGAGATAATGGAAAAATAGCTCAAGACAATTACCTTAATCCTTGGGGTTCGATCAAATACCTGAGAAGAATGTCTTGAGGAATATCACACACCTCCATAATCTTACGATGAGCACTAGTGTCAATTGCCATATTAGCCAGAAAATCTGCCAGCTTATTCAATTCTTTAAAACAATGAGATAATGAGAAAGTATCAAAGAAGGACAATTTCTCCAAAATATGATCTATAATGTACTTCAAGTGCCAGCAATTACTCTTACAACTCAAAACACTTTGAATGATGACCATCGAATCCTCCTGAATCAATAGATTTTTAATCCCTAAAGAAATAGCCAAATCAATCCCAAGGGACAAAGCTTGACATTTAGAAAAATTGTTTGACTGAGATCCAAGGGAATGACATTGAGTAGCTATTAGGACTGCATTGTGGTAAAAAATGGCCATACCGGCCCTAGCCAAACACGGGTTACCCCTAGAAGCCCCATCAAAATGAAGCTTGAAATGACCCAGAGGAGGAGGATCCCATGTAGCAGCAAGTCTCTTATTACTAATAGCCAAACCTCTTGCAACAGACCCATGAGAAGGGATGGCAGAAAGAGATTTCCATGTCCTTGTAATCTTGAGATCCCAATGTGAGAATGATGTCAGATTTTCCAAATTCTTATGAATGTATGACAAAGCCACCTCTGAGATAGAAGCTTCTATCTTGACAAAAATGTCAGAAAGTAAAGCAGATAATTTTCTAAAATTCCTATTGTTTCTTTCTAACCATATGTTCCAAATGATAATCGATGGAGAGATGAGCCAGAGATAGGCATAAAAGGATGAGGAGAACAAGATAGGCCAGGCTCTAAAGTGAGAGAGAAGGTCATTGCCAATAACAAAGGACAGACCTAGTTTCTCAAAAAGCCATTGCCAACATCCAAAGGCAAAATCACAATGAAGGAACAGGTGAGAGGATGATTCAAAATGCTTATTGCACAAAACACAAGGGAAAATAATAGACAAACCCATCCTATCCAGTCTCATCCCAGTAAGAACCCTGTCTTGTATAACAAGCCAAGCAAATGCTCTAGCCTTCGAGAGGCAAGCGGGATGCTAGAATAATTTATAAGGCCAAGAAGAAAAGTCCTTAGCTGGTATAAGGGAATTATATCCATCTTTCATAGAGTACTTGCCAGATGTGCTCTTAGTCTAAGCTCATCTTCCCTCTCAGACAAGATGATAATTCTATCTTTGAGGATAGTACAAAAATATGTTTTCAGGCTGGGAATAACATTTAGACAATCAGTAGATTTCCATTTAGCCATCTTCACTTTCCCATTATGTACAACATCAAAATAATTAGACAAAAAAAACCCCCATTTGTCTAGAAGGATTGATTTTAATGGGGTCCAATCCCTAATGGAATCCAAAGGATAGTATCCATTCCAAGCATCATCCCAAAATCTAACTTTACTACCATTATGCACCACCCAAGAAAGATGTGGCAACAAGACACTTCTACATTTCACCAAAAAATTCCAAATAGCCGACCCCAGGGGCAAATTCGAGGCACGAAAAATAGACTCTCTAACTCCATTATGAAGATACTTGGCAAAAATGATCTTAGCCCAAAGGGAATCTGGTTTATCATACAATTTCTACACTAGCTTAGCCCCCAGAGCCAGATTCTGATTCTCCAAACTTTGAATTCCAGACCCCCCAAGCTCTTTAGGAAGACAGACCTTATCCCAGGCTAACAAGGGGATCCTAGATTTCCCATCCTTATTATTATTCTAAAGAAAATATCTCAGAGTATCCTTTAAACTGACAAGGACAACCTTGGGAGATTTTAGAATTGACATTAAATAGATTGGTACCGCATTCAACATAGACTTAATCAGAATAATTTTCCTAGCCATGGTGAGCCATTTATGGTTCCATCACAAGATTTTCTTTGAAACCCTTGAAATTACTTTGTCCCAAAAGCCCACCTTATCCTTTTTAACAAAAAGGGGTTCCCAAGGTAGCTACAAGGGAAATCCCCAAGTTGGAAACCCCAAAACTTCTGAAGCTTATCCTGAATCAAAGAGTGAGCGTTTAAGAAGAATATCTTAGATTTGTCCTTGTTGACCTTTTGACCCGAAAATGAAACATAATTCCTAACCACTTGATCTATGACTCTAACCTCCTTCAAAGATGCACTACCAAACAAAAGGGTGTCATCGGCAAAAAGGCAATGGGAAATCCTCTGCTCAAAGTTTTGAATTTTGATACCCTTCCATAAACCATTCACTCGAACCGATCGGATTGCCCAACTCAAAGCTTTAGCTAATAGTATAAACAAGAAAGGGGACAAAGGATCCCCTTGCCTCAGACCCCTAGAAGAGTGGAAGAAACCACAAGGGGACCCATTAACAAGAACCGAGAATCTAGTTGAGGAGATACAAGACGTGATCCATTTTATCCAAGCCAAAGAGAAACCCAACCTTGACAAAACAACTTTTAACGTATTCCATTCGACCCTATCCAAGCCAAAGAGAAATTTCCCTTTGTGGAACAAAACCTCCTTACTCAAGGGAGATTATTTTTGGTAAAATTCCAATAAGCCTCTAATTCCAGGTTAGATATGTTTCCATCCTCTATGCTTTTCATTTTAGAAAAGATTGCTTGCTTCATGCATGTATGGAATTGTCTAAGGGGTAAACAATTATGATATTTGTTTATAAAGTTTTAACATAAGGTTTTGGGGAAAATGTATATATATCATATAGTTTTTACTATCTGTGTTTGCCGTATATGATTTCTAGCATTGTTCTCTACACACTGTGCATATCACTAGTATCCTTGACTGCATTGTCTTTGTGAGAGTTGCTTTTATTTTGTGATGAATTTGGTGAGTATTAGTTACGTGAGTGATTGGGAGAGCTCTGTTATCACTCTCTGTGATTAGTTATTTGATTATGTTGGGAGTCCTTGTTTAAGACTCTTTTATCAATTTCATGTCTTTATTCCATTTTTTTTTATGTTTTGTTAAGTTCTTTGTCTTCTATTTGCCCTTGCATCTTAGTTTGTTGCGATTTCGGCATACTGGATAGCCTTTATTATCCTCTGGTTTTTCGTCATTTCATTTTTTGAGTCTTTCTATGGAGATGCGCTGATTTGGGCTATGTGCTAAAATAATTGGTCATTGCGCTACTAAAATTTATCTTTGCGCTAAAAGAATTGGTGGATGCGCTGAAAGACATGGTCTATGCACTACTCTTTCCTATCGATGTGCTAAACAACCCTGTTCATGGTAATTATGCTTTTAGCTTTCTGGGTTGGTTTTTCTTGGTTTACCCTTGTACCAGAGGCATTTGATGATTTCCTTGTGTTTCGTAGAGTGGATTATGCTTTAGTTTTGGATATTTTATTATTATTTTGGCTTCAACAAGATGTATAGTGCCTTGTCGTTGAGGTTTCATTGTTTGCTCCAACAAGTTGATAAGCTTTGTTTTTGAGGAATGGTTTCAAGGTTAGCTCCAACAAGATGGCTGTGCTCCGCTGTTGCGGATCTATTGTTCATGGTGGAGTAAGTGGATGTTGCCTTACTCTTGTTTATTATTATGTGTATTGAGTTTCATGGGGCTCTTGATTTATATGTTGGCTTTATGGTTCTTATTATGTTTCACATTTGTATATGTGCATGATTGATGTTGTTGGTGGATTTATTTTATATGAGCATCCTTGTTGTTATTGTGATTTATGTTACCCTAAGGTCTTGGAACATGGTTAGGGGGAGTGGGCTTTCATGTGATGATTGGGGTAGTGAGGGATAGGCTACTAAGAGGTTCCTAGTAAGGATTCTTGGAGTCTAGACCACCAAGGCATATTGGAATTTTTCCTTGTTAAATAATTGATAACATTAAAAATTAATTGGGTGGGTTGGGTAACTAGGATTCATCTAATAAGATAATAATTGTATTTGAGCCCCAATACTTAATCCTATGGAGGATGTTTTAGGATAAGCTTGGGAATGTTGGCAAGAGACACTACACAGATTATCAGGTGTTGTCATTGATGGAAACCCAAGTTAGTGCACCCATCCATATTGCATTATTTGATCATACCGGAAGTCAAATTGGAGATTTGCTCAATACCGGAAGCCAAGAATAGAGCATCTGATAGAGTTCAATATTTTGGTCGATACTTCTTTTCAGGATAACATTTTGTATTACGGATCTAAGGGAAGGTTGATGGATATCTAGACTACCCTATTTTAGAGTTTTGATCTTTGGTGATAATTGGTGTGAAAGATAGAAGCTTCTGAGTACCGGTTTTTGGTTTGTCAGTTCAAAACAACCGACTTATGTATTTGATCTTTGTGCGGATTTGGTGTAGCAGTTTTGGTGATTGTTTGTATGGTCCAGGGTATTTTATTCGACATTTGTGGTAACATGTGAACAATTATTTTGGTCCACATTAGTGTTTGTGTTCAAATTTTTCTAACAGGTTGTATACGTTTAAATAATGTTCTAAGTCTTCATGAGCTGACTAGTGATAGATCTAATTTCTTGTTGCCGATATATATAATCAATGTGTTTAATCATTTTGATGAAGTATGTTCTAGGTGATCAATTGTGCACAATTTCACATGCGCAAGATAGAGATTTGTGCTCTGGATCATAGCAAAATAGTGTAATAGAGTAGTGAGAGATGAAGTGAATGAAATCTGTATATTGTCCTTAACTGAAATTATATTTTGGCATTTATAAATGCTGTTATTCAGTTCAAACATTTTTGTAATCTCTTGTTAATGATTATGTAGGCAGTGAGCCTCCTTTTGAGAATCATCACCCACACACAACTTACCTCCATCGTATTCTTCATATAAAAGAAACAACCTCTATTGGAAGTCATATGACAAGATGTGCCCGAGTCTATTAACAATGCATTATTACTGACATTAGTGGCCAAATCTATAATGAATGCATAACCATTTTCTCACTCTAGAACAACTTGCGACATGCACACAATATCAACACCATATCCACTTCATCAACATGCTTCTAATCCTCATCTTATTATGATATCATCACGAACCTCATCACCATTACTCTCCATCACCATCATAGCAGATAATCACATCATCAACATCATACTAAGTATATACACCAACACCAAGAGGGTGGACATCCAGCCATGAACATATTTATACTTCAACAACATCTCTAAACATTTGCATAGGAACATCAATAATAACACACATTTACACTATCTCCAAAGCACTCATTTACACTCTACATGAATGGCAACACACCACTGCACAATAGACATGAATGACAACAATCTTCCAACATTCTCCACAACACTGAGGGTGGACATCCAGCCATGAACATATTTATACTTCAACAACATCTCTAAACATTTGCATAGGAACATCAATAATAACACACATTTACACTATCTCCAAAGCACTCATTTACACTCTACATGAATGGCAACACACCATTGCACAATAGACATGAATGACAACAATCTTCCAGCATTCTCCACAACACTGAGGGTGGACATCTAGCCATGAACATATTTATACTTCAACAACATCTCTAAACATTTGCATAGGAACATCAATAATAACACACATTTACACTATCTCCAAAGCACTCATTTACACTCTACATGAATGGCAACACACCACTGCACAATAGACATGAATGACAACAATCTTCCAGCATTCTCCACAACACTGAGGGTGGACATCCAGCCATGAACATATTTATACTTCAACAACATCTCTAAACATTTGCATAGGAACATCAATAATAACACACATTTACACTATCTCCAAAGCACTCATTTACACTCTACATGAATGGCAACACACCACTGCACAATAGACATGAATGACAACAATCTTCCAGCATTCTCCACAACACTGAGGGTTGACATCAATGACACCACAACTGTACACTACAATTTTCAACAAATACAATTTGGGATCTTGTAAAGATATCTAAAGGGAGGAAACCAATTAGTTGCAAATGGGTATTTAAGTAGTAATTCAAAGTGGACAAATTTAGAAAACATGATTGGTGGTAAATGTGTATTCCTATGTTGAGGGGCAATTTTTTTCTCTTGTTTTGCTAAACTTAATTTTGATTTATATAAAAATAATTTTTCTACATATGGATCTAGAGGAAGATATTTTTATGTCTTAACTTGATAATTTGATTGTAAAGGGAAGAAAAAATATATTTTATAAGTTATAGAGGTCCTTGTATGGTGTAATTTTGTCTCCTAGGATATGGTATTAAAATTTTTATGCTAGCAGTTTCTCCATTTAATAGTTTTTTTCCATCAACAATATTTGGTTCATCATGATCTCATGTGTGCCTCGATAGTAGTTTAGAAGGCATAGATTTTAAGTTTAGAATTAACTATTAGATTAATTTATTATAAACTACTATTGTACTACTTATTAGATCAACTCATTATATTGTATGTTTGTTATTGTAAGAGTTGGTATAGAATGCTCTATACCATGCAAGCTTGGCTAGAGATTAAATATCCACCCAATATCTAGGCACTTCATTGAAGCACATGAGAGGTCAATAATGAAAGAATAATCCTATTCTATCAAAAGTTGCAGAAGATAGATTACAATAACTTAATTGAAATTACAAAAGGAGTCACTTGCTTAAATAGGCCAAGGTGAACATAAAATTGCATAAGATTATGACACGTGTTTCAATCATTTGACTTGAGACAAATAACAAAATAACCTAGGAACAAGAAGTAAAGTGATAAGCAAAGATCGCATAACAACTAAGACTTCTAGAAATATTCCTAGGACATATTTATGTACGCTAAGTAAAATTAAATAACACGTGTGATTAAGACCTAGATGATAAACATACTATGTAAAATACCCTTTTCACGCCAATAGTTACATATTATTATGGTATTAAATCTACCTTTAAGTTTATATTTTTCATAAAATGTAAAAAATATATTTTATATAATCTAATTATATACTAATGTGATGTTTTTTTTCTTTCATATTTCAATCATATCAATATACCCAAAAAGAATACATCACATTTGAAAGCTCTTTTATATTTCTAACTATAAATAATAATATATTCAACAACTTCCATGTCAATATATTCTAAATTATTATTATTTTTATATCATATCAATTATACATCTAATTGATAAAATAAAAAAGAGATCACATTGAACATAATAGTAAATCCAACAACTTAAATGCAAGTGCCATCCATCTGTGTATGACTTGAAAACAACATTATTATGTGTACTATTGCAAGAATGAGATATAGTTGAAAAACGTGTCTTATTCATTAAAAACAACATAGGAAAATTGACAAAACTAAAAGCAATGAATTGGTAAGATCTTTGTTCTAAATTAGAAAAAACAAGTCTTTCCCTTGTGAAATATCACATCCATGAGAATCCCTCCATTCATGCCTCAAATCATGCTACCTAATATAATACCCCAATTCTCTTCAATTGTCTCCCCTTATATGGCAAAACCATTTACCGAGGCTTTCAAAGCCAATTCATGATTTAAGTGGACTTGAACAAAAACAATTTGCCTTCCTAGGGAGGTAAGAAAGGTATGTCCACCATAATGTCCTTAAAGTCAAGGTGCATCTTTTTAACTAGGTCCACAAACTTTTGTGACAATTGTAGTTTCCATGTCCTTTATGGACTTTCTTTTTAATACAACAAGTACAACATCTTTAGATTTTAAGACTAGGGGATTGAACATTTCAATCAATAAAAATAAAATAGTAATAAATAGGATTGTTTTGTATTAAAATATTGGTTTTTAATAATTATTTAGGTAAAAGAGTATTCTAAATTTTAGGTGGGTCTTGAGATATTGCATGTGTTACTTTATTTAAAAGTGGGGCATGAACATTTCATTAAATAATATAATATTTTGTAACAACTTAAAATTATTATTTTAAAATATAGGTTTACTTTTAGGACTTTTCTTGTTTATAAAATATGTTTAGGTATTTATGTATTGTTTGAATGTGATGTTTTTATAAGAGGCTTATATGAGATATCTATGAGCGTTGTGGTTATCCAATCAACTAAAACGTAACATTTATAAAAGAAGTTTAAAAATAATAATTAAGTGTTCCCTTGGTAAATAATTGTTGCGTAGACGTTGTCTCTATGAATAGCTATCATTTATATTAATTTAAAAATAAAAATAAAATTATATTTAAAAAAAATAACGTTAATTATTATATTTGTATTAAAAAATTTAAATATTTTTTTTCGAATGGCAAAGGAGTACTCTTTGCAGCTACTTAACTATAAAAAAATAAATATTTTCTATAAATATTATTAGAATAATAGTTTTCTTTGTATTTTCATATTCTTTTATTTATTTTTAATGCTATTTATTTTGTCTAGTAATTGACAAAATATATAAATACGATTATAATTATCTTATTTTGTAATTTGATGTGCTTGACTTGCATTCAAATGATAGGAACTCTTCTAATTGTTTTGCATATGTTGGGTTTAACTGTAGGATTTTTTTCTATTATGATAATCTTGAGGATGATGTCTTCCTTCATTCTCAATTGTGAGGGTTATGATGTTGAAGACATCAAGTTTCCAAAATACATTAGATTTGAAGAGTAGTTTTTGGATTAGATTATGTGGTAGTTTTTGCATCAACATTTCGAATATGATGTTGCTTATGTGTCCTTGAGATTCTTACACTTAATTCTCACATAGGTTTGGTGTCTTCTTATATAGATGCTTCTTTAGTGTGGATATTATTGGTTAAGAAGTTTTCTCTATCCTAAATCATAACCATGTGTTCCTTAAATCATGTTGTGATACCCTATGAGAGAAAAATGAAACCATCCTTTAAAGAATGGCGATTTCAAAGGCACTGGTAATAATCATGATAACCATTGTAGCTCAAACTTCAATCATTTAGCCGAAGATGCACGGTAAAAGTGTTGTATATCTCATATTTTGAAATATGATTTAATTAGAAAAATAGAGAAAATGCTTGAATTAGTCTTGTATTATGATAAATAAATGGATATGTGAGGAAAAACATTGATGAAGAACACCTTAATACAAATACTCAATGGTTTTTGGCCTCACCATAGTAGTTCGTATAAGTAGATTTTAGAGCTTTAGAAACCCTTCTAAGGAATTTTTTGATATCTTTGTAAACAAATATTCTTTATTATGGATTTTATGTAATTTAATGATAGAGAAATTATTATAAAAAATATTGGTCATGGATCTAAGATGAATACATTTTAAACATTAAACCTTAGAATCTATCTTTTAGTCCTATTTGAAATTCCTTATCTACTATACCTATTTGTGTACACCTTCCTTATTTTTCATTGCAATTTTATTGTTCATCTTTCTATGAGGTTGTTGGGAAATTCTTGGATGTTTCTCAAGAAACTACATAGCATTCTCACACTTAATTCATGTTGAAATGGATCTGATAAAGAGTCACCTAAAGAAATTTTAATTTGAGTTTAAGGGATGATAGATCTTGGGTACAAATTTTAGATTATGTAATTATCTACTCCTCCCTAAAATTTCAAGAAGTGGTAAGGGGTTGAACCTCCTGAGACAAGTGAATGGAGATTTTATGGATGCAAAGTAAGATTTAAGAAGATTTCAATGACTCTAAATGATGATATGATGAAAGAATAAGGATCCGGTAGAATATTGAGAGGGGGGGTGAATCAGTATACTTCAAAACTGATACAAACTTCCAAACTCAAAATAAACTTATCAACAAATAACTCTGTCAAGATAATGTCTTCAAAGATTACCAACATCAACCAATGATCAACTGGTTTGACTGTTATACCAACTTAACAGTAAACAACTTCAATCTGCCTTTACACAAACTACAGATCCATCCACCGGTTTGGAAACCACACACACAACTGGTTTCTACCAATCTTGTCAACTTTGCCAACACTTAACAAAACAATATCATCGACCTTAAATACAAATCAACTAGGTTGGCAACATAACAAAAATCTAATTCTCATAATTGAGATTACAAATAAGTCGGTACAATCTTGACCATTAGAAATCATAACAATCTCTTCATATTAATCAAGAAAATTCCAACCGCTCCATGATCACCGTTTCATCGGACTTGTAATTCATCACGTGCTATGCATTTGATGCAATCCACTTTGCTCCTTTCCAAGATAACAAACCTGCCAAATCAATTTGAACTTATCCTCATACAATGATCACACATGTCTCCATCATTACCGCTCAACATAAACCAACAAACTTGATCGGTTAGGGTTTATCAAAGACAACTAGTAGGGTTTACCAGTTTACTTAACATTAAAATGTTTAACCCTATACATTGGTTCAACTTACAAACTACCATATACCGGTTTACAACATCTTCCTCAAAGTTTATCATGCCGGTTACAATACAATAGCAATAACAACAATAACATCATCAATATCATGAATATCATTCACCAGTTCAATTGACATCAATGACAACATATCATTAATGCAATCTATATGCAAAATGCCAACAATCTAAAAATGCCAACACTAAAAATAAGGAGGTAGAAGGTGAGACTAATAACTTATTATTGGACCTTAATTCTAAAAGGGAATATTTTGATCTAGTTTCTTCTAAAAATTTGAAGATTTATCCCCTTTTACTTTAGTAGAAAATGCAAAGACATCATCGATGTTGGAGGCTTCAAATGATGGTAAGATCCATACTATGAATTTTTATTTTGGATGGTGGATTGTGAGTTGCATGTGCCCTTGAGCATGAATGGGAAAAGGTGAAAAAGAAAAAGGAACACTAATTGGAAAAGACCACTCATCAAATGGCTTAAAATATTTTGAGAATAGGAGGAATGATTCACCTAAACATCTAGGATTTCAAGTTAATTTCCTTTATCTTTAGGATGATAATAAAAAAAAATTAATATCCAAATGGTTTATAATTTTTTTTAAATATAACACTAAATTTCATTTTTAAAACCTTGGATCCCTTAAATTATTATTGACAAAAAAAATATTTTAAATTTTAAAAAATATTTTAAATTTTAAAAAATAACATTATTTTTGTCTTATAATATGTATTTTATATTACACATTAGGCTATATATAAGAATAGGAAAAATTTACATAAATATTCATAAATGATTTTTTTTCAAATTCTTTTAGAAGAAGATCCTTTGCACAATATTTCAAATAAGTCTGATGAAGGTATTTATTTACAATAAATATACATAAAGAAAGTGTCAAATTCTAGTGTCTTACTTGATAGTGAGCATATTTTTAAATTATTATTAAAAAAGAAATAAAAAAACAAAAAAATATAAAAAAATTACATTGAACTAATTGAGCTAAGAACAATGAATTGGATGTCATTCAAACTAATACAATTCAATTTTCATTTTTATTATTGAAATAATATAATTCTTTACTATTTACCAAAACTAAGATAAAAATAATATAAAATAAATGCCTCTTATGACTAATAATTTTAATATAGTATTGGAATTTAATGAGGCTTGTGCACATAGTCATGAAACAAATAGCTTTTAAATAATGATAAAATGATTGGCCCAACAAGACTGTACGTTGGGAAAATAAATTTAGATGTATGCAAGTAATCCCAATCAAAGGCCTATAAGAATATTATACTAAATTTCATGTCTTAAGAGATTGATAGATCAATATACTCAATCATGAACAATAAGAAACCCCTTAGTAGAATTAGAGATTTTTTTATAATAATTGAACATTAATGTAATTTCAAAAAAAAAAGAAACATTTCAAAGAGGATGAAATTCTAAGAAAATTGTAACTATGAAAATTACAATTAAAAATACTCAATTCTAATATAAAAAAATAATACTCGAAGGAGTTAAAATTCACTACATCTTGACTGAAAGGAGCTACTTTCTAGGAGCATTTATGAAGAAGGATTACAAGTAGAGAAGTTCTGAAGGAGTTCCAAATTCAAAATTGTTGGGGGAATTTTTAAAAAAGCATGTTTTGTTGATTCATGTGTATTGTCAAATGGACACGAGGGGTCAATTTAAGCAAATATTAAATAATTACCTTAGAGAATTTTAGCATAGAGAAGTTTTGAAGATGTGAGTTTGGATTGGGAATTAGCTTTGAGCTACCACAACATCTTATTGGTAGAAGACCAATTAATACAAGACAATTTATTATTTCATTTAAAATTTAGATATGGGAGAACGTGGAAAGAAAGGAAAAACATGCAATAGATGGATTCAAAGGAAAGAAGAAGATATCCTGATAAATCAGATCATCATGTCCCCTATTATAACAAATTTGTTGAACACACACCGAATGCTAAGAGGGGGGGTGAATCAACATAAATTAAAATTCTGGATTGCAAACTTATGTTAACCAATTAATTCCAGATATGCACATAAAAAGCATTAAATAAGCTCATCATAAGTCATCCACACAAGAACACCAATTTTATATGTGTGAAACTTGAATTGGAAAAAACTACGGTGAGTATTAACTCACAAGATAATCCACTATATAAAGAAGTGATTACAAAAGAGAGATCTCATAGCTCCAGACTTGTAGACCAAGGCTAACTGCTCATGGAACAAGATACAAAAGAGGACTTGCAAACTTGAAGCTAACTTCAATAGGGCAAGATAAAAATTTACACCTTTCAAGAAAAGAACTGTGTGAATAAAAGGATCTCCACATGTTGATTACAGTCATTGTTAAGGCATAATCCCTAACCTTACCAAGATATCTAGACCACCAGATATTTTGGATTACTGCATCTACATCCACTATCACTTCAACAGTGAAATGCCATTTGACATAGCAACTTAAATCACATCAACATCCTTACACCAAGTCACACATACTCACTGTTGAATTCCTTACACATATCTCGCATATTCATTATCATCCAATTCACTCACATCCCACACATATATCTCTCAATCTATATTCTTTTCAACAAAAAATCATATATACATATACCAAACTGGAACAAAATATTCTCACCAAGTTGTCCAAAAGATAGATTGTAATGTGTCCACACATTTTTTATTCAAGATATTCAACTGGACCAGAATATAAAATGTGGAACATAAATCAGACCTAAACCAAGCAACACTGAACCAATAGAATACATCACACAGAATCACTGGACCAAGGAATATACATCTAACTTTGATAACATATCCCAACACATGCATTGAAAGAGTTCGGACCAAAATAGGCAACACTTGAACCATACAAATAAATCTTCCAATTGTCCTTACCATAAAACATAAGCTAATATCAACTAGAACAATTGTTGATGCACTCTGACTACATCCAATCCACAAAAACCAACCATAACAACCTCCAATACAATAACATAATCATAAAAATTGGTACAAAAGCATAATTGCAGATACTTCAATGAAACACTTGATCACTAAATACTACACAACAAATGTCAAATCCCACACACCAGATGTTTGGACCACATTGTTTGACATCAATAACAATAAAGCACACATCTATGACAATCTCCCCCTTTGTCATTCATGGCAAACAACCAAAAATATTATGACCTCAAACCTTTGGAAAAACAAAACAAGAACTACCAATAACAACTCCCCCTAACAATAACATTACTGAAACAGATAACAAAACATTTTTCAGTATCTTTCTCCCCCTTTCCCATCAAAGACAAAGGCCAAAACACAAAATACCAAAATCATTCAAAATTACCTGGCCAAATATCTTTGAATTGTTTCTTCATCTTGATCACCGAGGCCTTCCAAGCACTAGTAGTATCATCCAGAATCCTACTCTATCCCTCACAATCAATACATTTATTTACTGCATCATCAAAAGAATTTATGCTTTTAGCAACCTTCTCAACACTATCTACTTCAACCAGCAATCTCAAATTAGAAAAAATATTTAATTCCATGTCCGCTCTCAACACTCCAAACATTCTCATAAGCTCATCTCTCTATCTCCTTCTCAGAGCTAATTTATTATGTAATTCTCGAGCCTTATCCCTTTCTTTGACAAATATATCTGTAGACACTTTATAATATTTAGCCATTTCAACCAAGACTCAATTCGATCAATCTCATCCTTGAACTTCTGTGTGGCAATAGGCCACCTCAACCAAAATTTATACAACTTTTCAACCACTTCAATAGATTTCTTGAAATTCAATAAATTAATAATTAGCACCTAATGTGCCTTCCTACATCTCTTTGTCATCATCTCACGTACATTTTCTTCAGTAAATCCTTCCTTAACATTATTGTTATCTTCTCCAGCCATTATTTCTATAATTAACTCAAGCTCCTCCAAAAGACAATCAACAACATTAGTAGTAACCAAATTTTTCTAAACCAAATATTTTACAAATGCTTTCTCAATAACATCCTGCTCATAAGATACATAATTATGATATCAATTACCAAAAGACTTCATACCACCAGGCTTCTTGATTATTTCAGGCACCATGTCCACTGTAACCTCATCATCATCAGTTTCCTCATCACCTTCTTTCTACACCAATTTAGCTTCCTCATTCTAAGCAACTTTATATTCCACCTTCATCTCTTCTTCTTCATAATCACTGTCTATAGTGATTGGTTCAATATCCTTCTTTTTTGGAACACTTTAAATTCCTTTCTTTTGAACTCTGGAACTAGAGGCAGATGCCTCTGTAGATAACCTTCTAGATTTCTTCACTTTCTTCTCTAGCTTCATCATTCTAGACCTTCCAAGAATCGCTTCCATTGTTCCAAATCTCTCTATATTTTGATCCTTCAACATCTTCATAAGTTTTTCAGCTAACCTCATGCATTCATCTTCTAAAACTTCATAAGGTAATAGAGTTACCCCATGAAACTCTAGGAACTATAGCTTCTAAAAAGAAATTATCTTTGTGTACCAAAAACACAATGCCATTCTCATACCAATCTAAAACTTTAAGAGGAATCTAATTCCTTAAAACCAACACACATTTGAGCTCCTCAAATAAATTCTTGCACATTTTAGAGATATCATCCAAACCATCGAAGTAAATCTTAATCAGACATCTAACAGGCATATCTCCTCTCCATGTGAAATTCTCAACATTGGGAAAAGAATTTAAAAAATAGAAAAGTAAATAGACAATTAGAGAACCATCCCATAATGGATACATATCACTTTTTGTCATCTTGATATTATCAGAAATTGTCGCCTTATAATCTCACACAAATAATATTCAACATTTTCCTTGACCATCTTGTAAGCCACATATATTCCATTAGATGCACAAGAACATTCTCTGTTCTTGTAATAAACTTTGTATGATATCCCCATTGTTGCATACAAGTGACATCTACATCTTTGATAGAGTCAATTCTCAAAGTTATTCCATATGATATTACTCCATTCAACTGACACTTCAATATTATTTATAGATTTCAATATTGACACTTCTTTGATCGCACATAACCCTATCACAACCTATAACACTTCCCTTGAAAAAAGGTATGGTTTATGTAATGCCTGCCAAGATACCCTAAAGAAATAAAGAAACTAACATACTAATGGAATTATTATTTTTTTAAATCGCATCTATTAGAACACATAACATTATCTATAAATTACATCCATTAACATATAATCATTATGAACATAAATCATATCACATAAATCTAATTACGCAAGAGGAATAACATAACATCACAACCACCTCCCTAGGGTATCTCAACTTCATTACTTATACTACCAACATAAGCAATAACAATCTACTCATTACCATCACTACATCTCAGATATTCATTACCATTGAAATACACTTAATTCCCATCTTTCATGATATGAAACTCACTATCTTTTATTCTAACATGATATGCTATACTTTCAATGCAAACCCAATTCCATATTCCTTAAGTTTATTTTATAAACCAATTCCAAAGGTTCCTAATCCCTTATCCAATTCTTTTACTATCATGATCACATTTCCTTTTACCAAGATTACCTAAATGCATAGTTCAATGACCATAACTCCATTTATCAATCAACATCTTAAAATATATACATGATTCCTTATTCCTTCCTATCCTTTAACATGAACATAAATATAAATGTCATCTTCATAAATACAACATAATTTACCAACCACAATTCCTACATTAGGACAACTTATTCTACATGAATTCCTTTAAACATTAAGTACTACAACTCATCCATTAACCATAGACTCCTTTCTAACTTTTACAATTAACCATAACAAGAATTCCATTACAAACATCCAATATTCATCACAACCATCTAATGCCAAGAATGCATTACTTTCAAGTATATAAATACATGATACATCTCAATGTTCATATCTACAATCATATGCCATGTCCTAAGGCAACATCCACTGTAACAAATACATGATCTATACATCAAGAGAATAGGTCTCCTATTACATAATCACATCTACATCTTTACATGATAAATACATTACTAATAACATAATATTAGTTACATCCATCTGCTGCAATAATCATCCATAAACTACATTAGGGAAGCATCCAAATCTACGCATGAAGAAACCAATGAACACATCCCAATGGAAGAAGGCATCAACCACCCAACCATGTGGAACCAAAGAAACCACCCCTCGTGCTAGGAGATTACACAAGGTCCCAACATACAATCTAGACCTAAGTTGACACCTAACAACCAAAGAGACTCAACAACTCAAGAACTACTACAATACATAATCATAAGTCAAACTCAAAGCAACTACAAATATAAACTCCCAGAGGAATTTCAATCAATCAAGATATAAGCAATCAACAAGCAAAGGAAACATGTCGGAGTGGAGTGTCATCACATGATGTCCTCCAAAAAACATGGAAAGAACTACCCTAAAAGTCATAATCTTGATAGACATGTGGAGCCATCTCAACCTATGAGAGAATCAAGGAAGATTGACTTGCCATCGCAATGGCCTTCCCAAGCTTATCCTAAAACATCCTCCCTAGGATCAAGTCTTGGGGCTCACAACTATTAATTATCTTGATTAGATAAGTCTTAATTACCCAACCCATCTAATTGATTATTAATGTTATTACTTGTTTACAATAAGCAAAACTTCCAATGTGCCCTGGTGTTCTAGACTCTAAGCATCCTTACAAGGAACCTCCTAGCAACCTATCTCTCATGACCCCGGTCATCACATGAAATCCCACTCCCCCTAACATGTTCCAAAACAACAACTATAACAACAAGGAGGCTCAAAGAAACATCCAAAAGAATCCAAGCAACTCATATGCATTCAAGTCCATCTATAACAATCAAGAGCCTCAATGTGAAATAATGAATCAAAAGCCATCTCAAGGGCAATCAAAATATGTCATAAACATGAAATAATCCTCTATAGCAAGGCTCGTCAACTCGTTGGGAAAACACAAGGCATAAACCTCAAAATCATAGCATATTAACAAAGTAAAGAAGCATAAAACTACTAAGACAAGGCATATCAACTTGTCAAAGTATAAAACCATATCAAGTAAAATATAATACTAGAAAACATCAGAAAACCTCAACATAAGCCTTTGGTACAAGAACAGATCCAAAAAAATCATCACAAACTAAGAAGACTGGAAAAAATATTTAATCTAAGCAGTTTAGCACATTTGTGACGTAGAACAACACATACATTATGTTCTGCAACACCTTTATTGATACTGGCAATGCATATGACAAATATAATATAACATATACACTAAATTTATAGTGCATATGACAACCATTAGTGCACTTACAGATTTTGGCAGTGCTTATACCATCCAGTTCAGCATATATGAGAAATAAAGTCTCGCATTTGCAATAAGTTTTAGTCCATATGTTGAAATAACGCATTTTCTATAAACAAAACATGAGGATAGAAATATTTCAAAAGAAAAATAAAATCAAAGGCACAAAGATAAAACCCGAATAAGGGCCTAACAAAAATGCCTAAATAATACAAAATAAATGGCATAAACAAAATAATAAAACATGATCCATAAGGAAAGTTCTACCAAAACATAGCTTCACAGCTTCTGAGTCATAATTCTCACAGAGAGCCTTCTACGACTCGATAAAATATTCACTATAATTTCAAATAAAGCTAAACTTGGGGAAGACAAGTACTAAGCATAGACAAACATAAACATTACCATGGAAACTTTGTGACATCCCCCACACGGCAATACCAGACTGAGAGTATCAAAGAGAGATCCTCCAACCTAGAATTAGAAGTGATGGAAGGATAAAAATCTGATGAAGCGCCCAACAATCAAAGCAACAAGCCAAAATCCTCAAGCTCCAAATCAAAATGCAAAAGAAATCTTCCAAAAATGGTAACCCGACACAATGCACAGGTTACTGAATAAAAGAATCGCATTAAAAAACCTAGTCTCAAAACCAGCCAATGAAAATAATCCAAAAACCAATAAATCTTACCTACCCCACCATATATTATATTTTATTTCCCCAATACATATTTAACTAATAACAATTAACGATAAGTAAGGAATATAATAAAAATCATTTACCAAGTAACAAGAGAATATAATAATAAAAATACTATAAGCATTATTTACCAATGCATTAGTAATAAACACACCCTATAAATACTATGGGCTATTTCAAATAAAGCCAATTAAACCAATAAATAATTAAATACAAATAACCAAGCTAAAAAATAAATAAATAAAAGCCATCAATAAAATATTAATCAACACTAAAATATAAAAGCAACATTAAACAATAAATAAATAAATAACAATTAAACAATAAATCAATAAATAATATTTAAACAATAAATACCAAATAAATCAATAAATCAATAATTAATAAATAAACACTAAATCCCAAATAAATAAATAATCATATTAAACCATAATAATTCATCAATTAATTAAATAAATAAATATATAAACAACTATATACTCACAAAACCAATAAGAACCACACCTCACTGACTGACATGGCAAATCACGCCAAGACAAATGACAACCCAAGGTAGACATCTTAAGCCTAGAGTATATGAAGGGAGCTCATGCCATCTTTGACAACTTGCCATTGGGATTTAGAGACACGCTCAGACTTGTGAAGCAAGGTGGAATCGATGTCTAGTACCTACAAATCCTGCATCCACAAAGCCACAATACAACATATACAAATATATCATAGACAAGCAAGTGATAGAGAATCGTAACGTTACATCA
The DNA here is from genome assembly GCF_030272615.1 of Cryptomeria japonica. Classification (NCBI taxonomy): domain Eukaryota; kingdom Viridiplantae; phylum Streptophyta; class Pinopsida; order Cupressales; family Cupressaceae; genus Cryptomeria; species Cryptomeria japonica. The sequence goes on along the minus strand of NC_081411.1, from coordinate 742,286,818 downwards.
TTCTTACAATGAGTGATGTGATACTGTCCCTATCACGAAGATAGTCATAGAACACACATACACATCATAATGCAATTCATCACATATAATCATGAAATAGGGTTAGTATAATCCAAATGCCATCAAATCCAAAGGCAATATAATCCATCCAACCTAGCACAACATCTAGGATCCATCAACATATGTCCATCATATAGCATGATCATAAATAGAAAATATCATCAACCACATAGGTCATCAGTAGCATATGTCCATATAGTATCTAGCATCATCATAAACATATGAAATGTAAAATAGAGTCATAGTCCTAATCCAAAACATCATAAATGAATCTAGAAGAGTCTATCATGCATGAAACAAAAGACAAGTTGAGGAGGGACACTATAGTTTATAAAGCTAGATATGTTCATCATGAATTCTGCTAAGAACAATTCTAATACTTTCTTCATCTTCAAACATCAAGAAATAATTCCAAGTATCCAAATCCTTATGCCCTAGGCTACCAAATTTATTCTTCAATCTCTGTGAATTGTCAGCCAAATTACTCTGCCTGAAAGCCCTAATCTTCCCATGATCATACTCTTCTAGAACAACATTAATATATTGATAAACATCCTCTTTATGAATAACACAGTCATCAACACCAGAAAAATCTCCAATCGAATCTATTTCCAATTGAATGAAAGATTTTAATTCATGCTCAGGCCCAGGCTCATCGTTGATACTTACAATTTTTTCCATTTCACCAAATAACTACTCTACAATTCATTTTCACACACTTTCACTTGAATTCAATCATCTTCTCTCCTTCATTTCCCAAATTGATAATGTACAAATGATTGTAATTGTCAAAATAAATACTCATAAATTAGGTTTTCAAAAAGCTGATACACCATTTGCTGAACCTCTAAAAATTATATCTCGATCACAAGATAAGCTCAAAACCTCTGAATAAACATTGCACACATATACCATGTTGAGAGGATACCCAACATCAAACCAAGAGGGGTCAGAAGATGTTTTCATTTAAGCTCCCCCTCAGACCCTGTAGTCTGAGTCAATTACCAGAAGAGGGAACAACACCATCAATAGATACCAAACCACCTTCAAAATTTCCTTCGGTCTTCTCTTTTGATTTATTTACCCACAAATTCTTTCCTTTTCCATTAGAGTCTACCACCTTCTTTGGACAATAATTCTTTCCTTTACTGCTTTTATAAAATCTTGCAATGTGCCCAACAACATTACAAATATAGCATATCGGATCATTTTGTATCGTACTCCCATTCATATTTCTTTTGTAGTTCTTATTCAACCTACATCCAATAGCTTTGTGGCATATCCATTGCAAACATAGTAGCATCCATTGAAGGATCTTTCACTATTGTTCATATTCTTTCAGCTTCTACATTCATTAGCCTTGTGACCAAATTTATTGCAATAATGACAATTTCCATTGAAAGAATAATTCTTTATCTAATTTTTGCCTTCACTCACTTTGTATCCTACTTGATTGCATGAAAAACAGTTTCCTTTAAAAGATAAATACTTGGAAGAAACAGGAGGAGGTCTCCGACCCATCACAAACTTCCAAAAATTCTAATTAGGCATGAAAATCTTCTTCTCCTTGATATCACCCTTCATTCCTTTATCCTTCTCTTTATTGATCTTTGAACATTCACCAAAATCTCCATTATTTCGAAACTGCAAGACAGATTCTTGTATTTCTTTTTCACCTTTTAGACTTAAGCCATTACTGATTTGAGCTTTAGCATCCTTGAGGTCTTTCTTTAGATTTGTCACTTCTTCTAATTTCAAACATTTTTTAGTTATCTCATCAAGCTTTGTTTCATATTCATCAATTGCCTTCTTTCCTTTGTCCACTAAACCTCTTAAGAAAGAAATCTTCTCAATTGCCTTTGTATACTTATTTCTGCACTCATCCAGATCAACCAACGCAAATCTCAGTTCTCCTTCCATATCAACAACTCCTTCAACATCATCTCAATCACCTTGATCTAAAGCATCCATATCATTTGACCCTTCTTCAAACATAGTGTTCAAAACTCCAGATCTACCCTAAGCAATTAAGCTTACTCAAGAGGAACCTTGCTTTGATACCAATTGTTGAACACACAGTGGATGTTGAGAGGGGGGGTGAATCAACATAAATTAAAATTTCAGACTGCAAACTTATGTTAACCAATTAATTCTAGATATGCACATGAAAAGCATTAAACAAGCTCATCATAAACTATCCACACAAGAATACTGTTTTTATATGTGAAAAACTTGAACTAGGAAAAACCACGGTGAGTGTTAACTCACAAGATAATCCACTATATCTAGAAATGATTACAAAAGAGAGAGATCAAAGCTCCAGACTTGTAGACCAAAGCTAACTTCTCATGACACAAGATACAAAAGAGGATTTTTAAACCTGAAGCTAAATGTAATAGGACAAGATACAGATTTACAACTTTCAAGAGAATAATTGTGTGAATAAAAGCATCTCCATATGCTGATTATAATCACTATTAAAGCACAATATTTGACCTTATTAATATATCTAGACCACCAGATCTTCCATATTATTACATCTGCACTGCAATACTGCCTGACACAACAACTCAAATCACATCGACACCCTTACACCAAGTCGCACATACTCATTGTCGAATTCCATACACATGACTCGCATATTCTTTATCATCCAAGTCACTTGCATCCCACATGTATATCTCTCAATCTATATTCATTTTAACAAAAAATGATATATATATATATATATATATATATATATATATATATATATATATATATATATATATATATATATATATATATATATAGTATCATAAAATTGGGACCCTACAATTTCAACCATAATTTAGGCCCTCACTTATGCGACTGCATCTCTCTACTCAATTGAGACCCCTCTCTGCACCTTCATCCTGAGTCTTCTCTCATCTCATCCTTGATGACACCTTAGGACCCTATCCAGGCCCCAAGATAGGGTACTACAGGGGTGTGGCACCCCTATCCTCCCCCTTAGGGTGACCCTAAGATAGGTCCATCCGACCCTTGAACCTAATTTTCTTCTCAAGGACTTAAATCCTCCAATGTTGGCCTTCAATGAGATGAAAATAATTCTCCTAGGCTAGTATAAAAGGGGTTCTAGTTCTCTCCTTTGCATAAGAGGAAAATATACAAGCATAAGGAGAATAAGCAAAATTCAAGCGGAAGGTCTTCATTATCGTCATCAAGCATTCAAGTCTTCAAGCATCCATCAAGTTCTCTTCTTCATGCGTCTTCTTCATTCATTTCATTGGAGAAACATTACAACATTTATTTGCAAGCATGTGTGTGTGTTAGGGTTTTGTCATGTTATATGCCATTTCATACAACATTTATGATTACATTCAAGAAGTAAAACAACAATCATCAATCAATTGTAGATCTACAAGGTATACATTTTCATTATTTACATTTAAGCATTTGCAATTACTTTTTTTCAAGGTATCCTTGTACTTTATCGATAGTATTGGTGTATGCTTATACTCCCGCTAAAGTGGGGGCTAAATGTAGTGTCATACAATTATAACCCTATCAATTTTTTACTGCATTAGGGTTCTCACAAATGCTAACTTGAATCCTCTAGCCTGATCGAAGACCTGAGATTGCTCAGCTTGCGGAAATAGCTTCTTCCTTGGCCTTTGCATCGCCCCGTCCACACTCTGCCTTGGAGAAAGGGGTAGGACAAGGGCATGGTGCTCCTATCCCTGTCCTATTTTTGGGCAGGACCCTTCCTAGGGTTGCATTGTTGGTTGTTCCTCGGGCGAGAAACTCCCCCAATGTTGGCCCGTGATGAAATTCAAATCCACCAACATGTATTTAAGGGGGCATTCGTTCTCTCATTTGCATAAGTTGGATAGGTCAAATTTGGAGAGATTTAAGTTGCACAAGTGATCAAGCATGCAAGCATTCTTTTCTAGCATTGAGCATTCTCAAGTGTCCCTTCAAGGCTAGGTGTTGCATTCAAGTCAAGGATTCAACATTGAAGAGGATATTGATTTCAACACTCAATCCTATACAAGCATTTCTATCAACATTGCCATCACAACCTCTCTGAGGTAATTTACAATTCAGTCTTTCATTTACATCTACTTGCAAGTAGTTTCTTTCATTACTTGGTTAATTCCAAAACTGGGGTTTGACCTAAAGGAAAATCCCCAATCCCAACCCATTTTCCTCTCTTTTTTGTGTGTAGGTTGCAGGTGCACAACTGTACTTTCAGATTCAAGCTTCATTTGTAGAGGTGGAAAAACCCTTTTCATTTCACAAATTTTTTGGAGGACCATGTATGTTCCCGCCACGGTCCAAGCAAATTTTCCTCAAATTCGCAGGGCAACTTTGTCTTGACATTTTATTGCCAGATCCAGGTGCACAACTTCATCCCATAATCTGATCTCAAGTTATAATCGATTCTTTGTCACTTTTGCACTACATAATTCAATCAATTTCCTTTCCATTTCAAACAAGAAAGAGGGGATCAACTTAACATTCCCCATTCATTCAGAATTCAATCTACCATATTTGTGTGGAGAGATTGAATCTAGTGAATTATCCTCTCCTCTTTCTAATGTAATGGTGAAAAGTGCTTGAATGGTAATCGATAGAGAAACTCTCATCTCTCTTTGAGGGAAAGGGTAGTTTCCTTCTTGATCTATCATTCACCATTTTCCCACCATTACACTACCAAATATTTGAATATTCTCTTAACAACAATATCATGACTTCCTCTCGGATCTAACTGAAATCTAGAAGCAATGCAGAAATCATTCATTATATCCAGTCTGGTCTAAGTTTAGTACAATAATCTACCAATCATTGATTTGTATCTAGATGGGTTCACTCTAGGAGATTCATCTTCCTTAGACAATTTGCAATCAGTTATCATAGGAGTACCAACAGGTTTTGAATTTTCAAGTCCAAATTTCTTAAGCAATTCTTTCACATATTTAGTTTAACAAATGAAAATACCTTTATTAGTCTGAGTAATCTGCAAACCTAATAAAAATTTCATCTCTCCAATCATAGACATTTCAAATTCATTCTTCATGTCATCAACAAATTTCATGCATAGACTTTCTTCTCCTCTAAAAATAATATCATCAACAAAGAATTCAATAATCAGTATGTCATCATGCTGAATCTTATAATATAAGTTACTATCAACATTAACTTTGCTAAAATCGAGCTTTGAAAGATATTTATCTAATCTAGCATATCATGCTCTAGGGGCTTGTTTCAATCCATATAAAGATTTCTTCAATCTGAAAGCCATGTCCTTGTCTTCTGATAATGAAAATCCATCAAGTTGCTCAATGTAGACTTCCTCCTCAAGATCTCCATTCAAAAATGCATATTTAACATCCATTTGATATATCTTGTAGTTCTTGTGTGCATCATAGGCAAGAAATACTCTTACTACTTCAATCCTAGTAACCGGAGCATAAGTTTCATCATAATCAACTCCTTCTTCCTGTGAATATCCTTTGCAAACCAATCTAGCCTTGTTTCTTACAACCTGACCTTGCTCATTTAATTTATTCTTGAAAACCCATTTGGTTCTAATAACCTTTTTATCTTTAGGCCTAGGAACTAATTCCCATGTTTTATTCTTTTCTATTTGATTCAATTCTTCTTCCATAGCTCTCATCCAATTTTCATCTTCACTTGCTTCAATAAATGATTCTGGTTCAATTTGAGAAATTAAACATGCCTCTTCAATAGCTAACCTTCTTCTTATCATCACACTTTTCCTTTTGTCTCCAATGATCTAATCTTCAGAATGATTCAGCTTCACATAATGGGAGTCTTTAAATTATCTTGACTTTATGACTCTTTCTGCTCATCAACAGTCACTGTGGAATTTTTTGATGTTACTGGAGCAACTGGATCAATGCTCTGAACTGATTCTTGTGCAACCGGTTCTGATCTGACTATTTCATCTTCTGGTCCATAGTCATATGATTTGATCAGATTATTGCCTTGCTCATCTACTTTGATTTTTATGTTTTCCATTATCCTATTAAATATTTTCTTATAACATCTATATGCTTTACTCTTAGTAGAATAACCCAAAATATTCCTTCACACATATAGGATCAAATTTCCCTAATGCATCATCTCTTCTAATATAGCATTTACTTCCAAAAATTCTAAAATATCTGACAGTAGGAGTATGACCGAACTATAATTCATAAGGAGTCTTACCGATATCACCTTTTATGTGTACTCTGTTGAAAGTGTATACTGCAGTATTGACAACTTCTCTCCAATAAATATTAGACAATTTGGCTTCCATCATCATTGACCTTCAACATCTAAGATAGTTTTGTTCTTCCTTTCCACTATTCCATTCTATTGTGGAGTTCTAGGTGCAGAAAATTGTCTTCTGATTCCATGCTTCTCGCAAAAGGTGTTGAACTCACCAGATGAAAATTCACCACCTTGATCTGATCTTAAACATTTTATCTTCAATCCTATTTCTGTCTGAACCGTAGCTTTAAAAATTTTGAATTTCTCAAGAGCTTTTGATTTTTCTTTCAAAAATGAAACCCACATCACTCTAGAATAATCATCAATAAGAAACATAAAGTATCCATCACCTTGAAAACTCTTAGTCCTTGCCGGTCCACATAGATCAGTATGAATAAGATCAAGAATTTCATTAGATCTATCATGTATGCTTTTGAAAGAATTTCTAACTTGCTTACCCATTTGACATTCTCTACATACCTGATTATGAGGCTTGATAATCTTGGGTAAATCTTTGACAACCTGTTTTGAACTGATCTTCACTACACAATCAAAATTCATGTGACATGTCCTCTTATGCCATAGACAACTTTAATCAATCTGAGAAATCAAGAAAACCTTCTCACCGGAGTTCAAATGAAAGATATTTTCTTTGGTCTGAGTTCCAAATCAATTTCCAATCCAGATCTATTGATAATCTTGCACTTTCCATCTTTGAATTGTAAATGAAATCCTCTACCCACCATCTGACCTACACTCAAAAGATTATTCTTCAAACCTTCAACATAATAAACATTGTTAGTATTAGTCTTACCATCCAAGGATATTGTTCCTTTGCCTTTGATCCTGCATGCCTTGTTGTCTCCAAATCTGACTAGTCCACCATCAAATTCTTGAAGAGTCAGAAATTTCTTCTTGTTGCCAGTCATGTGATGTGAAAAACCACTATCTATAACCCATTCATCCTTCTCTTCAATTTTAGTAGATAGAGCCTTCTCCTCAGTATGATTTGCATCAATGATAGGTTCTGAAGAATCATCCTTGATAGCAATAAAGACCCAATTTTTGTCGGAGCTTCCATTACCAGATCCACTCACATGTTCATCATCATCATCAGTAATACCAAATCTTCATCACGAACATATTAACATGATTTATCCTTATTCCTTCTAAATCTAGGTCTGCTATGATATTCTGGATTAGGTTTATAATTCCTCATAAATCTTTCTTGACTCCTAGTAGCTCTTTTAGGACATCTAGAAGCAAAATGACCAATCTTATTGCATGAAAAACATTTAAAAGAAACTTTTCCTTCATACTTACTTCCAACTGATCCTTTAGGGATTCTTCTATCAATTAGGGCTTCCAACTCTTCAAGCTCTTTGCCTTCTCTCTCAATGTATTCTAAATATTTAGCATATAACTCCTTCTAGTCTATCTTCTTCTTACCGAAGGCAGATGCTCTAAATGTAGTCTTAGTTTTAGTAGCACTTTGATCTCCAAGTTCTTCAAGTTCAAAAGCAGTCAACTTCCCAAGTAATGTATCTTTTGTAACAGGGGTATTTGGAATTGTTCGGAGTTCATTTATTGCAGTAGCCTTCATTTTGTAAGCCAGAGGTAGAACTCTTAGAATCTTTGAAACAACCTCATCCTCATTAACATTTCCACTGCAGCATTTGATTCCCATGACAATCTCATTCACTCTATCCATGAAAGAACTTATCTTCTCATCTTCTTCCATCTTCAAAGTTTTATATTTCACCCAGTAACCTTCAAGTTTTGCAATCTTTACTGCTTGGTCGCCTTCATAAAGAGTTTCAAGATTCAACTAGATCTTCTTTGCATTTTCCAGCTCTATGATATTCAAAAACTTCTCATCTAATAGGGCACTTAATAATGCTTCTTTTTCTCTGACATCATTATCAACTCTCTTTTACTCATCAAGAGGTGTCAGAGTTCCATAATTAGGATCATGAGGTGTGTGCCCTTTCTTTGTTATCTCCCAAACTTTAGCTCCAAGACATCTCAGATGAATCTTCATTCACTCCTTCCATATTTTATAATTTGTACTATCAAATCTAGGACTCTCCTTCTGGTAGGGATTAAATATAGAAGTTAATGCCATCATATCTCCTCAAGCAATTAAGCTTTTGCAGATAGGACCTCTCTCTAATACCAATTGTTAGAATCTCTGATACCGGAGGAAAAATGAGAGGGGGGGTGAATCAATTTTCCACAAATTAACAATTAATGCAGATTATAAACCATTTACCAGAGCACAATGTTGACATCAATGACAAGACAAACAATTTTAGCATATTGCCAACAAAAACATCACCCCTTGTAGCCTCCTCAATATGTGCTTGATGCTCCAGAGATACCATCAAGGAAGGTGTAGACATATCTCTCTCCTTGGGTTCAATGGCCTTTTGATGTAACTAAAAAGTAGGCTCTTGTATAGAAACAATTGGAGCTCTCTTGAAACTTGGGATTCTAAACCTGGGGCTCTCTTGGATAGGCTCCCTTATAAGCTTTTGAATATCCCCCCAACTAGAAGCCTGGGAATTTAAAACTGGGGTTCTCCTAGATAGTAAGCAACAACCTTAGGGCCGCCAACTATTTGTGTTCCTCCCTGCTAGCAAAAGCATGCTGCTCTGCAAGGAGGTTTGCATGTTGTTCCTTTTTGGCTTTTAACTCCTACAGCTAACGTTGAATTTTGATGAAATAGATCCTCCTGCGATGAATCCCCCTCTTGTAGTTGATCAAGTTGATCTTGAAGGGCCTTCTACACCTTTTTCATATTCATCAATTATCTCAAAGTGAGCATCATGCTTGGAAAATCTGCAATTGGTGTCTCCTCATTGTCTTGAGGCTGATTAGGATGCCAAGAAGGTTGAGCAAGTGTGACTGGGTGGTTAGCATTAGGGAGATACCCACCCGCTGTTGGAGAAAATATATTATTTGGGCTAAAACTAGGAGTAGTCCTAGTTTGTTCATGCTGATAGAATGGGGATGACTAATTGGCATTATCATAGAATGGAGGTGAATAGAAATTACACCCATGGTATGATCTCATGGTGGAAGAATAAAAGAGATGAATTATCACATAAAAAGCTTAAAGACAAAAGGATCTACCTAACCAGAGGTTGATGACATACCAAGACCTATAGAGTCACCATGTGTTTGAATGAATGAAGCCTCCAAAGGTTGGAATATTGAAGAACACACCAAATCTTCAGTTGTTTTGAGCACCGAACTGCTTGACCAGTAGATTTGTTATAGAGTCGTCAGGTATGTGGGATACTGCCCCCAAAGGCTAAGTTTGCTGATAGACACACTAACTATCAACAAATGATAAAAAAACTTAAACCAAACATGGTTCAATCAGTCCCACCAGGCATGCCAAAAACTATTGTATAACTGGTGGCTTGAAGTGGAACTGGATTTTTCTTGAATTCTTTAAAGATTTGTCCCACTGGGCATGCCAAAAATTATTGTCACAAAAGTTTGCACCCTTTTTTAACACTCATTCTCAACAACTTTGTGAAACATGGAAACAACCTCCCAAGTGTGGGACCTTGCTAAATGTGAGGTTGAATCTCTAGAGTGTTAGGATAACCGGTGAACAATTGAGAGGGGGGGTGAATAATTTATTCACAGATTATATCAATTAATCCACTTTACAACCTTAAATTGGTGCACATAAACACTAAGTACCAGAATAATAGAAACAAATATTGGTAAGCAATAAAATTAAAGAATAAAATAGAGAACTAACACAATGCAACCATACCACATAACACCATGATTTATACGTGGAAAAACCGATAAAGGGAAAAACCACGGTGGGAAGCCTACCCACAGTCAGATGATACTTCTGCAGAAAGTATGTGATATAATAAGGGGCTTGCACATGCAAGAAGGCACACTGCCTAGAGTGTACTGCTTATTACAAAAAGAATTCACTGACTATAGAGAGGTTATAACTACCTCAAGATACTTGGACAATAATCTAGTAGAGTGAACTGCTAGAGATAGCATCTACCATGCCTGATTACAGTCTCAGGTAAGCTCAATACTAGAGGCCTTTGACCTCTTCCTTAAACTCAAATTGATCACCTATGATCGATCAAAACTCCTTTGCATATGATATTGCATTTCATTCCATATCCTTACATACGATCTACAATGAGATCTTAAATCATTTATACAAACCCTAAGGCCTAAACCAATTAGGTTGGCCATCTAAAAGATAGTACAATAAGATCATTACATACATCCATATTACAATGATATGCCATGTCGGCTTAGACCAAAACAACATCAACCAATCCATAAAACATCTCAGTAACGTGTAGAGAACACGTTAATATGATACCGGTCCATAACCTAGATAGATACCAGGCCTATTCTGGGTCCACTACGCCAAAGCTATGTCTTCAAGAAGTTGAAGTTCGACCAATGATCACCTTCAGCATCCTTAATTTCATCTAGAAGCCGCACAAACACCACTTATGCATCTTGCCAAGAATTCTCAGTAAAAGCTTTGCCGGTTAAACCTTAAACCCATCTCGGTAACACAAGATCTTCTATCAGTAACCAAAAACCTGTCTGTCAGTAACAACTAGTGTCGGTAACCAAAAACTTGTATGTCAGTAATAGCTAGTTCTCATAACCAACCATAATAGCTAGTGTTGACATCAATGACAAAACATCAATGCAACACATAATCGATTCCTCCATAATGCCAACAATCTCCCCTTTGGCATTGATGGCAACACTAGATGTGAAAAATATCTAAGTACCAAGAAATGCCAAACAAGTCTCCCTGTGGAAGACAACCAACAATCTCCTGAATATCAGTAACTCTCCCCATGTGAAAAATATCTATGTAAAGTTTTGAATTTATTTTTCACATCACTATCTCTCCCCCTTTGATATCAATGCCAGAAATATGACAAAAATATCAAAGCAAGAATGTAAGCCTCTGAATCTCAAAGCTAACTACTCTCCCTGAGTTGTAGCACCATACATCAATGCCAGAATGATTAGTGTCTCTGATAATGTATGTCGGATTGATGCCAAACCGCATCAATCAAATCTTTGTTGGAGGGGTAGAAACCCATAACTTGTCTCTCAAATACTCAAATGATTCCTTATACATCAGTTTAGTGAATATATCTGCAATCTATTCTTTAGTGTTCACATAAACCAATTTGACTTCCTTTTCTTCCACCTTGTCCTTCAGAAAGTTATATTTTATTGATATGTGTTTAGTCTTAGAGTGAAATATGTTAGATTCAATGACAGTCCCAAAGACACTGAGAGGGGGGGGGGGTGAATCAGTGTCTAACCATTTAATTGAATATTTAAACTTATTTATAACTTTGCCACCCAAAACAGTGTACCGGTAAACAAGAATTAATGCATTAAACACAAATAATAGAGATGACATAGAAACACACCATAACACAAGATATTTTAACGAGGAAACCTGGTGTGGGAAAAACCTTGGTGGGATTTGTGACCCATAGAATTTACTCACTAGCCAATGAATAAATACTACTTACAATAGGGGCCTGCACATGCAGGAAGGCCAACATCCTAGAGATCACTGCTCAAAAGAGTCTCACTGACTACAAAATGGATAATTAAAATCCAATACAATGTACTGCTCTCAAAATAGCATCTCTAATGTTCAGTACCAGTTTAATCTCAGATAGATACCTTAACCAAAAACCTTCACTGTCACTAAATCACCTTATACAATTATCTCCATGATTACAATATTTGCTATCTTTCATACAATATCATTGTTGGTATTTTGGTATGGTTTTGTCGTTGATGTCAACACCTACTAAAACACTAGCACTTTGGAGATCCAGCAACATTCACTGGCAAGAAAGTAACTATTGCATAGTTACTGGTATATGGTTCACAGGCAGGATATAATGTTCACCGACAGGATATAATGATCACTGACACTTGGAATGATATGGAAGACACTTGGTAATGTTGAAGACATCATGTGGACACTTTGTTTTGAAGAATTAATCACTGGTATATTCATATTTACATATTTGCTTTTACCGGCAAATAGGTCCAGGGTTACCTAGGGTTACACCGACAGGTTTATCTTTTCCAGATCAGCATGGCATGCTATGGAGATGATTTATTATTGTTGTAAATGCATTAAGCCGACATGTTCAATCGGTTATTGCATCAGATATTATATTGTTTGTAAAATGTTTTTATTGTAATATCTTGTAGAGCCGACCTATTAAAATTGGTCTTAGGTTATGGTATAAATGTAAGATCTTATTTCTAAGATCGAATGTGGAATGCGAAAAAGGATTGTGAGAAGGTATATGCGAGATTAAGTAGAGGTATACATGAAGACATCATTTGAAGGTGAAGCTAGGTTTTTGTAGAAGCATATCAACATTACACCGGTACTCAATCCAACATATGAAGATGCTATTTTGTGCAGTACATTCTTATTGGATTTAACCATCCAACTATAGTCAGTGTGACTCCCATTTTGTGATTGAGCAGTGAGCTCTAGGTTGTTGGCCTTTCTGCATGTGCAGACCCCATTTATGTACACTTACTATCTACAGTAGTATCATCTGATTGTGGGTAAGGTTTCCCACCGTGGTTTTTCCCTTACAAGGTTTCCACGTACAAATATTGGTGTTATGTGTTGTGGATGACTTTATTTTTGTGTTTCATGCATTAATCTTTACTGGTATAGCACTTTACTGTTAACACTGTCTACCAGCATACTTAACTAGTTTACCGATATTAAGCATTAAGTTGGTTAAATGGTTTTTGATTTTAATTTATTAGACAACTGATTCACACCCCCCCCCCCCCTCTCAGTTGTCTCTGGGACCTAACAATTGGTATCAGAGCCTAGTCCTCTTTTGCAAAAGTTTAACGACTTGAGGAGATCCAATGACTACTAATTATTTCAGGAAGGACAATCCTAAACTTGATGGAACCAACTATGGGATATGGAAGATCAGGATGGAGACACATCTGAATTGCATTGGTAAAGACATTTGGGAAGTTACAAAAAATGGCTATACTGCTACTGTAGTTGGTCAGACTGCTCCAACTACCTTAGCTAAAGATGAGGAGAATGATTGCAAAGCAAGAGAAGCACTTTAGAGCGCTTTATCAGATCAACAAATCATGGGATTATCAGATAGGTCTACTGCTAAAGCTATTTGGGATCATTTGGAAACACTGAATGAAGGAGATTCCACAGTCAAGATTGCAAAACTTGAAAGCTTCCGAGTCAGGTATGAACATCTGAAAATGGAAGAAGATGAAAGGATTTCTGCTTTTAAGGAAAGAGTAAATGAAATTGTTTTGGGTATTAAATGTTGTGGAGGAACCTTGAGTGAGGATGAAATTGTTTCAAAAATCTTAAGAGGATTTCCACTAGCATATAAAATGAAGGTTACTACTATAAATGAGTTGAGAACAATGCCTAATACATCAGTAACTAGGGATACATTGATTGGAAAACTTTCAGCTTTTGAAATTGAGAAATTTGGTCCTGTTGCTACTATAAAGACAGATTTGGCCTTTAAAGCATCAACATCATCTGCTCCATCATTTGAAAAATCAGATTGCAAAGCCTTTTATGCAAGAGAACTTGAAGAAACTAGGAAGGAGAATGAAGAGCTTGAAGAACTTGAAGCACTATTTGCAAGGAAAATGCCAAAAGGTCTAGTTGGAAGTAAGTATGAAGGTAAAGCACCCTTTAAATGTTTTAACTACAATAAGATTGGTCATATGGCTTCGAGATGCCCTGATAGACATGCTAGACTAAGAGAAGAAGCTAGAAGAACATACAAGCCTAATCCTGAATATCAGAGATATAGACTTAAGAAGAACAAAGACAAATCTTGTTACATTGTTGATGAAGGTGTGATTGATGATTTTGATGAGGATCCAACAGACAATGGATGGGTTTTTGTTGCTATAACAGAAGATCAACCGACACCTACTGCTCAGCCGGTAGAACAAGCCCTAGCAGCTAAAGTTGAAGTAAAGGATGAATGGATCATTGACTCAGGATGCTCACATCATATGACAGGAGACAAAGGTAAATTCTTGAACTTTCAAGAATACAATGGAGGTTTAGTAAGATTTGGAGATGACAAAGCCTGTTCAATCAAAGGTAAAGGTTCAATATCTCTTTATGGTAAGCATAACACTGACAATGTCTACTATGTTGAAGGATTAAAGCATAATCTTTTAAGTGTTGGTCACTTGATTGAGAAGGGATTTTAGTTACAATTTAAAAATGGAAAATGCAAAATTATGAATAGAATTGGTTTAGAGATTGCAACCGGTAATCAGACTAGAGGTAATATCTTTCATTTAAATAACAGTGAAAAGGCATGCTTGGTTGCACATATAGATAAAAGTTATTTATGGCATAAGAGACTATGTCATGTAAACTTTGATTGCATGGTGAAGATCAATACTTCTAAGGCAGTTAGAGATCTGCCCAAAATTGTGAAACCTCAGAATACAATTTGTAAGGAATGTCAAATTGGAAAACAAGTTAGAGCTAGTTTCAAAAGTATTCCAGAAAAATCCAATAATGCTCTTGATTTGATTCACACTGATTTATGTGGTCTAGCTAGAACTAAAAGCTTACAAGGTGATAGATATTTCATGCTAATTATTGATGATTATTCTAGAATGTGTTGGGTTACTTTTCTTAGAGAAAAATCAGAAGCACTTGGAAAGTTCAAACTGTTCAAAGCAATGGTTGAAAATGAAACCGGTAAGAAAATCAAATGTTTAAGATCAGATCAAGGAGGACAATTCACATCTAAGGACTTTAATACATTCTGTGAAGTGAATGGAATCAGAAGACAACTATTAGCACCTTGGACACCACAGCAGAATGGAGTTGTTGAAAGGAAAAACAGAACTATCTTGGATGCAGCAAGAAGTATGTTATCTGAAGCAAATTTACCACATGTGTATTGGAGAGAAGCAGTCAGCAAAACCATCTACACATTCAACAAAGTTCACATCAAAGATGAAACCGGTAAGACCCCTCATGAACTATGGTTTGGTAATACTCCTACTCTTAAGTATTTCAGAATTTTTGGAAGTAAATGTTATATTAGAAGAGATGAGTATATTGGAAAATTTGATCCTAGAAGTGATGAAGGAATATTTCTTGGTTATTCATCTAAGAGCAAGGCATATAGATGTTTTAATAAGAGATTACACAAAATTGTTGAGAGTACAAATATAAAGATTGATGAACAATTCAGAGGAACTTCAAGGTATATAGACTCTGAACCGGCAACAAAAGTTGTGACAAATGAACCTACACTAAATCCACCAGTATAGAATGAATATCCAGTTACCCCAGTACCATCAGAGGATTCCATAGTAATTGAAGAACAACAACAAACTAAGACACCCCGGTATGTAAGATTGAATCATTCTGAAGAGCAGATAATTGAAAACAAATTTAAAGGAGTTATGACAAGAGGAAGATTGGCAAATGAAGAGGTATGTCTTATGTCTCAAATAGAACCATCATCCGTTAATGAGGCATGTGAAGATAAATTTTGGATTAAAGCTATGGAAGAAGAATTAGGACAAATTGAGAAAAATAATACTTGGACATTAGTTCCCCGACCTAAAGATAAAAATGTAATTGGAACCAAATGGGTATTTAGAAACAAACTTAATGAAGATGGTAAGGTTGTTAGAAATAAAGCAAGATTAGTGTGTAAGGGATACTATCAGAAAGAAGGAGTTGATTACAATGAAACCTTTGCATCGATAGCTAGAATTGAGGTAGTTAGATTATTCTTGGCCTTTCCAACTCACAAGAATTACAAAGTTTATCAAATGGATATTAAATGTGCATTCTTGAATGGAGATCTTGAAGAGGAAGTCTATATTGAACAACCTGATGGATTTTCTTTGACAGATAACAATGATATGGTTTGGAGGTTAAGAAAAGCTCTGTATGGATTAAAACAAGCCCCAAGAGCTTGGTATGCAAGGTTGGATAAGTATCTTTTAAAGATTAGTTTTACTAAAGGAAATGTAGACATCAATTTATATTACAAAATAACTAATGATGACATCTTGATTATAGAAGTATTCATTGATGATATAATCTTTGGAGGAGAAGATGGATTATGTAAAGAATTTTCTATTAAAATGCAGCAAGAATTTGAAATGTCTATGATTGGAGAAATAAAATTCTTTTTAGGATTGCAGATTTCACAAACTAACAAAGGTATATTTTTGAGTCAATCCAAGTACTTGAAAGAGTTACTAAAGAAATTTGGGATGGAGAACTCTAAACCAGTAAGCACACCTATGACTACAAATGACAAATTATCTCAAAGGGATGAATCTACACCTGTTAATCCAACTAGATACAAATCTATGATAATATTTGACACAAACCAGGCTTGATATTATGAATGCAGTATGTATTGTTTCAAGATTTCAAAGTAATCCTAAGGAAAATCATGAATCAACAGTAAAAAGGATTTTTCAGTACTTACAAGGTACTACAAATCTTGGATTATGGTATCCTAGAGATGAAAATTTTGATCTATGTGCATACACAGATGCAAATTGGGCAAGAGATGTGGATTATAGGAAAAGCACCACTGGAGGAGCATTCTTTCTTGGAAAGAGATTAGTTTCTTGGTTGAGTAAGAAACAGAGTTGTACATCTTTATCAACAGTAGAATCAGAATATGTTGTAGTAGCAACTAATTGTACATAGGTACTATGGCTTAAGCAAATGTTGAAAGACATAAAGGTAAAATGCAAGGAACCTATTACTATAAATTGTGATAACACTGCAGCAATTGTTATATCTAAGAATCCGGTATTACATTCTAAAACAAAACATGTTTCTATCAAACTGAATTTTCTAAGGGAAAAAGTTGAAGAAAAAGAGATAAAACTAGTTTATGTGAATACTAAAGAACGGCTTGTAGATATTTTCACAAAACCTTTGCCTAAGGAGACTTTTGAATATCTCAGAGATCATCTTGGAGTCATACCACCACCGGTAGAGACTTAGACAGTTGATGATTGTCATCAACTAGCACAATTAAAAGACAAATCTTTTACTCCGGTCTTTGATGAGGAAGCTACTTCTCAGGGGGAGTAGTTGGTATTGATTGGTATTGGTTGTTATATTGAATTGATTGGTATTTTGTATATGAACTTGATTTTTGTAACTTTGGCATTTGATGTCAAAGGGGGAGAGATATCTATGGAAAAAAACATTATCTTTTAAAGAAAGATTGGTATTCAAAACCTTTTGATAACACATGTTGCTCCCAGGGGGAGAGATTGTTGTTTAGGAGAGATTGTTGGTTTTTGGTATTTGGCATTTCTGTTTTGGCACTTTGATGGTTTTTCCATCTTGTGTTGCCATCAATGCCAAAGGGGGAGATTGTTGGTATTTTGGTATGGTTTTGTCATTGATGTCAACACCTACTAAAACACTAGCACTTTGGAGATCCAACATCATTCACCAGCAAGCAAGTAACTATTGTACAGTTACTGGTATATGGTTCACTGGCAGGATATAATGTTCACCGGCAGGATATAATGATCATCGGCACTTGGAATGATATGGAAGACACTTGGTAATGTCGAAGACATTGTGTGGACACTTTGTTTTGAAGAATTAATCATTGGTATATTCATATTTACATATTTGCTTTTACCGGCAAATAGGTCTAGGGTTACCTAGGGTTACACTGGCAGGTTTATCTTTTCCATATCAGCATGGCACGCTATGGAGATGATTTATTATTATTGTAAATGCATTAATCTGACATGTTCAATCGGTTATTGCATCAGATATTATATTATTTGTAAAATGTTTTTATTGTAATATCTTGTAGAGCCGACCTATTAAAATTGGTCTTAGGTAATGGTATAAATGTAAGATCTTATTTGTAAGATCGAATGTGGAATGCGAAAAAGGATTGTGAGAAGGTATATGTGAGATTAAGCAGAGGTATACATGAAGACATCATTTGAAGGTGAAGCTAGGTTTTTGTAGAAGCATATCAGCATTACACCGGTACTGAATCCAACATATGAAGATGCTATTTTGTGTAGTACATTCTTATTGGATTTAACCATCCAGCTATAGTCAGTGTGACTCCCATTTTGTGATCGAGTAGTGAGCTCTAGGCTGTTGGCCTTTTTGCATGTACATACCCCATTTATGTACACTTACTATCTACAATAGTGTCATATGATTGTGGGTAAGGTTTCCCACCGTGGTTTTTCCCCTTATAGGGTTTCCACGTACAAATATTGGTGTTATGTGTTGTGGATGACTTTATGTTTGTGTTTCATGCATTAATCTTTGCTGGTATAGCAATTTACGGTTAACACTATCTACTGGCATACTTAACTGGTTCACCAGTATTAAGCATTAAGTTGGTTAAATGGTTTTTGATTTGAATTTATTAGACAACTGATTCACCCCCCCTCTCAGTTGTCTCTGGGACCTAACAACCATACCATACCATACCTACAAAATGACTTATGAGATCTCATACTTATATGAGTCTTTACAATATACCATGTTGGCTTACAAAAGATAACTATAATACAATAAACAAAATTTCATCCCATGTCGGCTTGAGTGTCGGTATGCTTTGTTGTCGGTGAAATTTGAATGCTGATGTAAGCGCTTGCCAGTGTCAGTGTATAACTTGTTGCCAGTGATCCGTTGTAACCCAATACCGGTTGGTTTTTATCAATGACAACATCAACCAATCTCATATGAGTGTAGAATTCCAACAATCTCCCCCTTTGGCATTGATGGTAACACTCATGAGAAAAATCCAAAACTGTTATCCCAAAACTAAAATCCAAAAAGATGTGCTCCCCCTGAGCAAGTGATCTCTTATGCATTTTTCTCTCCACTACTCCCCCTTTGACATCAATGACAAAGGATGTCAAAAAGAATCAAAGAATACAAAAATGCTACCTCATCACTTGTAACCAATTGGTTACAATCTAAAAAATGTCTACCAAAACTATATTTTGGCTTCGGTGATCATTCTCCATGAACTGTTGCCTTATATAATTCAACCCGCTAAGTAATAAGACTGTCCAATTTTGTACCAAGTTTACTTCTGAGTTCTCAAGCTTTTGGCCTTATCATTGCTTTCTCTTTCTCAATTTTCTCCAACTTCTCCTCAAAAACTGTCATTTCCTGCTCAAAAATTGAGATAAGTCCCAAGGAACCTATCATATTATCCGCAATGTCATCGATCTCTTTTTGTGTCTTTTTAATATCCTCATCAATGTCCTCTGTCATATAGTGAGGTTTACATGCTTCTCTATATATCTCCTTATACTCCAAAATTGTTGAATTGAGTATCGGTAATAGTGAATCCATATGCTCATTACAGTTTTTGATGGTCTTCTCAAAAAAATTTCCTTTCTCTTTATCTACCCTTCCTTTATGGTATCCTCATTCACCTTATCTATAGCTATGACATTTTCAGCAATGAATTTGGACAATGTGTCCAATTTACCTATAGAATCATTAATGAGCTCTATCTGACAGTTAGGTGTAATCATTTTCAAGATAGGTAATGTGTTATCAATTGCCTTAAATGCTAAGGCATTGCAATCTGTTATCCTCTTGATAGAATCCAATAGAACATATGTTATATTTGTTGGTCTGAATTCTCTTGTTGATGTGCTTGGTTTTGCTATGGATTTCCTCTCAACAGATGTTTGCCCAATTACCTTCACTATTTCTTCTTTTTTTCCATTAGTTGCTTCCTCTTTACTTACATTTTCTTTCGGTTCCTCTGTCTGTATTTGTACCTCTTCTTTTGATGGTTTCTTAGTTTGTACAAGTACCTCTTCAACTACCAGTTTCTCTAATTCTGGTTTCTCTATGTTAGTTGTCTTATCCTCTATTGGTTTCCTAGTCTTTGGTTGCTCAACTTGTGTCGGTATCCCAATTTCCTGAGAGTCAACAGTGTGTGTCGATATCTCAGAGATCTTACTATCCTTAACATTATCTGCCTTGACCTTTGCAGTCTCTTTATCCACAACTATGTTTATATCCTGTGCATCCACATTCATGGTGAAAAGTATTTCAGACTCCGAGTTAGTATCATCATGAGTTACTTCGTCAGTTGCTTTATTCAGTTAATTTTCTGTATGTACCAGTGATGCTAAAGTTAATGGAGGGGTGTCCTGAGCCAGTGGAGGGATGTTATCTATTATTTTAATAGAAGGTACACCACCTACTTTACCTTTTCCCTTATCTTTTTGATATACCTTGAATGTCTTGTCCACTTTCGGTCTGTTTATTTCCTCCTGCTTTTCCTTCTCAATAAAAAATATGTCCCAGCTGTCTGCAGTCTCATTTGCAATTTCCTTAACTCTTCCAACCATCAGACTTACTTGTTGGTGCCCAATGACAAATACAGATCGGTTAGCCTCTTATATCAATTCATCAATTTCCTCTTTCCTATTTACAGGATGTGCCACCAAAAGTGCTTCAACTTTCAATTTCTTATCCAGTTCCATCATAGATAGCCTTTTAGCTTCTAATCTCATGTATAAATCATCAGGTAAATCATCAATTACTTCTATCATAACTTTCTTGTAAATATCCAAATGTAAAATAATGCTCTTCAATAGTTTTTCTGATAGAATCTTTAAAAGAATGATACCATTTATTTACATTTACCAGATTTCTTTCTTGTGTTATCTCATTCAGTAGGTCATCTAGTGTAGGAGTAGTCAGTGTTTGTCTTCTTAGGTTCCCTAACTGCCTGCTGCTTTTTCCTTAGTGTCCTAGTCCTTTTGGGAGAAGGAGAGGGTATCGGTGAGGGTTTTCTCTTCCTCCTTTCAACTCTTTTAAACTCAATTGTCTTTCAACTATCGGTATCAGAAGAAGTAACAAATGGTAAAACATGTGCTTCTGGTTGCAGTCCTTCAAGCTCACTAGTTGATATACCACTGACATTCATGACATTTTCCTTAATTTCACTGGCCTTCTTAGAGGCATCTCTGATAAACTTGTCTCTTTTCTTCCTTTCTTTCTGCATAGATACATTACTTGCAATAGTTTTAGCATTACCAAATATTTCTTCAGATGGCTCCATTAGTGCTTCAAGTAGAGCTTTTGCATATGTCTCCAGAACAGGTAGGTCTACCTCATAACCCATCTCAGTAACCAAAATAGTTCTAGGGATTACTGCTTCCATCCAAGTCTCATCTCGCTTAATGACAAAATAGATTTGTTTGTCATACTTATCAACTATGCTCTGCGGTAACCTTTCTCTAGCTCTCATCTTAGTTTGAAAAGATTTAAAGTAATTTGCAATGTTCTTATCACAATCAATTCCCATACCGGTGAAATCTTCCTAAATCTACTTGCCTACTAGGATGTCATAACCAAAATCTTTGTGACCTTTGCTGGGTATCTCTTTGGTAAAGTATAGCATTAAGCATACTAGTAGGTTCCCAAAATGGAAAGTACCTTTCTTGTCTCCCTTAATCTTCTTCAAATTGTCAATCAATTCATCTTTAACCCATTCACAAACATCAATCTTAGCATTATTGTTCACCATCTCATATGCACTGTGAATACAAAGGCAAGAAACCGAATTCGGTCTATTTGCATGTGTTGCTTTATATCCAAGTATCATACTCACATATCTCACATTTATATCCTTAACATCATTGACTCTTAAGTGATATGCTATCAGATGTGGCTTCGGTTAAGCTTGTCACACTCTTGTTAGGTATTTTCTTGATTTTATTAGGCCTACTATCGGTTGAAGGTAAACCAGTAACTGCCTTAATTGCTTCTTTGGTTATCTTGCAAATTGACTCTAACCATATGAAATCTCCATGGACTCTGCTCAATACAAGTTGTACAACTTCCTTTGGAAATTCAGGAATGTTCAGTATTTCTAAAAAACCTGTCTTCCACAATCTTATGTTAAGGTTTAATCACACCTTGTTCATTGGTAATAACGTCATTAAAAATTTTCTTCAAATCCCCAGTCCCTAGGTCTTCTATGTTGCAATGGATGTAGATTCTAGGGTCTTCAGTAAATGCGACTCCCTTCAGAATTTTTGAAAAAGCTCCAATAGTATCATCTTGCTTTGCAATCTCAGGGATAATCTTAAACATGGGTCTAGGGAGATGGATGTTTTCAACAATGGTAGGGTTTCGAATAAACTCAGAAACAGAAGATGAAGTTGCCATTTTGATAAATACCTCTTAACTAAAATTCTCTGAATGCCTGAAAGTCACTTCACAGCTTCGCCTTAGAATGCCCTTGCTCAATTTCGTGCTCTCTGATTGTTTGAATGCTTGGTGAGTCGAAAATGAGGGATTTCCAGTGATATATAATGAAATGTCTTCCAACAACCGCATTAAACGCTCGTCGGTTAAGTTAAAACTTAACACATCTACCAGTAAAGAAGAAATGTATCTTCTCACCATCAACCGAGGGTAGAATGCATGATTTTCAACTTGCAATACCCCCTAAGGGTTTTTTCTCAATCGGATGAAGAATCTCCTACCGGTGTAGAGACAATTTCATCAATTCTCTGATCACTCTTCTTAATCCATTGTTTTAAAATTTTTTGCTTTACTTCATCTACCTTTTCTTTTCCCTTCAAACTAGATCCTTTATTGTTTGTTGCTAAAGCCTTGCTCCTACAGAATTTTGCAATATGTCCAATCTTGTTACATGCATAACAAGTTACATTATTCCTCTGAATAGCCTTTCCATATCCTTGACCGGTTTGTGTTCTACATTGATTAGATAAATGCCCAAATCTACCACAAACATAGCATTTCACATTCATTCTGTACTTTTCTGAATTATGACCAACTTTGTCGCATTTGGAACATTGACCGGTGGGTAAGTTTGTATTCTGATTATTTCTAAATTTGCACTAATTTTCTCTATGACCAAACTTGTTGCAATTAAAACATTTCCCATTAAATTTATAAGCATTAGGTTGTCTTACCAGTTTACTGTGATCATGATTATATGCAGTACCAAAACTTTCTCCAACTTCAAATCCAAGTCCAATTGCATCTCCATTAGGTTTCTATCTTTTCAGCATGTCATCAAGCCTTTCTGAACTTTTCTTGAATTTGTCTTCGTGTTCCTTTGCAGTGATCAACTCATTTTCTAGAAATCCAACTTGTCTTGTAAGCTCCTCCTTATCATGTTACATATGAATTAGATCTATCTTTAGCATATCATTTTCATGAGTAAGTCTCAAATTTTCATTTGCTCTATCATTAAGTCTCCTAGTCAAGTCTTTTTCATTCTTCTTCCTATCTTAAATATCCTTACATAGTCTCATAGTCATATCTTGCATTTCATTCCTCATATTAGTGTTTTCTTGTCTCAACTTGTCTGCAATATTATTAAAAGTTTCTTTTTCATCATCATGTTTCTGCATTTGTTCATGAAGTTCTTTTCTCTTATTTTGTGCTATAACTAGATTCTCCTGAAGTCCTTTAATGAATTCCTGTGCAATCCTCAGATCATCTTCAAGTTTGATATTCTTCAATTTTTCTGGATCGAAATCTTCAAGAGCTCCTTCCAATTGTTTTCTCAAATTCTCCATCTGTATCGGTTTTAGAATCTTCCTCAAGCTGTTAGGATTT
Source organism: Cryptomeria japonica (assembly GCF_030272615.1). NCBI lineage: Eukaryota > Viridiplantae > Streptophyta > Pinopsida > Cupressales > Cupressaceae > Cryptomeria > Cryptomeria japonica. The sequence continues at coordinate 742,262,772 of NC_081411.1, read as the reverse complement.
TGCAAATAGAGGACCAGGCTTTGATACCAATTGTTAGATTCAATGACAGTCCCAAAGGCACTAAGAGGGGGGGGCGAATCAGTGTCTAACCGGTTAATTGAATATTTAAACTTATTTATAACTTTTCCACCCAAAATAGTGTATCGGTAAACAAGAATTAATGCAGTAAACACAAATAACAGAGACAACATAGAAACACACCATAACACAAGATATTTTAATGAGAAAACTCGGTGTGGGAAAAACCTTAGTGGGATTTGTGACCCACAATATTTACTCACTGGCCAATGAATAAATACTACTTACAATAGGGGCCTGCACATGCAGGAAGGCCAACAACCTAGAGCTCACTGCTCAGAAGAGTCTCACTAACTATAAAATGGATAATTAAAATCCAATACAATGTACTACTCAAAATAGCATCTTGAATGCTTGGTTCAGTACCTTGTTAAGCTCAGATAGATGCCTTAACCAAAAACTTTGTTGTCACTAAATCACCTTATACAATTATCTCCATGATTACAATATTCGCTATCTCTCATACAATACCATACCATACCATACCTACAAAATGACTTATAAGATCTCATACTTATATGAGTCTTTACAATATACCATGTCGTCTTACAAAAGTTCATCCCATGTCAGTGTGAGTGTCGGTATACTTTGTTGCTAGTGAAATCTAAATGTTGGTGTAAGCGCCTACCGGTGCCGATGTATAACTTGTTGTCGGTGATCCTGTGTAACCCAATACCAGTTGGTTGTCATCAATGACAATATCAAACAATCTCATATGAGTGTAGAATGTCAACAAAATGTTGGATTATTAGACATGTCAATAGCCACAGAGTTATCACAATAGATAACTACCAGTCCACTACAATTTACCTTGACATCCTTCAACATTTGCTTCATCCACAAGACTTGAGTGCAATTGGTTGCTGTTGCAACATATTCAGGTTCTGCAGTAGATAAAGAAATGCATGACTATTTTTTGTTGATCCATGAAAGCAATTTCTTTCTAAGAAAGAAAGCTCCACCAAAAGTGCTCTTCATGTCATCAGTATCACCTGCCCAATCTGAATCTTTATATGCACATAAAGTGAAGTCGTCATCTCTAGAATACAATAAGCCATATTTTGTTGTTCCTTGCAAATATCGGAATATCCTCTTTACTCCACATTCATGACTTTCTTTAGGATTACTTTGATATCTTGAAACAATACTTACTGCATTCATAATATCTAGTCTAGTCTGAGTTAGATATAACAAGCCACCAATAATAGACTAATATCTTGTTGAATTTATCGGTGTTGATGTGTCTTTGATAGACAATTTTTCACTTGTCACCATAGGAGTACTTACTGGTTTGGAATTATCCATACCAAACTTCTTCAATAATTCCGTCAGCTACTTAGTTTCACAGATAAAAATGTCTTTGTCAGTTTGAGTAATCTGCAAACCTACGAAAAATCCCATCTCACCAATCATGGACATTTCAAATTCATTCTACATATTATTAGAGAGTTCCATGCACAATTTATCTTCACCTCCAAAAATGATATCATCAACAAATACTTCAATAATCAAAATATCATCATCAGTGATCTTATAATATAAATTACTATTAGCAATGCTTTTAGTAAAACCAATCTTCAAAAGATATTTATCCAACCTTGCATACTGAGCTCTAGGAGCTTGTTTCAGTCCATCTAAAGCTTTCTTCAATCTGCAAACCATAACTTTATCATCTGTCAGTGAAAATCCATCAGGTTTCTCAATGTATACCTCTTCCTCATCCTCAAGTTCACCATTAAAAAATGCACATTTAACATCCATTTGATAGACCATATAGTTCTTATACGATGCATAGGCAAGAAACAGTCTAACAGCTTCAATTCTAGCTACAGGTGCAAATGTCTCACCATAATCAATTCCTTCCATTTGATAATATCCTTTACAAACTAGTCTAGCCTTGTTTCTTACAACTTGACCATCCTCATTAAGTTTATTCCTAAAAACCTATTTAGTTCCAATAAAATTCTTATTTTTTAGGTCGGGGAACTAAAGTCCAAGTCTCATTCTTCTCTATCTAATCTAATTCATCTTCCATAGCCTTTAACCAATGTTTATCTTTGTAGGCTTCAATAACATATGTCGGTTCAATTTGAGAATTAAGACATACCTCTTCATTTTCCATTATTCTTCCTGTCATAAATCCCTTGTTCCTATCTCCAATGATTTGATCTTCAAAATGATTTAACCTTACATACCTTGGTGTCTTCTGAACTTTAGGTTCATTGATCTGATCATCAGTCACAATTGAATTTTCTGATTTTGTCAGTGTAACTGTCTCAGTGTCCTGTACTGGTTGATGCATTGCCGAATTAGTTATGATCATTTCCACTTCCATTTCTCGGTCATATGATATAGATTGATTTCTGTAATGCTCATCCACTTTCACATTTGCGCTCTGCACAATTTTCTGCAATATTTTATTATAACATCTATATGCTTTGCTTTGAATTGAATAACCAAGAAATATCCCTTCATCACATCTAGGATCAAACTTTCCAATTGAATCATCCCTTTTGATATAACATTTACTTCCAAAAATTATGAAATATTTAACAATAGGTGTATGTCCAAACCATAGTTCATAAGGGGTCTTACCGGTTTCACCTTTGATGTGATTTTTGTTGAATGTGTAGACTGTTGTACTTACTGTTTCTCTCCAGTAGATGTGAGACAATTTGGCTTCCATCATCATAGTTCTTGCTGCATCCAAAATGGTTTTGTTCTTCCTTTCCATAATTCCATTCTGCTAAGGAGTCCTAGGTGTAGATAATTGTCTCCTAATTCTTTTGTCTCACAATAACTGTTAAATTCATGAGAAGTGAACTCACCGCCTTGATTTGATCTTAGACATTTGATTTTCAATCCAGTTTTTTTTTCTACCTTTGCTTTAAAGATCTTGAATTTCTCAAAAGCTTCAAACTTCTCCCTAAGAAAAATCACCCACATCATTCCAGAATAGTCATCAATTATTAGCATGAAATACCTATCACCTTGAAAGCTTCTAGTCCTTGTTGGACCACATAGATCAGTGTGAATCAAATCAAGCACATCATTATATTTATCACGTATGCTCTTAAAATAATTTCTAACTTTCTTTCCCAATTGATGTTCCTTACATACTGAATTATGAGGTTTCATAATCTTAGGTATATCTCTAATTACCTTTGTTGAACTTATCTTGGCAATACAATCAATATTAACATGACACAACATCTTAAGCCATAACCAACTCTCATCAATATGAGTAATCAAACATGTCTTATTTTCAGTTTTGAGGTGAAAGATATTACCTCCAGTCTGAGTACCGGTTGCAATCTCCAAACCAATCTTGTTAATGATTTTGCATTTTTTATCTTTAAACTGAAGTTGAAAACCCTTATCCACCAATCGACCAACACTTAAAATATTGTGCTTTAAACCTTCTACATAATAGACATTATCAGTGTTATGCTTGCCATTTAGAGAAATAATACCTCTACCTTTGATCATACATGCTTTGTCATCTCCATATCTTACTTGACCGCCATTGTATTCTTGCAGGGACATAAATTTTCTTTTATCTCCAGTCATATGATGTGAGCATCCACTATCAATTACCCATTCATTCTTGTCTTCAACTTTTGCTATCAGGGCCTTTTCTTCATTCTCTATAGTTGGTGCCGGTTCATCTTCCTTTAAAGCATAAAACACCCATTCCTTTCCATTGTCGGATCCACTAGCAAAGACTATTGTTGGTTCATCCTTAGAGTCATCACTTACTCCTTCCTCATCTGCTATGTAGCATTGTTTTTGTTGTTGAGTCTATATTTGTTCTGATTAGGCTTAAATGATTTCTTAACTCTCTCTTCAAATCTTGCATTCTTTTCAGGACATATAGATGCAAAATGACCAATCTTATTACATGCAAAACATTTAAAAGGTGCTTTTCCTTCATACTTACTTCTTGTTGGTCCTTTAGGTACTCTTCTAGAAAATAGGGCTTCAAGTTGCTCAAATTCTTCATCCTCCTTTCTCATATCTTCCAATTCCTTTTCATGTAAGGCTTTCCAATCACTTTTGTCGGTAGATGTTGATGCATGAAAAGAAGGTTCAGATTTTGTAGCTCCAGAAGGTCCAAATTCTTCAAGCTCAAAAGCGGATAATTTCCCAATCAGAATGTCTTTGTTAACTAAAGTATTTTCCATTGTTCTCGGCTCATTAATTATAGTTTTCTTCATCTTGTAAGCTGGTGGAAGGTCTCTCAAGACTTTGGAAACTATTTCATCTTCACTCAGAGATCCTCCACAACATTGAATTCCCATGACAATCTCATTTACTCTTTCCATAAATACATCAATTCTTTCATTATCTTCTATCTTCAATTTCTCATACCTTACTCGGTAACTATCAAGTTTAGCAATTTTGACAGTAGGATCACCTTCATTCAAAGTTTGTAGCTTATCCCACATAACCTTTGTCGATGATTTATCAATTAATCCCATGATTTGCTAATCAGTAAGTGTGCACAAGAGGGCTTCTCTAGCTTTGCAATCATTTTCAATATTCTTGTCCAAGTCAACAGGAGCAGGATTGTCAGATGTCGGATCATAAGGTGTGTATCCTTTCTCAGTAATCTCCCAAATATCCTTTCCAAGACATATAAGATGAGTCTCCATTCAGATTTTCTATATCCCATAATTTGTTCCATCAATCTTAGGGATTTCTCTTCTGAAAATAGTTGTTAGTGGATTAGAAGTGTTAGTTGTCATAGGATCTACCTCAAGCGGTTAAGCTTCTACAGAAGAGGACCAAATCTTTGATACCAATTGTTAGGATAACTGGTGAACAACTGAGAGGGGGGGTGAACCAGTTGTTGACAAATTATATCAATTAATCCACTTTATAACCTTAAACCAGTGCACATAAATATTAAGTACCGGAATAATAGAAACAGATATCGGTAAGCAATAAAACTAAAGATTAAAACAAAGAACTAACATAATGCAACCATACCACATAACACCATGATTTGTACGTGGAAAACTTGATAAAGGGAAAAACCATGGTGGGAAGCCTACCCACAGTCAAATGATACTTCTGCACAAGTATGTGATACAATAAGGGGCCTGTACATGCCGAAAGGAACACTGCCTAGAGCGTACTTCTCATTACAAAAGAGTCTCACTGACTACAAAGAGGTTATAACCACCTCAAGATACTTGGACAACAATCCTGTAGAGTGAACTACCAGAGATAACATCTACCATGCCTGATTACAGTCTCGGTTAAGCTCAATATCGGAGGCCTTTGACCTCTTCCTTAAACCCAATTAGATCACCTATGATCGACCGAAAATCCTTCACATATGATATTGCATTTCATTCCATATCCTTACATATGATCTACAATGAGATCTTACATCATTTATATAAATCCTAAGGCCTAAACCAATTAGGTCGGCCATTTAAAAGATATTACAATAAGATCATTACATACATCCATATTACAATGATATGCCATGTCGGCTTAGACCAAAACAACATTAACCAATCCATAAAAATCTCGGTAACGTGTAGAGAACACGTTAACATGATACCGGTCCATAACCTAGATAGGTACCGGACCTATTCTAGGTCCACCACGCCAAAGCTATGTCTTCAAGCAGTTGAAGCTCGACCAATGATCACCTTCAACATCCTTAATTCCATATAGAAGCCGCACCAACACCACTTATGCATCTTGTCAAGAATTCTCAGTAAAAGCTATGTCGGTTAAACCTTAAACCCATGCTGATAACACACAATCTTTTGTCGCTAACCAAAAACCTGTCTACCAGTAACAGCTAGTGTCGATAACCAAAAACCTGTCTGCCGATAACAACTAATGTCGGTAACCAACCATAACAACTAGTGTTGACATCAGTGACAAAACATCAATGCAACACATAATCAATTCCTCCATAATGCCAACATAGAGAAGGCTGACTTCCTTTCCAATATGAGTGCAGAGTGTTGGACCAACCCAACACTAGTAAAACTAATTTATGATCTGACAAGGGAAAGGGAGAGAGATAAGGGTTGCTTGAAAGAAGGGAAAGAGGTTTTCACCTATACTAAAAGTGATCTTCCCTGCCTATGACTGCACAAAACATCCATAAAACTGCCTCGAGTATGCATAAATTTCTATCCTAATTAGCCACCTAAGATGTGAGTGAAGGTTGGAATTATATGAAATGAGAAGAGGAACTGAGCTCAGTTCACGGTCAACATTCACATAGGGATCAACACAAACATCTACAACTAAGGAAAATAAACAAGGATGCATTCAAACAAAGAGGTAAAACATTACACATGTTCTAAGAACTGAAAAAGGGCAAGTAAGACTAATTTTATTAATGAAAGGGCAAGGTAAAATTTTACAAGTGTAGATAAACATAAGTTTTTTGCAAAAGAAAAGAAAGAAGATCCATATACAGGGTTACAAAATTTGCCTTTATAGTTCATGCATAAATCAGATGAGTACAGTTAAGAAACCCTAACCCACATAGGGTTAGTTTACAAAATATCAAAGAAGAATTAGACCAACAAGATGATCTGATTACGTGCAAGGACAACTCTAAAAATACCTTCCCCATCTGGAAAGAAACAAAACCCCTCTGCAAAAAAGAGAGTTTGGCGCATGATGGGTCTGAGATGGTGTCTGTAGGATCCAAAGTTCTCATGCCACGTTGAATGGGCATGGGTAGCGTCTAAAATCATCCTGCATGGGTCACTTCTAAAGTAATGGTGATGACTGATGTGGCCCCCTGGGCCCACACATTTCTTACCTGGTCACATCCCTTATCACCCTATCGTGCAAAAGTGGAAAAGTTGTATTGATCCTTCTTGCAGGAAAAGAGCGATAGGAAAATCAAGCAATACAACTTCCTTTCCTCCCGGTAGCATCACCTATCACGCAGTTGTGTGAAAGTGGAATAGTCGCAACAGGGAACATAAGTGGAAAGCTCCCAACTGCGTGATAAGTGATAAAAAAGAACTCTTGCCCCACAATATAGCAAAAGGAAACCCTTACTAACAACCTCATCCCCTCTCACCATCGCTTATCGCGTTATCACGTGAAAATGAAAAGATAGAAACAAGAAACAAAAGTGGAAGTGTTCCTGTTCGGTGCGACAAAGTGATAAGCAACTCTGCCAACCGGTAACGGGTGAAAAGGGCCAGTCCCAGGATGAACTTAGGACCCTCCAACCGATAATCTTAAGTGAAAGTGACCGCCCCAACCAGTTAACCCAAAAATACAACATTGAGCCTGAAAAGAGGAAAAGACCCCAACTACTCACTGCCAACATAGTGTGCATAATATGCAGGTTATACAAAAATCAGATCGATTATTTGCATGGCTAAAGTTGACACAAAAATGGTCAACATAATACATGAAAGAATATGTTGACATCAATGACAACACATCGTTCCAACAAACTTCTCAGCAATATCCAACAAAGCATTTCAGACCACCCTAAATACAAGATGACACAACTAGCACCGAAAGAGTATCCAAACCAACATCCATCTAGATAACTAAGGTTTGACAAAGCATATCTAGACCAACATCCATCCAGATAACCAGGTTTGACATCAATGACAACCATACAAGCTCATGCTAACAATCTTCAACATCCTAGTGGTAGATGAATAGGTTGAGGTGATGGAAAGTGACAAGAAGCAAGAAAATGAAGCATGGGCCAAATAAATTGGAAGTTGTTGAAGAACATGATAGATTCCAAGAGGAATATGATTTAGAATAGATTATAGAAATATCAAAAGCTACAATTTAAAAGTTGCAATTACCCTAGATAGTTGGTCAAATAATTAAAGGAGAACAAAAATAAGCGCTTGAGGATAAATTCCTAGTTTTGGATTAACATGAATAAATGTTTAGGCAAAAATAATTTAAAAAAGTCAATATCTTTCTAGTTTTCTTTGGATTTGTCATATTATCCTATTTGAGGTGACTACAAGGATATCATTTGGTTCAAGTTTCTCGATGTGTTGTAATATCAAATTAGTTCAATAGAAGCCGACTATGTCAAAAGAAGATCTTAGGATGTGGAATTATTAAATTTTCATACTGATATAGAATTTGATCAAGGTGAAATATTCCCAGGATGCATCTACTACTAATATATTAGATAGACAAGGGAATGATGATCATTGGGTGAGAGAACATGGTCTCATGGGGTACAAAGAAAAAAATATTTCCTATATTTATTTTAAGATGAATCAAAAGATTTTGAAGGATTTGCATGATATGCCCTTGGTAAAACACTATGGATCTTACAAAAATCATAGGAAAAAATGAGTAGAGATTCACATAGAAGTGCTTCAAGGAGGGAATTATCATGTAAACCAACTATAAGTACACTATTCACCATCCAATTGAAAAAGAATGTTTCATTCCTCCAAGCTTGTTGCCACCTTCACTTATCTTTCATCAAGTTTGGGAAAGGGTATTTATGGATTCCAACTAGAGTCTCTTCAAGGCATATAGTAAATACCACATTTATGTTGTTGTGGATAAGACTAATAAATTGCATGAGTTACCTAAAATGATTGTCAAAGAATGAATGCAATAGGTTTTATAGTAGTTATTGGTAGGCATTAAATTTCATTTGAAAGGTGTAGACCTCACTCCTAGAACAAGTTATCAACTACAAACTATTAGGTCAACAAAAATAATGTATAAGACTATTGGGGGATACTTGAGGGAATATGTCTCAAAACATAAGTCAACATAGGTTAAATGGTTGCACTCAAGAGAGTATTATTGTAAGAGCTTCCAACATTAATTTTCTTTGGAATATTTTCATCCTTGGAAATGTGTGTTTATGATGTACCCTTCTACATCGACTTAGTGTCCATGGTTTGTGGTGTGTTGTTAATAGGGGAAAAGGATGTTTTTGTTGTCGTGAGAATGGGAAATTTTGGATGTGGAGCCATTACAAATCAACTAGTTCATGGCCTATAGAAGGCGTTGTTTGGAAAAACACGAGAAACGAGGAATACTTTAATTCATAGTACTTGATAGCAACCAATTGTTAAACTTGTCATATCTCCATTTTTTAATAATCTATGTTATGGAACAAATTTTTCATTTTGAAATTTTTTCACATCTCCTTGGTTCCATTTTTAATGCATGCTCTTCCTCTTTTGTCCCCTAGTGTCTATATAAGATCCCAAAATTATTTGAGTTTAAAGGCATGCAAGTCTTCTAAATGTTTGTTAGTCATAGGAGTTTCAAAGTCCCTCATTTAGGTATGCTTTTCCATTTAAGGCTAACCTCTTTCTAGTCCCATTCAAACTTTTAGACTTCTTCACCCTATCACGCCTTTCATCTCTCCCTCGCTTCCCCTTTGTATTTATCAAATTTTTAAGCCTTTTCTTGCAAGCATGCTTATATCTCAACCCTCAATACCTCAACCTATGGTATGAGTCTTATGGTATCTTGAAGCAGTCATCGGCTAGGAGAGACCTCAAAGAGATCAATCTGGACTGGCCAACAAGAGTAAATACAATGGAAACACAAGGACATGATGGAGGCAATGCAGAACAGATTGAATTATATCATGAAAACTGATTACAACCAACCAGTAACAATCAGGTTACAAAAACCGGCTCATAGGCTTGCTAAAACATGCTCAAAATATAGAGCAGGTCATAATGGGGACCTCTAATCTTAAGATCTATCTTTATGCTTAGTCTAACTTCTTTCTTACATTCTAATGCTCTTTATTACAATGATTTATATGATCCAAGGGGATCTGGTCAACCGAAAAAGGGATCAAAACCCGAAGAACAAGACCTAACATGTAAAACCAACAAGGTCGGCCTCCGCCAAAGAGATTCCTCTGGAAAATCCAAAGGATGAAGAGTAGATCATGGGAAAAGGTCGGCCACACCCCAAGGAACATTGAAATCACACTCAGGGCTCCGCAAGCTATGGAAGGGGATCTGGTAGATCACCAATGCAAATAGGTCCAAGTAACCAGTAACAGAAAATTGTCTCGGAAACTGGTAGTGATATCTTGCCGACAATGATCCAAATGCTCCATGGTTTGGGAATAAGGAAGATGATCAAGTCTTCAAAAAAAATCCAACTTCATAGGTTCCGATGAGCCAAATCTGGGACACACAGAAAGAAAGGTTGAAACTGCAAATAGAAAGAAAAACAAAAAGGAAATATTTTAGGTTGATGCAAGATTGCTATGAACCGGGGATGGTCCTGCATCAGACATCCGGGGTTGTTGAAAAAGCGAGTCTCTCACTTTACCAGGGTCAGAGGAAAACCAAGGCGATCTACCTTTGCCTGAGAAATCCAATATGAATCTTCAACTGGTCTGTCCTTCCACTTCACAAGATACTCCTTATACTGACTGCTCTGGGTACTACGCCCAATCCTACTATTCAAAATGTCTTCAATATGATCTGGTTCCTTCCGAGGCAACTGTTTCTCCAAGTCTGCAATACTGTCCTCACTGAATTTTGGTTCATGATACTAATGAAGATCTGCAATGTGAAAAATAGGTGAAATAATCAGACTATCTGGTAACTCCACTTCATATGCACTCCCAAAGCAGAACTTTCTCAAAATCTTGCAAGGTCCAAACTTTCTCATCTGCAATTTGTTACAAGTTCCAACCGGGAATCTTTCTCTTCTTAGATACACCATCTCTTCATCGCCAACTTCAAATTCCTTATGTCTCCTCTTCTCATCTACCTTCCCCTTATACTTTCTATTCATGTCCTCCAAATGTTTCTTAACTTGAATATGTAAGTCCTTCATGTGATTTGCAAATTCTTCTACTTCTGAACTTCTCTGGTTTTCACTACTAATATCTCTTAATTCTGATATACCTCTAGGATGTGCTCTGATAACAATCTCAAAAGGTGTTCTTCTGGTACTCCTACTTATTGAATTATTGTAGGCAAACTCTGCTTGTGCAAGAATCAAATCCCAACTTCTGATTTTATCTCCAACTAAACATCTCAACAAATTTCCCAAGCTTTGGTTAACTACTTCTGTCTATCCATCAGTTTGTGAATGAAAAGTAGAACTGAACTTCAAATCTGTCTTCATCTTCTTCCAAAGTGTTCTCCAAAAATAGCCAACAAACTTAGTTTCTCTCTCTGAAACTATGCTCTTAGGTAATCCATGCAATCTCACTACTTTGAAAAATAGGTCTGCTATATGTAATGCATCTGATGTCTTCTTAAAAGGTATGAAATGAGCCATCTTCAAGAATCTATCCACTACCACAAATATAGAATCATTCCCTCTTGATATTTTAGGAAATCCAAGTATGAAATCCATGCTTATATTCTCACAAGGTCTTACCAGTACTATCAAAGGTTTATACAATCCCACATTCTGACTACTACCCTTTGCAACTTGACAAAATCTACAACTTTGCACATATTTCCTAACATCCTTATAAATTTGGGGCTAAAAGTAATGCTCACTTATCAATGTTGTTGTTTTGTCAATAGAAAAATGTCTGGCTAATCCTCCATTCTGTTTCTCCTTTACCAGATTCTCCCTCATAGAAATCTTAGGTATGCATAACTGACTCCTATGAATAACATCTCATCCTGAATGAAGTAATCCAACCACTTGCTTCTATCTATCTAATCGGTTATCTACATGCTCTCCAAGGCTCTGCAAAATTTGGGTCATCATCATACAAGGTCTTCAATTCCTCAAATCCTAATACTGTCACTCTCATCTCTATCAGAAAATTTCTTCTCATACTCAGTGCATCAACAACATTGTTAGATTTCCCACTTCTATGCTTCAACACAAAGGGGTAACTCTGCAAAAATTCTACCCATCTCATATGTCTCCAATTCAACTTACTCCGATTGTTCAAATACTGCAAAGCTTGATGATCCGTATACAACACAAACTCCTTAGGCAACATGTAATGTCTCCACTTCTTCAAGGCTTGAACTATGGCATAAAACTCCTGATCATACACTGAATATCTTCTCCGAGCATCATTCAATTTCTCACTGATATAAGCTACTGCTCTCCCTTCCTGACTCAAGACTGCTCCTATTGTTGTTCCACTTGCATCACAATTCACTTGAAATAATTTATTGAAATCTGGTAAAGATAACATAGGCTTCTCAGTCACCTTCCGTTTCAACGGCTCAAAACTTTTGTTTGCTCTGGTGGTCCATTTGAATTCCTTTCGATCTCCCCTCATGGTCTCATTCATAGGGTTACAAACTGAACTAAAATTTCTGATGAACTTTCTGGTAGAAACTAGCCAATCCATGAAATGATCTTACCTCTCAAATGCTTTCCAGTGTAGGCCACTCAACAATTGCTTGTACTATTTCAGGGTCCATCTTCAAACCATCCTCAGATATCACAAATCCCAAATAGACTAGCTCATATTTCATGAAAGTACTTCTTAATATTTATCAACAACCCGTTTTCTCTCAACCTTTGCAAAATGTGTCTCAAATGCAACAAATGCTCCTCTTTTGTCTTACTAAAAATCAAAATGTCATCCAAATATACAATAACAAACTTACCCAAGAATTTCTTCAATACCTCATTCATCATCCTCATGAAAGTACTCAGTGCATTAGTTAACCCAAAAGGCATCACTAACTATTCATACAATCCTTCATTTGTCTTGAATGTTGTCTTCCACTCATCTCCTTCTCTGATCCTGATATGATGATATCCACTCTTAAGTCTATCTTTGTAAACTATTTGGCTCCGCTCAAACAGTCCATTATGTCATCCATCCTAGGCAAAGGAAACTGGTATTTCACTATGATCTTGTTTATTTCTCTGGATTCTGTGCACATTCTCCACTCTCCATTCTTCTTAGGTGCCAATACTACTGGTACTACACAAGGGCTCATACTTTCTTTGATCAAACCTTTCTTCAATAGCTCCTGCGCTTGTCTATTTAGTTCTTCATTCTCTGTCAATGTCATCTGCTGTGCAAATTTGTTAGGCAAACTAGCTTTGGGAACCAGGTCCATGCAATGACTGATACTTCTCACAGGTGGCAATCCATTAGGCACATTATCTAAAATGATGTCTTCATATTTTGTCAGCAAATCTTTTATCTCTTCTAGTTGTTCCTCTTCATGCTTCAGATTCTCAGTCTTCCTAGGAACTAAGGCAAAACACACATTCTCATGTCTCAATCCATCCAGGAATTTCCTTCCGTCCACCAAATAGATTCTAGCATTCGTACAGACTTCACTCTTCAAAGGTTCCTCCAAGGGCAACAAGGTTTTCTTCATCCCATTGGCCACAATAGTCTATGTATTCTTCCTCCTATCATGTATTGCCTATCTATCAAACTGTCAAGCTCTACCCAACAAAAGATGACAAATATCCATAGGCATAATATCACACAAGACTTCATCATGATAATTCCCAATTTTCAATTTCACCAAACATTTCTCACTTGCTAACAACTTATGTTCATCATCAATACATGCTATTTGATAAGGCTTAGGGTTTTTCAATCTTTCCAAATTCAACTTATTCACCATCTCTTCTGAAACAAGATTATTTGAACTACCACTATCAATAACAACTTTACAGGACTTACTGGATACCTTACATCTGATCTTGAACAAATTCTTCCTCTGCAAGTCTCTTCATCTCTCCTGGTATGACACAAAGCTCTCCTCATTATCAACAGTTCTCTATCTTTCGGTTTATTATTTGATCTAGTGGGGTTTTCTTCCACAACTTCTTCTCTTCCGGTATTCTCTATCTTGTTACACTGAAAAGAAAGATGTCCTTCTCCTCCACACTTATAGAAATTTCCTCTAAACATTCTCTTGTCTTGTCTTCCAAAATTCTCAAGACAACGCAATCTCTGGAATGAAAACTCGCTCTAATACCACTTGAAGCAGTCACCAGCTAGGAGGGACCTCAAAGAGATCAATCCAGACTGGTCAGCAAGAGTAAACATAATGAAAACACAAGGACCTGATGGAGGCAATGCAGAACAGATTGAATTATATCATGAAAACTGATTATAACTAACCGGTAACAATCGGGTTACAGAAATCGGCTCACAATCCTGCTAAAACATGCTCAAAATACATAACAGATCACGATCGAGACCTCAAATCTTAAGATCTACCTTTATGCTCAGTCTAACTTCTTGGTTACATTCTAATGCTCTATTACAATGATTTATATGATCCAAGGGAATCTGGTCGGGCCCAAAAAGGGATCAAAACCCGAAGAACAAGACCTAACATGTAAAACCAATAAGGTCGGCCTCCGCCAAAGAGATTCCTCCAAAAAATCCAAAGGATGAAGAGGAGATCACATGAAAAGGTCAGCCACATGTCAAGGAACATCATAATCACACTCAAGGCTTTGCAAGCTACGCAAGGGGATCCAGTAGATCACCAATGCAAATAGGTCCAAGTAACTGGTAATAAAAAACTGTCTCGAAAATCGGTAGCGATATCTTGCCGAAAAACAATCCAAATGCTCCATGGTTTGGGAATAAGGAAGATGATCAAGTCTTCTTGAGTAAGATCCAACTCCACAAGTTCCGGTGAGCCAAATCCGGGACACACAAAAAGAAATGTTGAAACTGCAAACAGAAAGGAAATATTTTTGGTTGATGCAAGATTGCTATGAACCGAGGACGCTCCTACATCATATCTCCAATATATAATACTTGATATTCCTACCTTTAGTATCTCTACAACACCCCAATGCATGTCGTCATATCATTAATGGTCAATTTTGATGTCATAACTTTCAAAAGTGGGACATTTTCTTTCCCATCATCATTATTCAAATTTGGGACTACTGATTTACATTGCGACTAACCCATTTTTATTGTGAAAAATATAAAGGGATGAAATTACATCCATTTAGGGGGCATCATATACACTTAACCAAATTTCTTACAAAACATATTTTGAGCACTTGTGTTCAAGCATATGGATATGAGGATACAATCACTTTGGTTGGAGGATGATGTCACTCATAGGTTGCATTAGAGTTTCATTGTTCATGGAATTTAGATACATCATATTGTTGTTACTTTTTCTCATGGGTATGCTCATGGTAGTTTATTGTTATATGTTTGATGAAGTTAAAATATATTTTTCTTGTATTTTTAGATTCTATTGTAATAAGGAAGGATTGGGAATTACACCTATGATTTGTTGGTATACTATTTAGGTCTATGCAATAGCAATAATGTATTGGATATAATGATCAAATCTAAGTTTGATAAGAGGTCAGTTAAATATTAAAGATTGATATTACTTGTCCCAAATACTTAATATTTGAAAAGGGTTTAAAATTTATTTAAAGTCAGGTTTGCATAATTATTTTTTGATTGGAACTTTTGAAGATGTGATTTGGGACTAGGCATTAGCTTTGGAATACCACAATATCCTATTGAGGGATGTTATAAATTTGTATAGTTCAGAAGTATGTAAATAAAAACAATAAACTTCAAACACATATTCACATGGAAAAACTTGGTAAAACTATACCAAGAAAAAACTACAGGCAAAGATCTCTCATATTGTATTACTCAGGATTTTTTACAGTTGTACAACAATCTTCAAAAGTATACAAAAAATGACTTCTCATAGCTTATGAGATTTGAGTTGCACAGTTCTAATTGAAGACAACTTTTTAAAAATAGAAAGTATGACTCGTGCAATTAGATGTCAAACAAATGTTGAAATGCTAAAAATAGCAAGTCCCCCCAAAAATGGCTTTGCCAGAAGAATGCCTTGGTGTGGCAAGGGGCTACAACCACCTTCCCTACAATCCCTAGCCTTCAAGCCTTCAACTTGATTGTTTGGTCCTTCAGAAAATTGTGTTGAGTGCAAACTTGAGACACTACTATGGTACCCCATGTCAACTATTCGTCAGCATTGGAATAACACTAGTGACCTAGTCACTCTTGAGTATTTATCACTACTAGAATAACACTAGAATTGACTTCATATTCCAACAAGGGACAACCATTTGGTTCAAGTCAACTTATGGTTTCATTTGAAATTTAGATGGGGGGGGAAGGGAAAGGAAGGGAAAAACATGCAATAGATGGATTTGAGGGGGAAGAAGATGTGAGCATTAGTTGTTTCCAATATTTCAAAATTTATATTGATATAAAGATGACAACTTTAGCATGAGGAAAAGGAGTGAGGTTTTGAATTTCCAAAAGAACTTATTTTTCAAGTTCTTTAAGAGAAAGTTCATCCTTGAGTTGATTCTAGGACTTCCACCTGAGATTGGGAATATCCCACATGTATTTGAAAGGCTTGATACCTTTATTGAACAATCTTTTTCCCTTGAACCAATTGATGATGCCTAGTTATTGTTCACCATATTGAAACAATATATTCCACAAATTTGAAGTTGGAAAGCTAAGTCCATGTATTATAGATTGATCTAACCAAGTAAGTTGTTGAGACATAGTTTACCATGCTTTTCAGATGTTAAATGGTGTTGAATCCCAAGTGATGGAAAAAGGTATGAGAAACGCTTTGTCTTTTTAGGATACCTCCTTTGAAGAGTTATTACTAGTTGTAGCTTGGATTTTGAAAAGTATAAGATGTTTCCAAGGAATGTATACTTTCAAAACTATAGTTATCAAGAAACCTTTTTATTTTATTAATGTTAGTATAGAAATAAATTGATAACATTCGAATTCCATATAATATTGATAAAAATACACTTATAATTAAATAAAGAAAATCCCAAAAGCTAAATAAAAACTTTATATACTTAAAAGAGATTAATAAATACATCTTAAAATGCCCTAATAGTAGGTGTCATTCCATATATACATCTAATCACTTAGAGACATGTTTTATAATGTATACCATGGAAGATGGGAGGGTAAGTGTAGAGATACTTATTTCAGTTCAACTGAGGATGCGTTCAAAACTCATCCACAATCATAAAGATAAGATACTAGAGAACCAAAGGTGCAAAATATATAGTTCTATTTGATTTATGTCTATGTAGCTAGTGAAAAAATCTTTGAAAAATCCGATATATCGTTTAAGATTGATGGATGCACAAAATTAACTATAACGACTACTAATGATTTTTCCCTACACAAATAGATTCTTAAACGATGAATGATAAAGAGATAGATGTAAGAAAAGAGAAAAAAACAAAATGTAATGAAAACAAATTACAATAAATGAAGATATATGAAATTTAGGATTCATATTTTACTGATCAGCTATCGTCTTCATTTCATCTCAATTGTGAAGAAGATTGACAACTACTTTTCTAAAGAATATTATAAAACATTACGCTACCTACAGATTGCTTAAGGAAGAGCTTTGTTATGATTTCACATAATCATAATAATACTGAGGTACAATTAGTGTATATGTATGAAAGAAGTGCCCAAATCAAACTGATTGTCCATGCACGGATTGGAAATGACCTGCATAGCAGATTTGTGACGTTTGTTTTTATTTATGTAGTCTCGAGTCTTTTGACTTATCTCCACCTCACGCTGCACGTGCAGACTAAACATTCGACAAGTAGGCTATGGTAAATTTAGGCCGTAAATTTACACCCAAAAAAATCCCAAACATTCAGTACTGTTTGAGTTGCAGGTTAAATAGACATCCCTACTCTGAATGATGAGATTTAATCGGCAACATGACGTGGGCTCTTTAATGATGGTGAAGACTGTCTATATCTCAATATTCAAACAAATGAGCTTCTTGTTCTGTGTGCACTGTCAATCCGTCCTCTCTTGATGTTACAACATTTCCTTCAATTCTCCCCTCGCAATTACACCGACAGCACAGTCAAACAATAAACCCAAATCAACTTTATGAAAAAAAAAAAATAAATAAAATTGTTTCTTCTTCCTTCAAATATGGTTTCTCCACCGAGCTATCTTGACATATTTGGTTTGTAGTCATAGACCCATTTTTGCAATGGAGTATAAGATCTACGACTACTCCATGGCTGCTTCAGGGTATGCTAATGCTCATGCTCATGCTCAGATCAATGAAAATGATGTTTCAATGCTGAATGGCAATGTGGGTCATGAAATTTGCGTGCCCCAACGGAATAATAACACTCCTTCTGGAGGATTCTGTGGAGGAAATGTGGTTTCAGGCCATTCGACCTCTGCTTCGACATCTAAAAAGCAGGTTGTGCAGAATCAGAAGAAGAAAATTCAGTCGAAGCAGCACAACACAACCAAGCTGTCGGTGGATCCTCAGAGCGTGGCAGCTCGTCAGAGGAGGCATCGGATCAGTAAGAGGTTCAGAATTCTGCAGACCCTTGTTCCCGGTGGTACAAAGATGGACACTGCTTCCATGCTTGACGAGGCCATTCAGTATGTTAAGTTTCTCAAGTACCAGATTTGGTTTCATGAGATGATGGGCTATGCTTTAAGTAATAACTGCAATTCCTTGAGCGCTTCTTCCTCTGCCCAAGTTGTTTCTCCTTCTCCATCGCTGCAGATGGAAACTGATAGCTATGGCAGCTTTAATGCCCATGAACTTACAGAGGCTAATACTTTTAGTTATGTTACTGGAAACTGGGGAATCAATTAGGTGAGAAAATGAAATGATTCAGCTGTTTTAAGTCCTGTTGTTGGTCAAGATCCTAGTTTCCTGAGTGTATATTGCTGTCTGTTCAGATGTTCTGTGTAGGTAATGACTTATCATGATCTTAAAACTTCTGGGTTGAAATGCAATCAGGCCTTGTGTTAGTTGTTGTTCTTGTGTAATTTTTATGTAGAACAAATGTTCTTTGTAACAAAACTGATTATCCAGTGTTGAGTAGAATATGTTGTATGATAACAAACTAAGAAAGACAATATGGCACGGATGTGCGGAATAGTACAGCTAGCTAATCTCTTTTGTGCTGGGTAGGCTATCGTGCTATTGTTATCACTTCGATGTAAGGAAACCTGTTGTTTATGTTGTAAAAGTTTGTGTAGAGAGGCGCTGTTGCAAATGTGTAAGGAAATCATTTTTTTGTGTGTATTCTACTTCTTTCAACTGCAGGATTATATTTGTATAGTGTAATAACAGTAAATGTAATAGTTTATCATGGCAGGCGTGCTTGAAAGGGTATATCAAGCAAAACTACTAAAAGATAATCTGATGTGGGTATCCTTAATTTAAGGAACCTGATATTTGGGTATCTCTAACTCAAAAGAATAATGATCTTCTAAGCCACTGGTTTGTAAGAATAGTTCAAGGAAAAGGCTTCTACTATTTTCTGTTACTATTCTCTTTTTGAGCTTTCTATTATCATCATCATGAAGATAGATCACAGAATGTAATCTGATTTCAACATAATATAAATCACAAAACTATTTTAAGATTCATTATGAATTGTAGAAATCTATTACCATTAAATATATTTTTGGTAAATCATGATAGATGATATATTGAAACACCCTAATTTATAGATTTAACAACATTTTAGATTCAGATAGCCTGTTGGCTTTGTAAAGGGTCAACGTCCTAATTAACTCTACTTTATTTATCACAAACATTTTAGATCACAGCTTTGACTGATTTATTGAAACACTAAACAATGTAATCTATAAATAAAATATTTCAAATCACACTTATATAACTGATCACTGATCACTATTATGAAACTATCATACATCCAAATTTCAAATTAAGCAAATTACAGGATCTTGAGTTGGGGGTTTTTATCTCAACTGAGATATAATAGAAGAGCAATGTGTCTTTCATAGGACGAACTAAAACATAATCTGGAGTGAATTTGGTTGCCATATGTCTTGATATTATCAAAATTACAATAACAAATTGTCCTATACCTAGGCTATATCAGTTGACAAATACACACTATTATCAATGTAAACTTTCTTCCAGTGACTTGGTGGCATAGAGAAATACCACCAATACGGACACACTGATATTACAAAGATTAAGAGAAAGCCATGATTCCTGCGTTTTCCTTGTCTTAAGAATTCAACTAATTGTACATAGCCCCATTTCCTAACTTCAGTATCTTTGCAGATTAAAATTTGAATATTTATGTATAATGTGTTTCCTGATAATACATGATATCTCTATCTGAAAATCAGTCAATAAATCCTATATACCCAATACCATCATTAGTTGTTGCTTCTGTTAGATTTTGGATATATATAATGGAAAATTACGATCTCAGAACACCCTTTAAGAAAATTTGAATCTCTTAAGATTAGTTAGTCTTATTATTAGTCCACAACCAGAATAAAACTGGCTATCAGATGAGAAATAGCATTCTTAGAAGGTATATTGAGTCTAATCTAGTTTGGAATAAGTATTATTCTCAGCTTTTTTAAAAAGAAAAGGCTGAATTTTGATTTTATTTCATAGGTATAATTATGAAGATAATGAAATGAAAGGAATTCTCATATTATGTCTAAAGACTGAAGGGAATAATTAAACTTCATGGTACAACCTTGATTGTTGTGGTTTTGATGTAAAGTCTATCAAAATATAATGATTTGAAAATGTTTGGATATGATAAATATATGAGCTGGTTTATATATTAATTATGTTATAAGTAAATTTTAAGAAAGATAAAATGAAGAAGGGTGAATAAGAAGATTTGTTTATTAGTGATATTTATAGTTATATATAAAATTGTTTTACAGTTTTAATTATTGATAAATTTATTATAAGTGAGAATAGTATTAATTAATACTTTCGACACAATTTTTTTTAAGTATAATACAAATAATTTTTATTTTTTTTCTAGAAAGTTGAATTGATTTTTCTTTTGTCTTTATGTATAAAAGATATTTTATTATATCTTTGTCAATTTATGCATCCTTTCTGGATCATAAATTCATTGACAAGAGATGTATTAAGGTGATAGAGCTCATCAAGAAAACTAGATTGTAGATTAAATCCACCTTGAATATTGTTGATAATTAAAACATGTGAACATGTGATGAAACTTTTGATTGATTAACTATTTATATTACATGTTTGTAGAGGAATAATTTGAAAATATAAATAAATAAGGATTTGTATTGATAACACATATTATTGAATATCTATGTCAATTATGAATCATATAACATAATCATCCAAATTATTTTAAGCTTTTGACCGTATTTATTAATGTAAAGATTAATTATTTGACTCAAAAGATATCATTGAGAATAATATTCACTTCTAAAACTTAATAAAAATAATTTTTGTACATATAAAAATTTCATAAGTTAGAGATGGTAGAATATTTACTAAATGGTAAAAGTACATGATTAAAACAAAAACGATGATTCCTATTCTTTAAAAAATTTGAATACACTCAATATATCCAAATTATAATAAAATCGATTAAAAGAATATGTGCTTTTCAATGGTACATATTCATTAGATAAACAATCCATAGAACTCTTAGTAAATTGGTTGCCATTCTAAGAAGGAATAGATTAATGTTGGTGAAGATAACATCAATAATAATAAGAATATATATGTCAAAGGGTCGTAGTTCAATTGTTTGAGCACAACTAATAGAGATATTTTTTATTCTTAATTATATATTTATCAAGATTCCTAAATAAAGATGATTAATGATTTATGATTAATGATATATAACTACATATTATATTATTATTTATTTATTTAAAAAACAAAGACTTATATCTATATAACCTAATTATATCCAATATATAAATATAAAAAATAAATAAACTTTTTAAATTTATTAATGGCAGAATAAAATAAGTGCTTTGCCCATACAGGTGACTTGGTCCGTGAGCATTATTTGAATGGGTCAGTTTGGAAGTCGTGAATGAAATAAAATAACGTCATATTTCATGTTATTTTAGCTACGTTCAAATTTCAATGAACTTTTTGATCTCTGGAATGATCATCTGCATTGGAATTTGGTAGGTACACAACAATTGCCAGCGGATGGTTTCTTGGGATCTCCATATTAGGCTGTATTGTCCCAATAATATATTTTGTGGACGTATTAGGCATATGGCCCGCAAACAGTTTATTAATGAAGGGTAGGTGCTGGTGCAGACTGAGGGGCAATCAAGTCAATGGCTGTTGGGAGACCTCCTGTTCAACATTGCGTGTACTTCTCGTTATTCTTCTGTTCAGACACCATAATTCATAATTCTACCCTTCCATCATTGGCATAAGGCATTTTGGCTTTGTTGGGATATCATATCATTAAATCTACTTGTCAAAGTCATTGCATTCTCTTACGCTATTTAATGGCCTCCAAAGAATTTCTCTTACATTTTTTTATTGAATACATGAGAGGGGTTCAATAAGAGGGGTTCAATAAGTGTTATAGTAGTTGAATAAAATGAGACTAATAGGTAAGAGGGTTTAATAACTATTGTAGTAGTTGAATAAAATGGAATCAATAGTGGTGTTCTAAAAATGTCATGTCAATGCTTATCTCCAAAAAAGTACTTCTATAATTCAAAAAGTAACCAATCATGTGATGCCACATCAATGTACAAGTAAACATGACTTAGTGCACACCTATTAGTCTTATCACAATTTGGGACCATTTTGGACACCTTCACAAAAATGCACGCTGATGTGGCATCATATTTGGCCATATGGACTTGAAAATGATTTTTAAAGTAGGGAACTTGACAAGTTAATTGTTGTACAAAATTGAGAGAAATTTAAAATACCCACAAAGGAAATTGAAAAGCGTAAAGTTAGGGTACACATGTATAGGGCCCTCTCCCCTAGTCACTTCAGTTACAAATTAAAATGGAGGACCCCATCTTTGTAATTCATATATGTTTCTCAATTTGTTTAAATTTACAATAATTTTGTTTTACATTGTAGTGTTTATGCTACAATATTGTTGTAGTTGATAATAATAATGACGACAATTTGGATGTAAACGATTGGGGAGGTTCAATTGAGGATGATGATGACATTAGGTTTTGGATATCTAGTTGGATGTGTGTAGGAATATAGGCTCTATTGTCACATCTAAGAAGATATGTGCAAAGATAATGATTTGGTGTGTTGGCGGCTCTACAAGACAAGATATAGGTCTCTTTTGGTGCTTTCGATCAAGGCATTAGGCTTCCTCCTCTTGCCTGGTCTTATGATGTGGTTGGTTTGAATGCAAAGGTGTTTGGCCCTATCAGAGTCTTAGTTTGTCAAGGTTGTGGCTCCCAATGATGGTTCATCAAAGGATGTTTTGCACTTAGATGACAAGTGGGATTGGAGCTGGGTGCTTAAATGTGTTCTAGTTTCCTCCTTCGAATATTGAGGGATTAATCTCAACCCTTTCCATTGTTTCTAAGTCAGCATAAGGGCCTATGACAGAGGATTCCCCCCCATTAAAGTCTTAGATTAACAAAGTCAACAATGCTTCTCCCAACATTGCTCTTCCTTTTATTCCCTTGGTTTTCAAGCAATGAGGACAACCTTGAAAAATTTACTATGTTATTTGTTAGAGTTATCTTTTATTAGCTAATAATTATTTATTTAATTATTAGTCTATTATACTCTATGCTTAAGCCAAACTCAGAAATCTTATAATTCTTTAGGGTTTTCACCTTTAGGGTTTCGAGTATCCTCTTATAAGGATTCTCTCTTTTAATTTTTATAACAACTGTAATTATTGAATTGCATTCTTGTTGCATAATCAATATGACTCCTCTCTTCTGGATCTTTGAATTTTGGCCTCCTTAGCTTATTTGCTTCTCTCCTTATATGATAAGTTTGCATGCAGGTGATCTTTGGGAGCTGTAGAGTTGATTTTTCCTCAACTCCAATATTATTGATAGATTTACTTTTGAGTTGGTGAAGACTCTTGTGGGGATTTTTTTAAAGGTTAGGCAAAAATTAGACAACTTTAAAACCAAGGCTAGGAGGAAATGGAAAACCAAAGATTCACTAGAGATCATTTTCCTATCAAATGAATTATTTATCATGTCTTTCTCTCTTGATGAAGACCATTTTCAAACCTTGAAGGGTGGATCATGGTTTCTTGGAAATTGAGTCTTTTCCTCAAGAGAAGGGAATTAGTTTTGGATATAAACAAAGTTGGTATAAAAAAGTTCCTATGTGGTTTAGACTCCCTGTCTTGTCATTAGATATTTGGGATGAGGAAGTGTGGACATCCATAGCCTACTCTTTTGATAATCTCAATGTGGTTATGAGATGACTATATCCAAGAAGTGATTTCTCTTTGCTAGATTTTGTGTCAAGATTGCTATTGACAAGAAACTCCCTTCCTTGATCCTTTATCTTCAATTCTTGGAGATTGGTGCAACAAATTGAATATGAGGGGTCCCTTTTGATTTGCCTCAATTTCCACATGTTAGGGAAGGTTTTTTCTACATGTGGTGTTGAAATTTATAGATTTGAGGGATTCTTCCTCCCAAAGAAGAGATGGGTCTCCCAAAGGAGAGGATTAATGCAGTGGATTGCCCTTTTATGAAAAATATGAAAGTTTAGAGTGACACATTTTTGGTGGTGAAACTTAAAGTTCCAAAGTTGATTTTGGCTCATGATCCTCCTTGTGGTCCTTTTCCCTTCAACAAGGAAAATTGATTGTCCTATTCTATGAATCCCAATAAAAAGGAGCTTGATTTAGATAAGCATTGTGATGTTGGATCAAAACAAATCTCTCCAATGTATTTTGGATCCAAACCTCCTTAATAGGTGGTCATATTATTTTGTGGCATTGCATATGTTATGTTCTCCCTCATATGGGGTGTTGTGGTTTGTTATTGTGTTTTGTCTCTCGTTGTTCCTTTTTCTTTTTGGTAGGTGTTGGTTATTTTTCTTTTCTTTTTTTTGTAAAGGGTTTAACCCATTTGATTCAGAGCTCCAATAAAAAGAATATGTAATAATTAAAAAGTTGACAAAACACCATGTTAAAATGAGTTTATTTATAATTTGGCAAAATCAAAATTATGTCATCGAATTTCAGATCTTCCAAATTTTGTCCTGATTTTATTCTTTATTGTATCACTATAAATAATTTAAAATTTTAAATTATGATAGCTTATGTTACTAGGAAAAAGATTTTAATATAAGAAGTTAGATCACAAAGAGAAGTGCCACATTAAATTCAAATTGATTTTTAATAGCATGCAAGTAAAAAGAATATAAAACATATATAGAGCAATAATTCCAAGGTTTTTAGAAAACAAAACTGACTCAATACATAAATTATTGTTAGTTGCAATAAAATTATTGAGAAGGGTTGCACCACTAATTGTTCTATATTCGCTCCATTTTAACATTATAGACTCTTCAATGACAAAAGATGAGAATTTATCATATTCGGGCTATCTATACCTATTGTAGAATCTCTATTTGGTTTATTAGTCAATTGCTGAATTCTAAGTTCAAGTACTTTCTTATCCTAGATTTGGCCTTCAATTTACATCTTATCAATTGCTTCTTAAACTTAAACAAAAGGGAACTGAATTCAATTGGCATTCAATCCTCTTCCTAATAGAATCGAGGTTGGATGAGGATCTCTAGGGTTCATTTTCCCTTTTAATGTTTTGTTTGCAAAAATAGGTCATTTCCTAGTTTACATAGCTTAACTAGTGAAACCCTATTTTCATCTATTACAAACTCTTGCCCAAAAAATAGCCAAACTTCTAGGGGTCATAACTTTCAAGATTCAAGAACTTAAATGAGCCCATTTTTTTAAAACTAAAGATCTTAGAGTGCTCCATGTATTAGAAAACTGATTTATCCATTTTCCCTAATTTTTTTGGGGCACAAAACATCATTTGAAGCCTCAAAACCCCATTTTAAAGATTTTTTTTGAGAAATTTTATAACTTAAAGCTTTAATATTTTCCCACACATATTTGATCTTGAATTGAAACTTGCCCACAATGTGAAAAAAAAATATAGTTTTAAATCTTTGAAAATTTTTTGAGTCTCGATGTGCTCATATCAAAACTTACTAAAAATAGAGGCCCTGCTAAATTTTTCACTTTTTGAAAATCTAAAAGTTCTAAACCACTCTTGAAGATTTTTTAATGGAGATAATCTTCATGGGTAACTATTCACGAAAGCTAATAGAAATCAAAATAATTTTTTTGGATGCAAGATATCCCTTATGCCCTAGATGCTTTTGCATCACTTTATTTAAAAATAATATTGGTCTATAGTTCAAAATGATTGCCTAGTTGTTTATTGCTAAAATCACTTAGAAAGGCACTCTATTATTTCATTCTTTTTGGCAAGACGTACTTAGGGAAACCTATTAGACATGTTATGATCAAGCATATTTGGAATTACTAGTGTATTGTTAATGATATTGGATGTGTTGTATACATTTTTATGTTTTACACCCCTTATAGGTTGTATATGTTTAAATGATGAGAGTGCATGCAACCTCTTGATTAGGTACTTGGCCTCCATAAGTCCCCAATACATACTCTTTTAAAAGATTTTTTTGGGGTGTTTATGTATGATTTTTAAAAAACCTAATTTAATATCTATTATATTTTAATAACACACTAAAGGATTTTTTCTATTAACACTCACACTTGGATTGGGGTTAATAATACATGTGAAATATCTTATTACATTATATGGATGATTGACTTTTAATATGATAAATGAATTATGTTTTTTTAGGTTTTTCTTTAAAGGTTTCTTAGGAACAAATATATCAATATATTAAGTGAACAATTAATTATTTCTATTGTATTTAAGATTTTATTACCATTTAAAATTATCTTACATAAATTTATCAATATTTTCCTCTTCAAATTATTGCTAGGAATTTTTTCCATAAAAAATTGCATTTCAAAAAATATTTTATAACATTATGTTTAGATGAAAAGTCTTTTAGCATGTGTATCCCTATCCATGATGTTTGTAATATATTAGTTGTTGATAGTATGCATGTCCTTGGTTTATAGTTTTGACGTTCAATAGTCTATTTTATCTTTATCCATATCTATTACATGAGAAGGGGGTTTGTCTGTGTTGATCCAAAGTTTTGGTTACATTAGAAGGATATATATTAATATCATAGTTTTTGATAACATTTGTGTCCCTATTTTCAATTTTGATGGTCAATAATGTATGTTCCTATCCAAAATTATTGTAAGATCATAATTATTTATAGTGTGTGTATGTGTGCTTATGTATAAATTTGTTGTTGGTTAGTTTTTTTTGTCTTTATCCATGTTTGTTGCATGAGAATGGATAGTTAAGTTTTTCCCTATCCTTGGTTGAGATTTTAGTAAGGTCCTTCATACTAATTTGAATAGTTTACCAAGGTGTCCTCGATGATTTAAGAATTGGATTATAATGTGTGTCCTAGTCCATAAACCTTTATGTAGTTGGTGAGTTCTTGTGAGCATTCCCTTATGCAACAATTGGTTTTTCTAGATTATCATGTTCCTCGATCTAGTTATTAATACTCCTAACCTAATTTAAAACATGATGTAAGGATTTATTACATGGGAAGGGGGTTTATTTGTGTTGATCCAAATTTTTGGTTACATTAGAAGGATATATTTTAATATCATAGTTGTTTATAGCATTTGTGTCTCTATTTTCAGTTTTGATGATCAATAATGTGTGTGTCCCTATCCATAATTATTGTAAGATCATAATGGTTGATATGTGTGTCCTTATTTATAAATGTATCAGATAGTGTTTGTCTTTATCCATGTTTTTTTGTATGAGAATCCACAATTGAGTTTTCCCCTATCCTTGGTTGAGATTTTTGTAAGGTTCTTCTTATTAATTTGAATAGTTTCCCAAGTGTGTCCTTGATAATGTAAGACATGGATTATAATGTGTGTGGAATAGTCTATAAAGATTTAAGTACCTGGTGAGTTCTTGTGAGCATGCCCTTATTCAACTAGTGGGTTTCCTAGACTATCATGCTCCTTGATCTAATTATCAATACTCCTAATGTATTTTGAAACATGATGTAAGGATTTATTAAATCGTGCTTATTTTATAGTTTATAATAGTTTACTCTCCTAGATGAGATAATTAATTGAGCAGTTTGAATAGTTAAGTATGCATTTTTCGCTTTCTAGTGTTTTATGTTTCCATTCTAGTTTCTATTTTAGATATTTGATGATGAGAAAAGGTGGTGTACAAGCTATCTTTACCCCTCATGATTTTTAGGAGGAAATTTTTGACCAATTAATTATAGTGATTGACATATATTAAGATGTGTAGGGCAATGCTAAACCAATAAAAAATCATTATGATCATAAATTAGGGTGAGAAGACACAAATTGACCGATACTAATGTTAGGAAACTAGGATTGTAGAGTTACAAAATAACTATGAGAGGCTCAAAATTATTTTATCATTTCTCTTTTGGATCAAGGGTATTTATTGGTATTGATCCAATTTTGTTTAGTCTGAGATGCATTGTAATATTTGTTGCAAGATCACAATTATTGATAAAATGTGTATCCTTATTTACAACTGTGATGTTGCATATCTAAGATTGTTGTTAGATTATAGATGTTGCCAATTTGTGTACCCTTGTCTATATAACTTTAATTTTGTAGTTTGTGTGTGTTCCTATCAACTTTTGTCGTATAATCATGAATAGTTGTTTCTCACTAGATCCTTGATTGAGAGTTTAGTAGGAATGGTAGGAATGTCCCCACTAATGTGAATAGTTGGGTATGCTTTTGATGATGTAAGACATGTATTATAATGTGTACTCTAGTTTATGAACCTTTATATATTTGGTGATCTATTAATTCTATCCTAAGTTAAAATGTGATTATTTTGGATTGTTATGTTTGTCATAGTTGAATTATTGGTACCCTAACTCAATTTAAAATATAATATAATAAGAAAAGAGAATGTTATACTAAATCTTATTTTTATAGTAGTTTATTATTCAAAATGAAATAAATATCTAAAGAATTTAAATAATTAAATATGAAATTTGTTCATACATATAAATTCCTTTATTCAAAGTAATAAAGATTATTGAAACATTTTAAATGTAATATAATACTCTAAATATTATGATTAACATCAAGTCTAAACCATATACTTATAACTAATCTAGATTCCATTATAATTGTTTTGTTAATTGATCATATTTATTTTGATGAAGGTTTGTCCACAAATTTGTTTTTGTTATTCAGTATGAGAGCACGCTAAGAGCCAAGGATTGAGGGGTTTCCATTTTGCCAAATCCGTTCGAAGTGCAATCCCTACCTCATCCCTTTTTGATGTCAAAGCCTTGCGCTTAACAAGACTTGATCCCTAGTGGGCGCATTAAAGACCCTGTCAGGGTGATCCCTATAAGAATATAAGGTGGGGAGGGAGAATCCCACAAGGCATGCTTAAAAAGTATAGATTAAGAAAGATGGGGGAAGCACAACTATAAAAGTCAATTGTTGCGTCTCTCACCACAAATTTCACAAAGGTGTGAAAATCTTCTTAAGATGTTGGGCTGAATTTGTTCCCACCCAGCAACAAAGTTTGGAGTTATGCATATTGTATATGTGCGACAAAAGAGGGCCAATCCCAATAACAAAGAAATAGCGTCATGATTGATAAGATTGAAAACTTGGTATGCGACCGACAGAAGCAGCCCTCCGAGAAGTTCGTCGAAAAGGTGTGATTCGATTAGTGCAAAGAGAAAATTCGAAATATCTCTGGAAAGAAAAAAGGGAACACTGATGTGAGAAAGTTTCCTCGCTGCACTTTATTCAACAAGCCCTTACTTTTGAAACAGTGGTCAATGGCTGTCATTTTTCTTTTTCTTCCTTGATTTGCGCATTTCTTTGTCGTTTGTATATCTCTCCAATTTTAATTTCATTAGGTCGATTTCAGTCGACTTCGATCCCAACAATATGTTCAATGTACCGTTTGCATTAGGAGTATTTTATACTTGGCTCCATCTAGGGGCGAAGGATCAGCAGTCTTGCAGGTCATCAACATACAGTTGTCATATGAAATATCAGAAGACTATTGCTTTTAAGAAATGTAAAATGAATATTTATCTATTTATAATAAAAGTTTGGAGGAGTGATTCATTTCGTAACTATCAAAATAGCACATCTATCATGAAGTGTTATAAAAATAATTTTTTAAGATTCAATCAAAATTTAATCTAAAAATTGTTAACAGTTGAGCCAAAAATATTATTTGTTATTAGTAGAATATCATATATTTTTATTTGGAATTTAACTTAAATCTATTAGTTGAATACCAAACTGCAATTTCAAGCATTCAAGATTATCTTGGTAGTACCCATGCAGTGGTTTCTATGAATTTGATTCTCATCCTGTTGCAATGTGGATTAATCTACAATTCTTCGTTGACCGTTGCAGCTTCTACTTTTTGGATTTGAAATAAATAGTTAGGAGTTTTGTTCCTAATGGGTTTTCTCCTTTTTGCTTTGTAATTGGGTACTTAATAAGGCCTTGTTGCCAAGACCCAAATCTCTCTTTATTCATCTAGCTACACTTAAGGAGAGATTTTAGCGTAGAATATTCTTCCTAATATTCAACTCTAGATAAGTTTGCTAGCTGTGAATATCTTGTTAGGATATGACTTCTCATTTGTGTAATCTTGCATGGAGTTGCATGCCTAGTTTCTAGATAGCATTTGCTATTTTAGAGGGTAATTCTCCTGCTATATAATTTTACTCTCTCCCTAAGCTAATTAATCAATCTAGACACCAATTAATCTATTTTGAGCTTCCGAAGCTCCTAGATTAGTAACCATAAATCTTTGTTATCACTAATTTTTATATCCAATACACATTGACTAATAATTGAACACACAAAAAACCATTTATTGTTATAAAAACAACACAAAATTATTTAAAATACAACTTATATCCAACACAAATGGACCAATAGTTGAACACTAAAATATTTTGACAATCTTTCACATTTCATGGAAAAATACAAGGTATTTAATTTGTGGCCACCTTTTGTATTTGTGGTAGGACAAATTATTAATATGAAATACTCCAATGCATATACATTGCTATCCCAATAATTGTACACATAAGAATAACATTTTTCACTATGACAATAATAATTATTTAAATAGATATTTTATTTTATTAATGAGAAACTTATTTTATAAATGACACACTTAGAGTGGATAGTTATGATATTTTATTTGAAACAAAAATTTTTTTATTTCACTTGTTAATGAATTTTTTTATGCTTTTATTTATTTATTTAACATTCATAGGTTCTCATGTGTTCAGGTATGGGTCCATCTTAACCAACTTTTGGTTATTTTTTAATTTACATGTAGACTATTTATTTACAATATATTATAAATACGTGGCAAGCTTGAATAATATAAGCACATGTGCTATAACAAAAATTGGACTTTGTACTAGTGACACCTCTCGCCTAGATTCTAGAATATGACCTAGAATTTAACAATTTTTATTCTTATTATTATCATTTTTTTCTTGGGAAGTACATAGCCTACATCTAGTTTTCAAAATTCATTGATATCAACTTATAGTTAATTGAATTAATTCACAAAGATTAAAGAATGTGAGGGGTTATTTTGAAAAGTTATATAATAATTATAGACCTTTGTTTTTGTATATTGGTATTGAGAGTATGAGTTTGAGTTGTACGAATAATTTGTTTCTTTTGAAATAGAGTTACAAACTAGTGACATCTACAACATCAAGTTAGCTCATAATATGATGCTTGATCTGTTATTTAGCATATCTCTTAATATTAAAACTTTAATAGATAATATAATTGATAAATATACCTTCAATTATATTTAACTAATCAATGAACAACCACCCTTTAATGATTTCTTTTTGTATAATGACATTAATATGATATAGTAGAAATAATTATAAGATAACATAAATATAAATCTACAATCTTTTCTATTAGTTGCATTTTCATCTATTCAAAAAGTTTTTTCAAACATAATTTTTAAAAAAAATATTATTAATAATATATATGAAGTTTTAATTGTTAGGTCCCAGAGACAACTGAGAGAGGGGCGGGGGGGGGGGGGCGGGAGTATGAATCAGTTGTCAAATAAATTCAAACCAAAAACAACTTACCCAGCTTAATGCTTAATATCGGTAAACCAGTTAAGTATGTCGATAGACAGTTTTAACAGTTAATTGATATACCGGTAAAGATTAATGCATGAAACATAAACACAAAGTCATCCACAACACATGACACCAATATTTGTACGTGGAAACCCTGTAAGGGGAAAAACCACGGTGGGAAACCTTACCCACAATCAGATGATACTACTGCAGATAGTAAGTGTACATAAATGGGGTCTGCACATGCAGAAAGGCCAACAACCTAGAGCTCACTGCTCAATCACAAAATGGGAGTCACACTGACTACAGTTGGATGGTTAAATCCAATAAGAATGTACTGCACAAAATAACATCTTCATATGCTGGATTTAGTACCGGTGTAATGCTGATATGCTTCTGCAAAAACCTAGCTTCACCTTCAAATGATGTCTTTGTGTATAGCTTTGCTTAATCTTGCATATACCTTTACACAATTCTTTTTCGCATTCCACACTTGATCTTACAAATAAGATCTTACATTTATACCATAACATAAGACCAATTTTAGTAGGTCGGCTCTACAAGATATTACAATAAAAAATATTTTACAAACAATATAATATCCGATGCAATAACCGATTGAACATGTTGGCTTAATGCATTTACAACAATAATTAATCATCTCCATAGCATGCCATGCTGATCTGGAAAAGATAAACCTACCGGTGTAACCCTAGATAACCCTGTACCTATTTGTCGGTAAAAGCAAATATGCAAATATGAATATACCAATGATTAATTTGTTAAGATAAGATGTCCACACGATGTCTTCGATATTACCAAGTGTTTTCCATATCATTCCAAGTGTCGGTGATCATTATATCCTGTCGGTGAACCATATACCAGTAACTGTGCAATAGTTGCTTGCCGGTGAATACTGCTGGATCTCCAAAGTGCTAGTATTTTAGTAGGTGTTGACATCAATGACAAAACCATACCAAAATACCAACAATCTCCCCCTTTGGCATTGATGGCAACACAAGATGGAAAAACCATCAAAAGTGCCAAAACAGAAATGCCAAAAACCAACCATCTCTAGAAAAGATCATAACCATAAATCAAGATACATACAGAGAGTAATAGTCTCTCCCAAACAACAATCTCTCCCCTTGGGAGAAACATGTGTTATCCAAAGTTTTTCAATACCAATCTCTCCTCAAAAGATAATGTGTTTTTCCATAGATATCTCTCCCCCTTTGACATCAAATGCCAAAGTTATAATAAAACCAAGTTCATATACAAAATATCAATCAATTCAATATATCAACTACTCCCCCTGAGAAGTAGCTTCCTCATCAAAGACTAGAGTAAAAGATTTGTCTGTTAATTCTGTCGGTTGATGACAATCATCAATTGTCTAAGTCTCTATCGGTGGTGGTATGACTCCAAGCTGATCTCTGAGATATTCAAAAGTCTCCTTAGGCAAAGGTTTTGTAAAGATATCTGCAAGTTGTTCTTTAGTATTCACATAAACCAGTTTTATCTCCTTTTCTTCAACTTTTTCCCTTAGAAAATTCAGTTTGATAGAAACATGTTTTGTTTTAGAATGTAGTACTAGATTCTTAGATATATCAATTGCTGCAGTGTTATCACAATATATAGTAATAGGTTCCTTGCATTAAATACCTTTATGTCTTTCAACATTTGCTTGAGCCATAGTACCTGTGTACAGTTAGTTGTTGCTGCAACATATTCTGATTCTGCTGTTGATAAAGATGTACAACTCTGTTTCTTATTCAACCAAGAAACTAGTTTGTTTCCAAGAAAGAATGCTCCACGGGTGGTGCTTTTTCTATCATCCACATCTCCTACCCAATTTGCATCTGTGTATGCACATAATTCAAAGTTTTCATCTCTAGGATACCATAATCCAAGATTTATAGTGCCTTGTAAGTATCGGAAAATCCTTTTTACTACTGATTAATGATTTTCTCTAGGATTACTTCGAAATCTAGAAACAATACATATTGCATTCATAATATCAGGTTTGGTTTGTGTCAAATACAGTAAACCTCCTATCATAGATTTGTATCTAGTTGGATTAACAGGTGTAGATTTATCCCTTTGAGATAATTTGTCATTTGTAGTCATAGGTGTGCTTACCGGTTTAGAGTTCTCCATCCCAAATTTCTTTAGTAACTCTTTCAAGTATTTGGATTGACTCAAGAATATACCTTTATCAGTTTATGAAATCTGCAATCCTAAAAAGAATTTTATTTTTCCAATCATAGACATTTCAAATTCTTGCTGCATTTTAATAGAAAATTCCTTACATAAACCATCTTCTCCTCCAAAGATTTTATTATCAATGAATACTTCTATAATCAAGATGTCATCATTAGTTAATTTGTAATATAAATTGCTATTTGCATTTCCTTTAGTAAAACCAATCTTTAAAAGATAGTTATCCAATCTTGCATACCAAGCTCTTGGAGCTTGTTTTAATCCATACAAAGCTTTTCTTAACCTGCAAACCATATCATTGTCATCTGTCAAAGAAAATCCATCAGGTTGTTCAATGTATACTTCCTCTTCAAGATCTCCATTCAAAAATGCACATTTAATATCCATTTGATAAACTTTGTAGTTCTTGTGTGCTGCAAAAGCCAAGAATAATTTGACTGCCTCAATTCTAGCTACTGGTGCAAAGGTTTCATTGTAGTCAACTCCTTCCTTCTGAGAATATCCCTTACACACTATTCTTGCTTTATTTCTGACAACCTTACCATCTTCATTAAGTTTGTTTCTGAATACCCATTTGGTTCCAATTACATTTTTATCTTTAGGCCGGGGAACTAATGTCTAAGTGTTATTTTTCTCATTTTGTTCTAATTCTTCTTCCATAGCTTTAATCCAAAATTTATCTTCACACGCCTCATTAATAGATGATGGTTCAATTTGAGAAATAAGACATACCTCTTCATTTGCCAATCTTCCTCTTGTCATAACTCCTTTAAACTTGTTTTCAATTATTTGATATTCAGAATGACTCAATCTTACATACTATGGTGTCTTTGTTTGCTATTGTTCTTCAATTATTGTGAAATCCTCAGATGGTACCGGGGTAACTGGATCTTCATTCTGTACCAGTGGATTTAGTGTAGGTTCATTTGTCACAATTTCTGTTGCCAGTTCAAAGTCTATATACCTTGAAGTTCCTCTGAATTGTTCATCAATTTTTACATTTGTACTCTCAACAATTTTCTGCAATCTCTTGTTAAAACATCTATATGCCTTGCTCTTAGATGAATAACCAAGAAATATTCCTTCATCACTTCTAGGATCAAATTTGCCAATATACTCATCTCTTCTAATATAACATTTACTTCCAAATTTTTTGAAATACTTAAGAGTATGAGTATTACCAAACCATAGTTCATGAGGGGTCTTACCGGTTTCACCTTTGATGTGAACTTTATTGAATGTATAGACCGTTGTGCTAACTTCTTCTCTCCAATACACATGTGGTAAATTTGCTTCTGATAACATACTTCTTGTTGCATCCAAGATAGTTCTATTTTTCCTTTTAACAACTCCATTCTGCTATGGTGTCCAAGGTACTAATAGCTGTCTTCTGATTCCATTCACTTCACAGAATGTATTAAAGTCCTTAGATGTGAATTCTCCTACTTGATCTGATCTTAATCATTTTATTTTCTTACCGGTTTCATTTTCAACCATTTCTTTGAACAATTTGAACTTTCCAGGTGCTTCTAATTTTTCTCTGAGAAAAGTAACCCAAAACATTCTAGAATAGTCATCTATGATTAGCATGAAATATCTATCACCTTGTAAGCTTTTAGTTCTAGCTGGGCCACATAAATCAGTGCGAATCAAATCAAGAGCATTATTGGATTTTTCTGGAATACTTTTGAAACTAGCTCTAACTTGTTTTCCAAATTGACATTCCTTACATATTGTATTCTGAGGTTTGACAATTTTAGGTAAATCTCTAACTGCCTTAGTAGTACTGATCTTCACCATGCAATGAAAGTTTACATGACAGAGTCTCTTATGCCATAACCAACTTTCATCTATATGTGTAATCAAGCATGTCTTTTCACTGTTATTCAAATGAAAGATATTACCTCTAGTTTGATTACCGGTTGCAATTTCCAAACCAGTTCTATTCATGATTTTTCATTTTCCATTTTTAAATTGTAACTGAAATCTTTTCTCAACTAATTGACCAACACTTAAAAGATTATGCTTTAATCCTTCAACATAGTAAACATTGTCAGTGTTATGCTTACCATCAAGAGATATTGTACCCTTACCTTTGATTGAACAGGCTTTGTCATCTCCAAATCTTACTAAACCTCCATTGTATTCTTGAAAGTTCAAGAATTTACCTTTGTCTCCTGTCATATGATGTGAGCATCCTGAGTCAATGATCCATTCATCCTTTTGTAGCGTCCTAAAATTATGACACTTGCAATTTCGACTGCATTTGGGTCTTCACGATGACGATGCAACACGGAACCTGAATGGAGACCTCGAAACTTGTTCATGACATCAAAAACTGCATTTTTCAGCACCCTGGCCTGATCCCTCCTTGCACTCTGCTGTCTCGGGAGGTGGGAACATGGCGCCTAGCGCCCTGGTCCTTCAAGACTAGGGCGCCCAGTGCCCTGGTCCCCAAGGACCATGGCGCCCAACGCCCTGGTCCCTGGCCCTATTTTTGGGCCCGGTATCTTTTGGGTCTCGGGTCTTTATGTTTGCAAATTGGAAAATAATCTTCCCAGGTCGGCCTAAGGTCGAAAAAATCAGTCTATCAGCCCTAATTGACAAGTATATAAACGACATTTCCTCTCCCATTTTGGGTAGATGGAAAAAAGGCAGAAAGGATATTCAAGCATTCAAGCATTCAAGCATTCCTTCAAGCAATTGAGCATTCTAAGTCTCCATTCAAGGCTAAGTGTAGCATTCAAGACAAGGATTCAACCATTGAAGAGGAGATCACATACAACAACATTTACACCTTCGCATGTAAGAATACAAACATTCTTACAACAAGGTATCAGTACTTGTTTACATTACAAACATTTACATTTACAGCATTCTCATTTCTTGGTTAATTCCAAAACTGGGGTTTGACCTAAAGGCAAACCCCTCATCCCTAACCCCCCAATCATCCTCTCTTTTCTGTGTGTAGGTTGCAGGTACGCGGCTGTAATTGAAGATCTGGAATCCTTGTGCAGAGACGAACAGATCCCCCTTCGTTTCGCGGATTTTTCGGAGGACCGTGTGCACGCCGGGCGCCATCGTCCCGTCAACTTTCACTCAAATTTGCAGAATAGCACCATCTCGACATTTTACTGCTAATTCCAGGTCCGCAGCTTCATCCCATATCCTTATCTCTGTTTATAAGCGAATCTTTCCTACTTTACATGCATTCCTAGTTCAATCTTTCTATCTACATTCTTTACAAAAGAGGGTATCCTTGATGTCTTAACCCTTGAAACTCATTTAGAATCCAATCTTGCATTGTGTGGGATTGGATCTTGTGGGTTTCAACCCCTCTTTTGAATGTAAAGTCCCTCCTAAGTGAAAACCATCAACCCTAGTGACTCTCCCTTCTCTCTCCTCGGAGTTGGGGAGGGGAGAACAACTAGGGTTCGATTTTTTCTGCTTTATATTTTGGTGAACCTGACGTGAACATCCTCATTCTGATTATTCATGGTTAGATCTAAAAATTTTGCTTTCCTAATTATATTTTCATGTTTGATCTTTTGCAAAATTTTAGAGGTTGATTGCATAAAAACCCTAAGATTTTCTTTTAAGTAATTAAACTTGTGAAACGTTTAATTGTTAATGCTTGTTTCAGATCTACCCTTCTATTGCAAATTGTCAATTCATATTTGTCCTTTAATTCTGAAAATTAAGTGGTTAAATGTCAAAACCCTAATTTTTAAAACCTTCTTGATTCAACCTTTGACTGATAATTTCACTAATCAAAACACCTCTAAATCGGCTGTAACTTTGGATTCCGCAATAAAATCACAATATCTTTCATCCCTGAAAATTTGGATAAAAGTTGCGAGGACCGTGTGCACCCTGAGCGCCCTCATCCCCGACATTTTTTCCGAAATTTCGGGAGCTAGATCTTACTGTATTTTTCTACTAAAATCTAGAATTTTGGCTGATTTTATCAATTTTAACACTTTCAAAATTAAAGTCAAAGTTGGTCTAGCGATTGCTTGGATTGAGGCTTCTAATCATTCAAAAATTGTTGAAATTGAAATTCATATCGAAATTGTGTTTCTTACTGTCCTAAATCTGAAAAATGTGTTAGCATTCATTCGAAATTTCAGTGCTTTATTCAAATTTTTGCAATTTGTGACTTTTGAAATTAAGTGTTTTATTGCAACATCTTTGATTTCCACTTTCAAATTCGAATTTTGCATGAAATCGAGTCAACTTTTAAATTTCAAAACTTGCATTGCTTTTAGTATTCCCTCTAAAATCATAAAATTCAAAATTTCAGTTTCCCTCTCTTTTTCAAAATTCAAATTTTACATTTTTCAACAATCTTGGTAGGGTTCAATTTTGAGATTGCAACTTTAATTTGGCCTATCTATAGATCGTAAAATCACTCAATTTTTTCAGATTAGCTTTAAAATCATCATAACTTTCATCCCTGAAAATTTTGAAAAAAGTTGCCAGGACCGTGTGCACTCCGTTCGCCACGGTCCCGAACATTTTTTCCAAAATTTCGGGAGATTGTCCTGATTGCATTTAACCACTTAAATCTAGGAGATTGGCTGATTTTATTGAAATTTGCTACCTCTAAAATTCAAAATCTTCTCTCTCTCTTTAGTGCATGAGTTTTACAACAATAAGCCCTACTTACACTATTCCCGTTAGACGAAGCCTTAGAATTAAGTCCTTCCAAGGTTTAATTACTGAGGAGATGGAACCTAATTTGAATGGCCTTTTTAACGAGGACATGGGTAATTCCTCTAATCCTCTTAATGATGAAGAAGCTCTCCATGAGGTTTCTGTAGAACAACTTTCAAAATTGGATAACCAATTTGATGATTTTCGATAATGGATGTCTCAAGAATACCCTGATAGTGAAACTCTTTCATTAATTGGGGGTCTAAAATGTATGGTTCAAAGTGATAAGAATGGAATTGATATTTTGCATGGTATTGCACACATTGTGGATTCGAATGTGATGCCTATGAAGAGTTGTGCCGAAACTTTAGGTTATAGACAACCTCCTACTCAAGTTAATCATTCTATTCCTTTGACAACTCCTATTGCTAGTATACCTACTTTTACATCAAACATAATGACTACTTCAATACAAGACATTCCGCCTATGATCACCAGTCATGGGGGCAAACCCTCTTCTTCAATCAACCCTCTTCCTTTATTCAATCTGACTTCTTCATTCATTCCTTCAATGAGTGTCCCTATTTCATCTCCACAAATGAACATGACGCAAGGGGGGAATTCATTTAACCCTTCCATTCCTCCTTGTAGTGTTCCTCCTTTCCAATCATCTCCTATGACTAACTATCATAGTGTCCCACCACCTTACTCTCTACCTTCTTTCAATAACATAACACATCCATCACAATCTAACACGTCTAATACGAACTCTTCGACTGAAGCGACCATTAACAATCTTGCACAAACTGTCTCTTCTTTACAGCAACAAATTGCCTCTATGAATCAATCTAAGTTTAGTGTGCCCACATTTGATGTTGCGAGCCCACTTTCTCTTGACATTGTTCGAGCTATCCCCCCTAAACATGTTGAAATCCCGCATTTGGAGCTTTATAATGGTAAGGGTGATCCTCTAACACATGTTAAGACCTTTCAAACAATATGTACTGATTTTGCTTATGACCAAAGGTTGCTTGCAAAACTGTTTACTAGAACATTAAGAGATAAAGCCCTACAATGGTATTGCTCGTTGCCTTCCTATTCTATTACTTCTTTTGAACAACTTGCAAATGCTTTCATTCAATAATTTCAAAACAATATAAGTCCTAAAGTTACTTTGATTGATTTAATGCATTGTAAACAAGGTGTTAAAGAAAAAGTGACTGATTTCAATGGTAGATATAAGCATTTGTATGCTCAAATTTCTTTTCCAGTGCCTGACAATGATATTCAAAGAATCTTTATTTCTAATTTACAAAAAGATATTAGAGAAAAACTTCTATTTTCTGAGTTTACTTCTTTCCAATAGTTGTGCGCAACTCTTCACAATTATCAACTGACTATGAGTCAAATGGAACAAGAAAATCCTATGGCTCCGGGTGATAAGGGTGATAGTAGTCAACAACCATTTGGGAAGTTTAAACCGAACAGAGAGTCCATTAAATTCAATGAAAACATCATCAACAACCATGTGAATGCAGCATCAGGTGTGCCTCCTATTTCTAAGTTTTTCAGGAAAGAAAGAAAGTTCACTCCTTTGAATGAATCATTGCATAGTATTATGAATAAGTTATTGGAACAAAATGTGCTTACTCTTCCTCCTATAAGGCAAATAGATCCTGCAAAGATTAATTCACCCTATTTTGATAACAAATCTTTTTGTCAATTTCATCGTCATCCTGGGCATGATACTGAAAAATGTTTTGCTTTGAAGGGTAAAATTCAAGATTTGATTGATAATAATACTATCTCTGTTTCTGGTGTGAATGATAAAGGCAACACATCTGTAGCTCCTCCTAACCAAAATCTTCAGATTTTTACTGATCCATTGCCTTCTCATACCTCTAATGCGATTGATACTACTGATTCCTCTGTCTCACTTGATGATCTTGTGTCTATGACTCCGAATGTGATTAACTTTGTAGAGCAACAGAAAATCCCTAAAGAACTTTCCATCACCTTTGATTCTAGTGAAACTATCAGGGCACCTGATGGTCCTTTATATATAGTTGCAAAAGTTAAGAATACACCTTGCCGTGGAGTGCTTATTGATCCTTCTTGTATGGTTAATATCATTACTGAAGAATTTCTTTTTACTTTGCAATTGAATCAAGTGATCTGTGACGAAACAAATGTGGTTGTGAAACTATTTGATGCATTTTCTTCTCCTGCAATTGGTTCTATTACATTACCTATTGAGGTCCATAACAAACCCCTTGATGTGGACTTTGCTATTATTCCATCATCTGAACAATTTCATGTGAAGCTAGGCTATCCTTGGCTATCTTCCATGAAAGCTATTGCTTCTCCTATTCACAAGTGTTTGAAATTTCCCCATAATGGTGAAGTTGTTACTGTCAATCATAGTCTCTTTAAACCAGCTGAAAGAACTCCTAGCATTCCTATTGATTACTTTTGGCCTAAACAATTCCAATCTCTTCCTCCGCGAAGTGATCATCTTTTCAAATCTTATCAAAAGTGGAAAAAAGATATGATCCTATCTCTAAGTGAACTTAGAACACCCAAACTTGATATTCCTATTATTCTTGAGAAGGAAGTTCTTCCTTTGAAAGATAAAACTAATGTCTTTCCTCAAGAAGATTCCCAACCCATCCCTATGGATGTGACTATGCCTATATCTAATAAACTTCCTAAAAGTAGACCTATACCTCCTCGTCATGATGGACTTGGTCTCCTTCCTAAACCAAATATTCCTCCCTTATATGGAGCAGTTCCTCCTCTTTCATCTTATGGAGAGAAGAGACCTTCCTCTTCTCCTATTATTCAACCTAAGAGACCACAACCTAAACACCCAAGTGATAAGGATGAGAACATTCCTCCTCTTCAATCTCCTCAACTTCCTACTAAGACTAGATGAAATCGTTCTGCACGTGAACGCCAACGAAAGCGTCGTCTTAGAGCTCAGGCAGCTACTTCTCAAACTTTGCGATCCCCAAAAACACCTTCAGCCAATATTATTCCATTTTCTCCTCAGCCGACGATTGAGCCGAAATCTCCTAAACATAAGATGTATGATGGTCTTGATCCTGTGCGAGTTAAAGATCCTATTTTTATAAATCTTGATGATGATATAGATGAAAATGTTATTCATGACGAAAATGTTACTCCTGTTCATTCTGATAGTGAATATGAATATGTTGATGTTGATAACCATTTATCTAACGCATTTTCTAAAGCACTTATCCTAGCTCCTAGACAAGAACAACGTGGCTCGGAACATGAACATAGCCCTTTTTGGATCTTGTGATAGCTCCATCTGCTGTGTTGGATGTTCCTCCTCTAGCGTGTTTCCTACCTTCCCGAAATATTGATTAGCAAGATCAGGGGGGTAGATGATGTGCTAGACTAGTTCATTAGCATAGCAGACTCTCTCTTCCCCTCTTTTGTTACTTCTTCTATGTGTTATTCTCATTCTTCTATTTGTTGTCCTTAGTGTTGTCTACTTGAGGACAATGCAAAACATTGAGATCTCTTTTGGTCTCTCTCATGTTGACTCAAAAGACACATGTGTTCCCTTCTTCTAGGTGACCTTCCTTGATTGGGGAATGAAGAACAATTATGCATACATACATATGATATACATGAATTATCATACAGCATACTGACCTCGAGGAAAGCGAAGTCACCTTGTGCTTTGTGTTTTGTGTCTATTATCCTTGGGCTTATCTCACACTTGGGGGCTAAATCCTTGTGATAACGTTCTCCTTTCCCTTCTCATTTCCTATATGTATCACTACCTTAAAGCAATCACCCCCTGTGAGGCGTGTGCGATCACTTTAACGTAGGGGGGCATACATCCCGTCCATATCTTTTCAAGATACTTGAAAATTTCTTGACAAATTTAGCTTTGCCTTGAAAATTTTTGATATTTTTCTTGCATGACTCATAGTGAGGGAACCTTACTACTGACAGTCATGGTTCTCCCTCGTGATCTTCCCTTTTACTTTGTCAATTGAAGTTGTAAGATCCTTAGTCCACTGGGGGCTTGGTGTATCTTGCCTCCTTGATGTGGTGAAAGTTTTTCAATGTTGTTTCCTTGTACTTTACCGGAAGTATGAGCGTACGCTTATACTCCCGCTAAAGTGGGAGCTAAATGTAGCATCCTAAAATTGTGACACTTGCAATTTCGACTGCATTTGGGTCTTCACGATGGCGATGCAACATGGAACCTGAATGGAGACCCCGAAACATGTTCATGACATCAAAAACTGCATTTTTCAGCACCCTGGCCTGATCCCTCCTTGCACTCTGTTGTCCCGGGAGGTGGGACCATGGTGCCCAGCGCCCTGGTAATTCAGGACTAGGGCACCCAGCGCCCTGGTCCCCCAGGACTATGGCGCCCAGCGCCCTGGTCCTTGGCCCTATTTTTGGGCCCGGTATCTTTTGGGTCTCGGGTCTTTATGTTTGCAAATTGGAAAATAATCTTCCCA
This sequence comes from Cryptomeria japonica, assembly GCF_030272615.1. Lineage (NCBI taxonomy): Eukaryota > Viridiplantae > Streptophyta > Pinopsida > Cupressales > Cupressaceae > Cryptomeria > Cryptomeria japonica. The sequence goes on along the minus strand of NC_081411.1, from coordinate 742,219,253 downwards.
GGTCGGCCTAAGGTCGGAAAAATCAGTCTATCAGCCCTAATTGACAAGTATATAAACTACATTTCCTCTCCCATTTTGGGTAGATGGAAAAAAGGTGGAAACGATATTCAAGCATTCAAGCATTCAAGCATTCCTTCAAGCAATTGAGCATTCTAAGTCTCCATTCAAGGCTAAGTGTTGCATTCAAGACAAGGATTCAACCATTGAAGAGGAGATCACATACAACATACAACATACAACAACATTTACACCTTCACATGTAAGAATACAAACATTCTTACAACAAGGTATCAGTACTTGTTTACATTACAAACATTTACATTTACAGCATTCTCATTTCTTGGTTAATTCCAAAACTGGGGTTTGACCTAAAGGCAAACCCCTCATCCCTAACCCCCCAATCATCCTCTCTTTTCTGTGTGTAGGTTGCAGGTACGCGGCTGTAATTGAAGATCTGGAATCCTTGTGCAGAGACGAACAGATCCCCCTTCGTTTCGCGGATTTTTCGGAGGACCGTGTGCACGCCGGGTGCCATCGTCTCGTCAACTTTCGCTCAAATTTGCAGAACAGCACCGTCTCGACATTTTACTGCTAATTCCAGGTCCGCAGCTTCATCCCATATCCCTATCTCTGTTTATAAGCGAATCTTTCCTACTTTACATGCATTCCTAGTTCAATCTTTCTATCTACATTCTTTACAAAAGAGGGTATCCTTGATGTCTTAACCCTTGAAACTCATTTAGAATCCAATCTTGCATTGTGTGGGATTGGATCTTGTGGGTTTCAACCCCTCTTTTGAATGTAAAGTCCCTCCTAAGTGAAAACCATCAACCCTAGTGACTCTCCCTTCTCTCTCGTCGGAGTTGGGGAGGGGAGAACAACTAGGGTTCGATTTTTTCCGCTTTACACCTTTACTTCAACTTTAGTTGCTAGGGCTTGTTCTACCGGTTGAGCGGTAGGTGCCAGTTGATCTTCTGTTATAGCAACAAAAACCCATCCATTGTCTGCTGGATCCTCACCAGAATCATCAGTCACACCTTCATCAACAATGTAACAAGATTTATCTTTATTCTTCTTAAATTTGTATCTCTAATATTCAGGATTAGGTTTGTATGTTCTTCTAGCTTCTTCTCTTGGTCTAGCATGTCTATTAGGGCATCTCGAAGCCATATGACCAATCTTATTGCAGTTAAAACATTTAAAGGGTGCTTTACCTTCATACTTACTTCCAACTGGACCTTTAGGCATTCTCCTTGCAAATAGTACTTCAAGTTCTTCATTTTCTTTCCTGCTTTCTTCAAGTTCTCTTGCATAAAAGGCTTTCCAATTAGATTTGTCAAATGATGGAGCAGATGATGTTGATGCTTTAAAGGCCAAATTTGTCTTTATAGTAGCAACAGGACCAAATTCTTCAATTTCAAAAGCTGAAAGTTTCCCAATCAATGTATCCCTAGTTACTGATGTATTAGGCATTGTTCTCAACTCATTTATAGTAGTAACCTTCATTTTATATGCCAGTGGCAATCCTCTTAAAACTTTTGAAACAATTTCATCCTCACTTAAGGTTCCTCCAGAACATTTAATACCCAAAAACAATTTCATTTACTCTTTCCATAAAAGCATAAATCCTTTCATCTTCTTCCATTTTTAGATGTTCATACCTCACCCAGAAGCTTTCAAGTTTTGCAATTTTGACTGTGGAATCTCCTTCATTCAGTGTTTCCAAATGATCCCAAATAGCTTTAGCAGTAGACCTATCTGATAGTCCCATGATTTGTTGATCTGATAATGCGCTCAAAAGTGCTTCTCTTGCTTTGCAATCATTTTCCTCATCTTCTGTCAAGTTAGCTGGACTGGGCTGACCAGGTACAACAACAGTATAACCATTCTTTGTAACTTCCCAGATGTCTTTTCCAATGCAATTCAGATGTGTCTCCATTCTGATCTTCCATATGCCATAGTTGGTTCCATCAAGTTTAGGACTGTCCTTCCTAAAATAATTAGTAGACATTGGATCTCCTAAAGCTATTAAACTTCTGCAAAAGAGGACTAAGCTCTGATACCAATTGTTAGGTCCCGGAGACAATTGAGAGGGGGGGGGAGTGGGGTGAATTAGTTGTCAAATAAATTCAAACCAAAAACAACTTACCCAACTTAATGCTTAATACTGGTAAACCAGTTAAGTATGCCGGTAGACAGTTTTAACAGTTAATTGCTATATCGGTAAATATTAATGCATGAACATAAACACAAAGTCATCCACAACACATGACACCAATATTTGTATGTGGAAACCCTGTAAGGGGAAAAACCATGGCGGGAAACCTTACCCACAATCAGATGATACTATTGTAGATAGTAAGTGTACATAAATGGGGTCTACACATGCAGAAAGGCCAACAGCCTAGAGCTCACTACTCAATCACAAAATGGGAGTCACACTGACTACAGTTGGATGGTTAAATCCAATAAGAATGTACTGCACAAAATAACATCTTCATATGTTGGATTCAGTACCGGTGTAATGCTGATATGCTTTCACAAAAACCTAGCTTCACCTTCAAATGATGTCTTCATGTATAGCTCTTCTTAATCTCGCATATGCCTTTACACAATTCTTTTTCGCATTCCACACTTGATCTTACAAATAAGATCTTACATTTATACCATAACATAAGACCAATTTTAGTAGGTCGGCTCTACAAGATATTACAATAAAAAACATTTTACAAACAATATAATATCCGATGCAATAACCGATTGAACATGTCGGCTTAATGCATTTACAACAATAATTAATCATCTCCATAGCGTGCCATGCTGATCTGGAAAAGATAAACCTGTCGGTGTAACCCTAGATAACCCTGGACCTATTGCCGGTAAAAAAAAAAATGAAAATATGAATATACCAATGATTAATTCGTTAAGATAAGATGTCCACACGATGTCTTCGATATTACCAAGTGTCTTCCATATCATTCCAAGTGCCGGTGATCATTATATCCCGCCTGTGAACCATATACCAGTAACTGTGCAATAGTTACTTGCTTGCCGGTGAATGTTGCTGGATCTCCAAAGTGCTAGTGTTTTAGTAGGTGTTGACATCAATGCCAAAACCATACCAAAATACCAACATTAATAATCCATGAGATAGGGAAAAAAAACTGGGTAATAAGAAATTTATTAATAATAAATATAATTTTTTAATTACTTAGTGGAAAAATGTTTCTAACAAGAAATATATATTTAATTTAAATTATTACTTTGGATTATATTTTATTATTTAAATTAATGAGGTCAAAATGATGCTATGATTACAAGATATTTCAATACTATATGAGAGAGTAAAAGTTTCATATTCACTATTGATAATTTTGTATAGAAACAATTACATATTTGAAGGTCAACATTTTTAACAATTCAGGAATGTCCCAAGGGGTTGAGCTTAGTTGGTTAAAGCATTGAGTTCTCAATGTGGAGACCCAAGTTCAACTCCCATGAGGGACACCTTTGTGTAGAATTCTAAGTTGTGACTCTTGGTCTTCCATTGGTTGTATTTGTCTCATTGTTTAAAAGTAGATTTCTAAGTTGTGACCCTTGGTCTTCCAATTGTTGTTTATAGTTTGGTGCTCGAAAGGAGCTAGTATTTGTAATAAGTTTTTGTGAAAGGAGCCGGTATTTGTAATACGTTTGTAATGTGGATGCTCGAATGAGCAAAAAATGATCTTTGTGATTCTATGATACTTAATACAAAAAAAACCAATTCAAGAATCAAATCAATGAAAATGATTTTTAGATATGAATTTAAAGTGATTTATCAAGTGATTATCATAACGAAGAAGCACAAAATGAGATCCTAAGGTAAGTGCACCAAGATGGTGAACAAAAAGGGGTATAAGTGGCCACTTTTTTTTGAAAATGGGTAAACCTAAACTTCAAAGAGATATTTGAAGGTCATGCACTCAAAACTAGGAGTTGAGAAAATAATAAAAATTGTAGTACTCTGAATCTAGTTTATAAAATACTAAAGTTTTTTAAAATTGGATAAGATTAAGAGGGTCAAACTTCTCGCGCACGAAAAAATTGTTCCTAATTTTTTTAGAAAAACATAACATAGCTATTTTTGTGTGCTGCACAATATATATATATATATATATATATAGTTAGATTTAGTATTTTGCAAAACCCTTTGGTAGGATGATAGGTAAGAGTGAGATCTAGAAGTTGTGTATTTTTTTTGTAATTTTCCATTGAGTATTTTTTTTTAATGATTTTTTGAAGTGACCGCTTCTTGAAAATTTGGTACCTGTTCGTGCACTGGGCATAACTTGCATCAAAATAATCGAAAATGCAAACTTATTTTTTTAAAAGTGTATAGAATATAGTGTAGAACAATAATATGTAATTTATTTTGAATTTTGTCAAGTATATCAAAAGTTATTAAAAAAATGGTAGACATATGTCTGTGAGGACTGTCAAGGCACTAGTAAAGAAAATTAATGTTTGCTACATAGCTAATGTTGTCCAAAAATAGAAAAAATTATATGGTAAGAAAACTGAGAAGACGTGTGAGATTATGGTGGTAATTTTAGAGATACCCACTTGATCATTTGTAAACCTGATGACGACGAAGTCGAGAAATCATGTTGGAAGATGAAAAAATGTTTAAAGGGGCAAAAATGGGGGGAAAATGGGCTTGCAAGCCTTAGGGCCATTTTCCAACCCTCTTACCAAGCCAAAACCCACAAACAAAAAGTACTATTCACTGTTCTATGTAACTCGCATGGGTTTTGAAAAACAAAAAGTACTATTCACAGTTCTACATAACCCGTACGAGTTATGTAGAACTAAAACCATTATTTTGTGTTTCACAAAACCCGTACAGGTTATGAAGGCATAATAATGTATGCTTGTAAACCTAGCATTTACTACACATATGTATAGACATACATATATAATATGTGTTTATGTATGTATATATGCATATCTATAGTTATATATACATGTATTCATATAGATATATGTATATATGTTTGTATACATGCATGTCTCTCTTCTTTTCCTCTCTCTCGTCTTCCTTCCCCCATCACCGTCTATGTCTATTTTGAGCCCTAATTATCCTCCTTGAGTTCTATCTCATCTCTCTCCCACTCACACTTCTCTCTTTGTCGAGTCTCTCACCCTTTTCTCCTTCTCGTTCTCTCTCTACCTCATGTCTCTCTCTCTCTCTCTCTCTCTCTCTCTTTATTTGTCCTATTCTCCCCATCTCCACTCCCCTCTCTCTCCCTCCCCCTCTCCTTATCCTATTCTCTCCCTCTCTTCCTATCTCCTATTCTCTCTCTTACCCCCACCCTCTCTCTCTCTCTCTCTCTCTCTCATTTTTCCAATATCCATCTCTCTCCCTCTCCTTTTCCCAATCTTCCTCCCTCCCCCTCTCCTTATCCTATTCTCTCTCTCCCCCCCCTCTCCTTTACCCAATCTCCCTCCTTCCCTCTCTCCTTATCCTATTATCTCTCTCTCTCCCTCTCTCATTTTTTCAATCTCCCTCTCTCTCCCTCTCCTTTTCCCCATCTCCCTCCCTCCCCCTCTCCTTATCCTACTCTCTCTCTCTCTCTCTCTCTCTCTCTCTCTCTCTCTCTCTCTCTCTCTCTCTCTCTCTCTCCTTTTCCCAATCTCCCTCTTTCTCCCTCTCTCCCTCTCCTTTTCCTAATTTGATAGAGTTCACCTAGCCTGCTCAACACTTCACTAAGTTGATGTTGCTTAGTTTCACCAACTCACCAGGCCTAGTTGCTTTCTAGACCTACAAGTCCTTCTCAGTCTCTTCTAGGGCTTTCTCTTACTCACTCCAAGGTGTTTTCTTCAAGTTTCCTTGATAGGAACCCTACCAATTTGCTATGTTTCCCATATGCTCAATGATGGCTTCTTGGCTCAAATTCATCAAACTACCCTCCAATGGTCTTGAGATGTTGCAGATGTGTAGAGGGTTCTTATCTCATGTTTTTAGATGGTTTCAAGGTCCATTTGTGGTTTTCAATTCAAAGGTTTCTTACCAATTTCAAAAATTGGTCTAGAAAAGGCTACAAGGGGAAGAGCCCCAATTAGGCCTCCTAGAACCGGTTTTTGAGGTCTTGGGCTAAAATGATCCAAAGGACCCCAAAACTAAAATGTATTTTCTTCAAATATTCAATCAACCCAAAAGGATTTCAGTGTTTTTAAGCTTCCAACCCTTCTTTGCATACACAAATCCCAAAATGAGAATTTCAAGGGCTTCTAGGCACTTGACTGGCAGCAGCAAGTAAATCTTGTCTCTGGACCTTCAAATGGAACTCTTGAGGATTCCTCCTACACAATAAAACCTTTAATATCCTATTACAACTTCCCAAAATCTTGGGACTTTCATTTACATTCACCTCTGCAATTTGTGCCAACTTTTCATCTTGCCAACTCTAGTCGAGTTGCTCCTGAGCTCGCCTAGGGCAAGATGCTAAAAATATCAAATGACACTTTTTGAACTTCTCCTTTCATATTTAAACCATACAATGGGTTTCCTACCATTTCCCAAAAGGCCGTGATGAAAACACATTGGGATTTTATGGGGCACCCATTCTAGCAAAAACTGCTAATTACAAGCCAAAACTGGCTACTTGTGAATCAAATCACCTAAACAGTAGTAAATGCTAAATAAAAAGCTTGAAAATGAAAATACTACCCTGAAACACACTACTAAACCTCAATCCATCATTGGGTTCATGGATTCAATCCATTAAACCTTCAAAGAATGCAAAAATTGACAAAAGCAATGAAAAGTGCAGTCCAAAATCTTGTATTTTGATATTGCTTCCAAAATCCAAGTACACCAACCTTGGTAAACATGAAAGAGAGGATTTATATAGCCTTCCCATGTGCAGAGTCCTTCCATGGTGTTGAGAAATCCCTAGCTTCAACGTTGAACCAATTTAAGGACAAAAATTGTCATGACAACAAAAGTTGTCATGACAACTTTTTGCAACTTAGTGTTTTTTACACTTTTGATCTCTCCAACCTAAGAGACCTATTCCCAGTCATCACATATGAAATTTCAAACATTCATAAGACCTATTTGACCCTCTCTAAGGCTTTTTCCAACATTTGACACTTTTGACCAACAAAAAGGCCAAAAAAATCTACTCAAACACACTATTTACACAAAAATGCAAATCTAGGTAAAATGAACTCTACCTAGGCCTACATTGAAAAATTACACACTCTTGGACCCTCTTGGAGTCCTTATTCACTACTGACTTTTCTAGGGTCAGAACAAGCCAAAATTTGTAAAAACAAGAAAACTAGGACCTAGGTGCTCCTGCACCATTCTCCCTAACAAAAAGAGATCATGTCACCTCTTGAGGAATCAATGTTGGATCAATTCCAAGCTTCTAGAACTCTGACTCTATCACCCATGTAGCCTTAGCATCATCCATACCCTACCATTTAATGAGGTGCTCCCAATAGGCTTGATGCCTAGTCTTCTTGGCAATTCTTGAACTTAACACCTTCTCGGCCTTAGGGTTAGGCTTGACTGGTAACTGAAGGTTATGCATGCCATTTGAAACCTTTGAGTGATTTCATTCTGCACCTTGGACTGGCCCCTTATATGCAACCAAGTCTGCTATGTTAAAAACTGGTGACAAACCAATGTCACTAGGTAGATCCACCTTGTATGTATTTTCGCCATACTTAGCTAGAATGGCACATGGACCTATCCTCCTCATCTGCAACTTGTTTGGCACTCCTTGTTGTAGCCTTTATTTGTTCAATTGCACCATTACAAGATCTCCCACTTGAAATTGTAGATTTCTCCTCTTTTCATCAACTTTTTGTTTGATTTTGCTTGTGCTCTCCTTCATGGACTGAACAAAATCCTCTGCATATCCACTTCTTATTTCTGCACTTCCTAAATCCCTCAACTCAAAAATGCCTCTTGGGTGCACACCATATACTACTTCAAAAGGCCTTTTACCGGTAGTCCTATTTATGGTGTCATTGTATGCATCTTCAGATTGAGCAATTACTTGATCCCATGTCTACCCATACTCCTTGGTAAGGAACCTCAATAAATTTCCCAAACTTCTAGTCACCACCTCGGTTTGCCCATCTGTTTGAGGATGGTAGGCTGATCCAAAAGGGAGGTTTGTGCCAAGCTTTTGCCATAATGTTTTCCAAAAATGACTCATAAATTTGGAGTCCCTATCTAAAACTATACTTAATGGTAAACTATGTATCCTTACTATTTCCTTAGAGAACAACTGAGCTATGTGGCATGCATCATGAGTGGTCTTACAGGGCACAAAGTGAGCCATTTTGCTAAATCTATCCACAATGACATAAATGTTGTCATATCCTTGCTTTGTCTTTGGCAAACCTACCACAAAGTCCATTCTTATGCATTCCCAAGGTCTACTTGGGAGGGAAGAGGTTGATACAAACTGACATTTGTTGAAGTACCCTTGGCTTTTTGGAAAACTATGCAAGTCTCCACATACCTCTTCACATCTTGATTCATCCTTGGCCAATAATAGAATCTCTGAACCAACTCTTAAGTCTTATTGACTCCAAAATGACCACTAAGGCTGCCATTGTGTTTCTCTTGTATAATACTTTCCCTCATCGAGCCTTTAGGCACACAAAGTTGTCCACCTTTGAACAATAGCCCATTTTGTAAAGTGAAATCTGAGTATTCACAATGGAAATGATTTTGATACTCCTTGCATACTTGGTAGGTACTTGAGAAGTATTCATCCTCTGCATACAAATATTTAAAACTATCCACACCTATGCTTCTCAACTAGATTTCCTGGATTGTCAAGAGCCTCCTACTTAGTGCATCAGCTACCCAGTTTCACTGCCCTTTCTTGTGCTTAATGGTGAATGTATAGGCATGCATATATTCCACCCATTTCATGTGTTTGTGACTGAGTTTGTCTTGGGAATTTAGAAAACTCAATGCTTGGTTATCCATGTACACCACAAATTCTTTGGGTAAGAGATAGTGTCTCCATTTTCTCAATGCTTGCACTAAAGCATACAGCTCAAGGTCATAAGAGGAGTATTTCCTCTTGGCATCACTTAGCTTCTCACTATGGAAGGCTACTAGTCTTCCTTCTTGGCTTAGGATAGCACCTACTGCAACATTGCTTGCATCACACTCCACAATGAAAAGTTTCTCAAAACTAGGCAACACTAGTACCAGTTGGGTAGCTATTTTCTCCTTCAAGGTTTCAAAACCTTTGTTTGTTGCTTCATCCCGCTGAAACTTGGCCTTCATACCACCTCTAATGGTGTCTATCATTGGGGCACATATAGCACTGAATTGCCTAATAAACTTCCCATAATACTAGGCTAATCCATGGAAGCTTCTCACCTCTGTTGCTGATCTGGGAGTAGGCCAATTTACAATGGCTTCCACCTTGCTTGGGTCCATTTTGAGGTTTCCTTGAGACAACACAAACCCAAGATAAAACAACTCCTTCTTGATAAACTCACACTTATCCAAATTCATGGTTAGCTTTTCATCATACAATCTTTGTAATACATCTTGCAAATGACTAATATGTGCTGCTCTATCCTTTCTGAAAATGAAAATATCATCAAGATATACTACCACAAATTTACCTATGAAGTCCTTCATCACCTCATTCATGAGTCTCATGAAGGTGCTTGGAGCATTGGATAAGCCAAATGGCATTACAAGCCACTCATAAAGACCTTCAGTAGTCTTAAATGTAGTCTTCCATTCATCACCCTCCTTAATTATAATTTGATGATAGCCACTCTTAAGGTCAATCTTGGTAAAGTACTTGGCTTCCCCTAAACAATCCATTAGGTCTTCTATTCTATGAATAGGGAACCTATATCCGATGGTGATCCTATTTATGGCTCTAGAATCAGTACACAACCTCTAAGTACAACCTTTTTTTGGTGCCAACATGATAGGGACAACACAAGGGCTAATACTCTTCCTAATTAGGCCTTGGTCTAAGAGCTCTTGGATTTGCTTGGCAATTTCAACGTTTTGTTGAGGAGTCATTTTATACGCTGCTTTATTAGGCGAGGATGCTCCGGGAATGAAGTCTATTTGATGGCTTATGGTTCTTTTAGGAGGTAATGCGGCTGGTTGCCCATCACTTACAATGCCTTTGAACTTCTCCAACAAATCTTGCACTTCTTTTGGTAGAACTTGCTGCTCTTTCTTTCCTTCCTCTTTAGGATTCATCACTAGTGCAAACCCTACACCTTCACCTTCCTCAAGTGTCTTCAAGAACTTCTTTTCACTCACCAAAAGGACATTAGGATTTGTTGCCTTTTTTTCACCTTCCTCAAGGATAGGCTGAATCTTGAATGTGACTCCATCTTTCTTGAATGAGTATGCATTCTTGGCTCCATCATGGATAGCTTGTCTATCAAATTGCCATGGTCTTCCTAATAGAAGATGGCATGCATCCATGGGTAGGACATCACATAGTACCTTGTCCTTATATCTTCCAATGGTAAAATCCACCCATGCTTGCTCATTAACCAGAACATGTTGGCCTTTGTTCAACCAAGTGACTCTATAAGGATTGTTGTGAGGAATCCTTTGCAATTTGAGCTTACTCACTACCTCTTCTGACACTATGTTGTTTGTGGATCCCGAATCAATGATTACTTTGCATACCTTGTCCATTATTTTGCATTTGATCCTAAATAAGGACCTTCTTTGGCTTGGTTCTTCACTAACTGGTTCCTTGATCAAGGTTCTTCTTATCATCAATTTGTCACCTACCTCTGACTCTAAGGCAACTTCTGATGTCTTGCTTCTTGAAGACTCTTCTTGAAGATAAATCACTCTTCTCTCACCACCTTGTGACTTCTCTGGACACCTATAAGCTAGATGACCAAGTTGGCTACAATGGTAACACTTCATTGTTGCAAAGTATGAGAAACCTCTACCTTGGCCACTGGATCTTCCTCTATAACCACTACTTGATCCCCTTCCTCTATTGTATCCCACTCTACTAGTGCCACTCTCTTTTTTTTCTATGAGTTTAGACTCTCCATGTGTTCTTTGTTCAGATTTCCTTCCTCCAAAGCCTCCCCTATGACCTCTATTATCCTTTCCTCTACCCCTGCCCCTATTGCTGCCCGAATCATGTCTTCTTTTTAGTTTCTCCTCCACCTTAAGGACAAGTTGAAAGGTTTGATGGACTGTTTTTGGACTCATCAAACTGATTTCTTCTTGGATGTTCCACTGTAGTCCATTGAGATACCTAGCAACCTTGAGACTTTCTTCCTAAACCACTTGAGATCTAAGACTAAGTTTTTGGAATTCCTCTGCATAGCTGCTAACATCAAGGTCTTTTTGTCTTAGGTTTTGTCTCTTCCTATGGATTTGTACTTCACAATCTTCAAGGAGATAGGCTTCTTTTATTTTAACCAGCATTCCCTCCCAAGAGGAGATAGGTTCCTTGCATGTTTTCTTCCTCTCATCTTACACAAACTTCCACCATGTGGGAGTAGTGCCTCTCATCCTAGATTTGGCCACCTTGACCTTTTGTGCCTTAGTTATACCTTCACATTTAAAATGGTTCTCCATGCTTTCTATCCATTCTAGGACCATTTCCACTTCCATCATGCCAGTGAACAATGGTACTCCTTCTAGTGACTTCCCACTCAGGGCCTTCAATGCTTTAATGAAGGGTTCTTGCTCCAAAATAGGATCAGGTGTGGGTACCTTATCAACCTCAGCCACCTCCTTGCCCTTCTCTTCTACTCCTTCCACTTTTACATACACTTCTTCTACCTTGGTCTCAATATCACCAAGCTTACTCTCCAATCTTTCCAATTTTTCCTTTAGGAGCTTGTTCTCTTCCTCTCGATCTTCCACTTTCCTTGCCAATTCAGCATTGGTTGCCATGTTGTCTCCAACTGACTCTCCTAACAACAAGGACATCAAACTTACTAGCCCAAATCTTGTAGGCTCTGATACCAATTTGATAGAGTTCACCTAGCCTGCTCAACACTTCACTAAGTTGATGTTGCTCAATTTCACCAACTCACATGCCTAGCTTCTTTCTAGACCTACAATTCCTTCTCAATCTATTCTAGGGCTTACTCTTACTCACTCCATGGTGTTTTCTTCAAGTGTCCTTGCTAGGAACCCTACCAATTTTCTATGTTTCCCATATGCTCAATGATGGCTTCTTGGCTCAAATTCATCAAAATGCCCTCCAATGGTCTTGAGATGTTGTAGAGGTGTAGAGGGTTCTTATCTCATGTTTTTAGATGGTTTCAAGGTCCATTTTTTGTTTGCAATCCAAAGGTTTCTTACCAATTTCAAAAATTGGTCTAGAAAAGGCTACAAGGGAAAGAGCCCCAATTAGGCCTCCTAGAACCAGTTTTTGAGGTCTTGGGATAAAAATATCCAAAGGACCTCCAAACTAAAATGGATTTTATTCAAATATTCACTCAACCCGAAAGAAGTTCAGTGGTTTTAAGCTTCTAACCCTTCTTTGCATAAACAAACCCCAAAATGAGAATTTCAAGGGCTTCTAGGCACTTGATTGGCAGCGGCAAGTAAATCTTGTCTTTGGACCTTCAAATGGAACTCTTGAGGCTTCCTCCTACACAAGAAAACCTGTACTATCCTATTACAACTTCCCAAAAACTTGGTACTTTCATTTACATTCACCTTTGCAATTTGTGCCAACTTTTCATCTTGCCAACTCTAGCCGAGTTGCTCCTAGGCTCGCCTAGGGCAAGATTTTAAAAATATCAAATGACACTTTTTGACCTTCTCCTTTCATATGTACACTTTAAAATGGATTTCCTACCATTTCCCAAAAGTTCGTGATGAACACACGGTGGGATTTTATGGGGCACCCATTTTAGCAAAAACTACTAATTACAAGCCAAAGTTGGCTACTTGTGAATCAAATCACCTAAATAGTAGTAAATGCTAAATACAAAGCTTGAAAATGCAAATTCTACCCTGCAACAGACTACTAAACCTCAATACATCATTGGATTCATGGATTCAATCCATTAAACCTTCAAAGAATGAAAAAATTGACAAAAACAATGAAAAGTGCAGTCCAAAATCTTGTATTTTGATTATTGCTTCCAAAATCCAAGTACACAAACCTTGGTAAATGTAAAAGAGAGGGTTTATATAGCCTTCCCACATGCGGAGTCCTTCCATGGCATTGGGAAAACCCTATCTTCAACGTTGAACCAATTTCAGGACAAAAATTGTCATGACAACTTTTTGCAACTTTGTGTTTTTTACATTTTTGATCTCTCCAACCTAAGAGACCTATTCCCAGTCATCACATATGACATTTAAAACATTCATAAGACCTATGTGACCCTCTCTAAGGCTTTTTCCAACATTTGACACTTTTGAGCAACAAAAAGGCCAAAAAAATATACTGAAACACACTATTTACACAAAAATGCAAACCTAGGTAAAATGAACTCCACCTAGGCCTACATTGACAAATTACACACTCTTGGACCCTCCTAGAGTCATTATTCACTACTGACTTTTCTAGGGTCAGTACAAGCCAAAATTTGTAAAAACAAGAAAACTCGGACCTAGGTGCTCCTGCACCATAATCTCCCCCTCTCCCTCTCCCTTCATCCCCCTCCCCGTATCCTATTCTCTCTCTCTCTCTCTCTCTCTCTCCACATCTCCTTTTCCCAATCTCCCTCTCTTTCGCTCTCCATCTCCCCCTCTCAATTTCCCAATCTCCCTCTCTCTCCCTCTCTCCCTCTCCTTTTCCTAATCCCCCCTCCCTCTCTCCCTCTCTCTCTCTCTTTATTTCCCTCCCTCTCTCTCTCTCTCTTCCTATCCCATTCTCTCTAACTCTTCCCCACTCCCCCTTTCCTTATCCTATTCTATCCCTCTCTTCCTACCCCCTACTCTCTCTCTCTCTCTCTCTCTCTCTCTCTCTCTCTCTCTCTCTCTCTCTCTCTCTCTCTCTCTTAATCCTATTCTCACCCTCTCTCCTTTCTCTTTCGTTCCTTCTCTCTCTCTTTCTCTCCCAACTTCCTATTTGGTTCCTAGTTCTACATAACTTGTACGGGTTATGCAAAGCTAAGGCCAAAACTTCTAGTTTTGCATAACCCATGGGTTTCTAAAAAATATAATGTTCCTCGGGTTTTGAGGAACTTTTGATTTTTTATTATAAAATATAATGTTCCTCAAAACTCGTACTGGTTTTGAGGAACTTTTTTTTTTTTTAAATTGTTTTTGGCTAGGCTTGGTGCTACCAAGCCTAGAACATTTTTGAATTTCCATAACATGCACGGGTTATGAAAAATTTCATTTTTTTTTGCATGTGGCCACTTTTTGTCCACCATCTTGGTGCACTTACCTCCTAAAATTTTGATATAATTTAAATATACATAATTTTTACTAGATTTTTTTTATACTATCTCATAGAGTATGAAAACATCATATAATTCATTAAATTGATATTTTTCATTAGAGGGAGTTGCTCGAAAGCCAAGTTTATTGACAAGATGAGGATGCAACTAGCAAAGAAAAATAGGTTTGTCTATACATTTGAAACTAGCTTACAATCCTCTCATCATTTGATCTTATTATATCATGACAATGGATCATAGGGTCGTATTTGAAACACTGATATAAATTAAATGCATAGAGATTTTGCCAAAAAATATTTCTACTATTCTATGGCTTGTGAAAAATTCATGTTCATTATTGACACTTTTGTAAGATAGAATTATACATGTTTGAAAGGTAATTATACTGAAAAATATAAGAATGAAATTAAGAAAGATGATTTCAATTTTGGCTTTATATTGATTTACATGGCAATCCCCTCACCTTTTTAATTTTATTGCCATGATGATGGATCTTAGGGTGTGATATGAAATGATAGTGTACATAAATATATACAATATTTGTTTGAGATGTTCTATAATAGTCTTAGGTCATTCTAGTGATCAATTGCTATTGGGAGCAAAAACATAAGTTACATGAATGATAAAATTCTTTTGAATAAGAGCTAAATACTAAGGGGTATTCACTTCACTAAAGTCACTTACGACACAATCTTCACCTCATCCCTTATTTATTGTACATTTATGGAGTTTGAGCCTTGGTACATGATGTAATAAAGGAATATTCTAGTTCACCCTCACCAATTATGCTCAACCAATTGAGCTACAACCCTTTGGTAATATACATATTTTTTTCTAAGGACTCTTTCCTATTATCTCATGTGAAATGAAAGCTTCGTGTTCATTATTCATACCAGGCTTCATGGTAGAGAATTATGTTTGAAAGAAAATATTTAAAAAAATATGAGAATGAAAATGATATTAATGAAAAGGGTCATAAAGTGAGATTCAACTATTTTTAACCCTCTCATCATTTTGATGTCATTAGATCATAATTATGGATCATATAGTATGATCTAAAATGTTGATGTAAATTCAATTACATAATTTTTACTAGAAGTTGTTTTCTAATAACTCACGCATCTATGGACACCTCATGTTCATTATTGACACCCTTCATGAGAGGGAAATATGTTTTTTAAAGTCAAAATTTCAAAGATTGAGATTGAACTTAATGTTCAGATGATTGTAGATTTAGTATTACATTGACCTATCATGTGACCTTCTCATCAGTTTGATTTCATTATCACGATGATAGATCACAAAGTTTGATCTAAAACACTGGTCTGACTAAATGTACACAATTTTAATAGAAGCTATTTTCTATCATTTGAATTTATTGTGAAAATCTTCTTTTTCATTATTGATATCCTACATGGAGGGAACTACACTTGAAAGCCAATATATTTGTGAATATGATATAAAAAATTAAATAAAATAATTGTCACTTGTATATTTGAATTTATATTGAGCTATCTTCCAACCTTTTTTATTATTTTAAAATCTGATTGTCCTTATGATGAATCTTAAAGTTTGGTCGAAAATGATGATCTAAATTAAATGTATATAATTTTGATTTAATTATACTTTTACTATCTCATAGATTATGAAAACCTCATGCTCATTATTAACATCTTATATATGAGGGAACTATATTTGAAAACCAAATTTTTTTATAAGATGAAATTGAAACGAATGAATAGGATTGCAGATTTGGTTTTATATTGAACAGTCTTACAACTTTGTCATAATTTTAATCTTAATATTCTAATAATGGATCACATAAATTTGATTTGAAATGTTTATATAAATTAAATGTACACAATTATTCTTATCAATTTTTTTTGTTTGTTATAGTGAAATATTTTCAATCCCTTTATTAGTGTCCTCTTTAATATGAGCTTGAAACTTACCATTTAAATTAAACATACATATATTAAAAAAAGGAGAAATTATCAATTTCATTTTGACCAAAGTGGAAATAACAACTTACATGTTGTTTCTATAAGAAAGCATCAAGTAGTTGTGTGAGTTCAAATAGTTGTGTTCATGTTGGGAGATCAAAAACCTCTTTCTTTTTCATTGACTTCAAACTCATTAGTGTTCTCTATGTGTGTGTGAAAAGTGGACTTGTATCTGTATCTGGAATACACAACACTTCAATTAAGTCATTACATGCATGGTTAGACAGATATAAACATGAATAATAAAACCATAACAAATCAACCCATTGCCTTCTAGTAGATGTGAGTTTAGATTGCTCTCAGATTGCTAAGCTATCTAGTGACTAGACAACACCTAAACGAAGGATTTTTAATCTATATGAGCATGGATTAAGCTAGATGAATGCAAGATTAATCTAATATGATTTAAGCAATAAATGAGATAAATGATCTAAATATGTATGCAATAACTAATATATGAATATCTGAATGCACAAATATTATTGAACCTAGAGCAAAAACAACATAATAACAATATATTCTCCAGGATTTTTAATGAGAGATGAGAGCCTCAATTTATAGAAAATTCAGAAAGAAACCAAAGACTGAGATCAAATGATGATGAGTGGTCAAGATTTTCCAAGAGGAAGCACAATCCAGGTGAATTGATGTGATTGGATGCTTTTCTCAGTTTTAAAGGAAATTGAACTAAAATTAAGATAAAATCAGAAAAAATTGATTTATTCTCTATTTCATTCAATTTTAATATTTAATTGTTTTAATTGCTTTCTTTGAGATTATTTATCAAATTTTAATTTGTTTTTCAAGATTATCTCCAATTGATTTCTTTTCTCAATTTTTAATTCTTTCTTGGTCAATTAATTCCTTTTTTGATTTATTTCCTTTTTTAAAGATTTGATGGCAAATTGATTTATTTAACTAAATATGCTAGGATATTTAATAAAATAAATAAGATAATTGTTTAAAAATGATTTAATTGGAATGATTTAATTAATATTGAGTGATTAATTTTGCCATGTGACATTGATGATTTTAGAATTAATTGTGTGCTCAAGATTTATTTAATTGCCTTTGGTTAGGACCTTTGTGATGTTGTCGAGATTAGGGGCTCATGGTTTAGATGACCATATTTAGGGTATTACATTTGCCCCTCTTTGAATTAATGTGCGAGCAACGCGTTGATTCAAAGAATGTGTGATGTCTAGGAGATGTCAGTTTTGAACTTGATTGATCACGAACTAGATGAAAGCGACGAAGCCGAATGAAGTCTAATTAAAGCGATACCGATCCCGAACTTGATTGAACTTAGGAATGATAGAAAACAAAAGATACTGAACTTGAACTTGATTGATCAAGAAGCGGATCTTATTGATCTAGAACTTGATTGAACTAGACATAGTGAGTGAAGATAAAAATCGATCTTGAACTTGATTGATCAAGATATGATGAGCGAAGATTAACTGTCCAGCTTGATTCGATACAGTGAAACTGAACACCTACTTAGATTGACTATGATCAAAGAAACTCTTTAAACCATTGATTAAGTTTAAACGAATAATCAGCTTGATGAAAAGCAATGAAACTGATTAACGTCAAGAGACTGATTTAGATGAAGACAAATATCAGCTTGATATGAAGCGATGAAACTAATATGCCCCTAGAGATTGATTTGATTCAGATGATCGAGAAATCTCAACTTGATATAAAGCGATGAAGCTGAGATGCCCCTAGCGATAAGAATTTGATTGATTTTCTTTAGTTGAAAAAGATTTTTTGCTTGACTTTCGATGAAGATTTGAAAATTTTCTCGACTTTGAAGATGTGAGGTCATAAGGTCACGAGTATGCCCCCTCGGGAGCGAAATCGAAAGATAGCGAGGGTACATAATGATTATAGATAATTTTTAACGTAAGTTGTTTGAGCACAAATTGATTCAGAGGAATTTTTGAAAATTTTGCATTGATTGATAAGAAATTGAGCGCAAAGTTAATTTGTAGAAATGAAATTGAGATTCAGCATTGATTCATGAGAAAATTGAGCGCAATTAGAAGAGAGAATGAGCCTTTGATGAAAAGCGCTAAGTGGTCCATACGTTGTGAAATTGACTAGCAAAATGATCTCTAATTTTGATTTCGATCCTGAAAATGGAGCTAGCACGGACAAATTAGCTAAGGGTACAATTTTCATGACCATCAGAGCAAGTTGAAAAATTAGGTTTTTGGCTATATATGGTACAAAAGGGTCATTTTCAATTCATTTTAACCCTCCAAAGTTTGAAAATTCAAAAAGCCTTCTGTGAGAAAAATGGTGGTCCCTACTCGTGATGTAGTACCCCTACTTGTTTGGACTCATATTTTATTCTTGTTATTTTTAGTGGATACATTACTGTGAATTATTATTTAGATTTATATGACATTATTCCATGCTTAATCTGAATATGAGATGCATGATTTATTTACACTATTTCTGTACTTGTGATTTATGGCATAGTATGGTTTATTTGAATGTATTGACACTTTACTTTATTTATGCAATGTATGTTGTGTATCTGCAAGTGTATTGGATGCAAGGGGATGATTTTTCTTCACTCATTTTGGTGAGACAGGGAACGTCGCGATTCTCCTTCATCGGTGTGTATGTCATGTTTTATATATGGTATATATGCATGTGTGGTTCGGTGATGCAGGATATTGCAGGTATAAGTACCGAGTAGGTACGGGGTAACGTCTCCACCTGGCTACATAGGTTTGAGCGTGCCTTACATTTTTCGATGGAAGTGAAGGAGATAGTAGTTGACCCTATTTTTAATCAGTTACACTCGGATGAGTGTCTTCAGTTAGTCATCCGTCAATTTGTTCGGTCTTCATATTTTATTGTTTGATCTTTATGAAAAGTCGCTTGATGCTTGCTTAGTTTGTGTGTTTAGTGTTCTTAATTATTGTATGCCATTGGTAATCGTTACGTTTATTACGTCTATAAGAGTAAAGAGTAGTTTTGGTATTTGGAGGAAAAAAAAAGAGAGTCAAGTGATCTAGTGACTTAATGTTGTTTATAAAGGACGAGTTAATATCTTGGTATAAGTAGATATGAATCTCATCAGCATGTTAGTTTGATAATTGCAACTCGATCGTTTGAATATATTTATAGACATTATATACACGGGGGGCGATTGTCAATTATAGGTAGTTATTTGAATAAAGATTAAGTGATTGAACTATCATTAGATAATATCGCCAATTCGAACTGTTATGTTGAATAGATACATGTATATAAAATTAGAATTATTAAAATGTCACATATAAATATACTTTTTGAACATGTAATAGATATATCTAAACCAATTGTTTAAATATACATATGAAAAGCCGTTAATTATAAATAATGGAAAATCAATATATATATTTAAATTTGCTAAGGAGGGATTAAGGGTTGAATGTTTAAATAGAGGTCATTAATTAATTATTAAAATATAATAAAGAAATTATAATTAAACAAATAAAACAAATTCTATTTAAAAAGGTGGTGGTGGGGGTTATATTGTAAAACAATATATAATATAAAGGGTGGTCGATAGTAATATCGACCACCCCCCTTAATAAAGGGAGGGGTTGGTATTACCACCGACCACCCTCCTCCCTCATAGCCCGCATGCTCCCTCTCTTCCTTTGGTCACGCCAACACAACAAACAATGACACCCCCCCTCTCACTGTTTAACACACTAACTGCCACTCCTCCTTCACGATGGAACCAAACTGCATGTTGGTAAATGCGGTGGAGGCATAGTAAAAACAGTTTGTTTTGAACCAACTCTTCATGGCGATAATGGCAACTATGTAGGAAGGGACACCGAGTGGTAAGTTTAATGCGAGGCATACGTGACATAAGAGTAAGGTGACTTGGCAGCGAGGACTATTATCTCGCCCATGACAAACACTTACGTGTTTGATAGTTGCTTGTAACTTGCTGATCCTTCCATCCTTGGAATCAGTCTACCACGATTTTTGGCGCATAACTATAGAGTGGAGATTAAGTGAAGATGTAACTGAAAGTAACTCATTAAAAGACTCCTCATCAACTCCATAACTGAGCCTTAGACGTAGGAGAAGTCTTGGATAAATTCTAGTATAAATAGAGGTGGGGAGTAAGGAAGTGGGGGGAGAATTTCATTTTTGCATCGAAGGGAGGATGGTGAACTCGAGAGGAGAGAATTAGAATAGAGGAGAAAGATAGGGTAAAATAGAGAGATAGAGAGAGTATTTTAAGAAGAATCAAAGAGAGTTGTTTTTTGGGATAGAGTCTTGGTGTCTATTGGAGATAAGGTTCGCAAGGCACGCTATCGTTCGACAGAAGGATGTAGAGATTTTGCATACGGGTTAACACTGCAAAAGGTCAGGAATATATTTAGTTTTGGAACATTATTATTTATAAGCCTTAGTGATAAGTAATGTTTATCGTCTAGTTTATGTTTTCGGTAAAAGTATTAAATTATTGTTTGGATTAGTTCGTGGAAAATAATAGAATATCAAGTGTAATTGTATTATAGCTATAGCTGTGGAAATTTTGTACATATTTCACATATTGCACACTTGATTATTTTATAAAAGGAATTATGTTTGCGTTCAAGCCTAGTTGTTAAGACTCATTAGATGTTGCTCTAGGAGAGTCTGGGAAGTAATGGCTTACTGTTGATATGTTACAGAGATGGTGCGTGTCAAACAGATAGTTCACAAATCCATCGCTGGATATGCTCATTACTTGAAAGTCAAGAAGGATTCTCTGACACCTGTCAAGCCTGTTGTGGATGACAACCCTACTGAAGAGAACCTAGCTCCTGAAGGGAGCAAAGAGATAGAAAAAGGACCTACTCAGAGTCCAACTATAGAAGAAACTGTTGAAAAAGGAAAAGAACCTAAGCTAGAGTGCTTGCCAGAAAGGCCAATAGTTATAAGTTCTGACTTGTCAGAGGGGTATACCCCCTTAAGTGATAATGAGTTTGTGGGGTACTTTGCCTGAGTGAAAGTGAATCTAAAGGTTATACTCCTTTAGATCCTACAGAGTCTGATGAGTGCACTTCTCTATTTTTCCCAGAGGAGTGATGTAACACTCTAGTGTCAAAAAAATAAAAATAAAAATAAAGACATTATTCTATTGAGAAATGTATTATGTCTTCTTGTAAGACTTCTTTGATGAAATAAATATATCTATTTTGATCTTAGTTTATGGTATAAGTGGTTGCTTACCTATAGTAGTTAACAAGAGTAATTGAACTCTTAAACATGTTATTAAGTGTTAAATTCTGAGTTATGCCACCTAAACTGTTCTTCGTGTCTTGGCAACACATATTCGTACTGCAAGTTAATTGTGTGTTGGATGTTTTTACGTAAGATTGCCTTGTTTATATGGTGGTTGCAGTTAAGTAAATTGATTCATGTTGTCAGTATGTCCCGTGTTACTGTGTTTTAGCCAGATATTTAGATGTAGAACCTTAAGGAAATGAGCCATTGTGAGTTGGTCCAAATGGTCAACCTTAGGTTAGTAATTATGTATCTTTCATCTAAGGTATGTCAGGATTAGGCATGGTTGTCTGTGTCACCATAGAGTTCCGTAGATAGAACTATCCTGTAGTGTCTTAAGAGAGAGAGAGTGGCTTTCGAGTGGTGGTCGTGCCCGAAGTGGTGATAGGATAACCTGTCGGAAGTTGGTTAAGAAAGTGATAACCTAATAAATGATTAGGGGAGGGTAGAATAAATGTTAAATAAAATAATGTGCCTCGCATATAGGTGAGTGCTAGTACAAGGCTCATAATGTAGTGAGAAGGTCTGGAATGACAAACTTACCACCTTGTCTTCGTGAGAGGATTGGTAAGGTCCGCATGAGTCTTAGTTGGAATCGGAGGTTCAGGAGAGGTTACCAAGATAACCCAGGATGGGGGCCGGGACCTATGGAGGTTGTACCATGGTATCCACCGTAAGAAATACGATGACACTTTCTCCTTAGAGTCACTAGTGTTTGTGAGTTGAGTCACATGGATGTGTGTGGAGTCGTGTAGTCCTTTCGTACTTGTCTTATTTTGCTTGCTTGAGGGTTATCTACTATCTCCAGCACGGTGGGGTGGTTCCTTCTCGGAATCACATGGTCGGGTGGTAGTGTCACTTCCCATTGGATGTACTGGATTGTATCTTCAAGCGAGGAAGGACTTCGCTGAGGTTCTTGGTTCGTGGTTCATGTACCAGCTCTTGTTTGTAACCATTGTTTAGTTGAAAACTTGAGGTCTTGAAATGAAACTTTATGTAACTTTCATTTTGTAACATTAACTCATGATGTAATTTTTTTGAAAACATGTATTTTTTGAATATTGTAAAGCAAAGAAACATTGTAATGTATGCTATTTTAGTTACCTAATTCTTTTGTATATATTAAATGATTGTTTTGGAGTACTTTGAAATTCTTTCATTGTGGAAATTTTATCTTAAACGTTTAATTATCCTATAAGCTGAACAGTAGGTTTTTTCGTGGAGTTAATTTAATTTACGAAGGAATATTCGTTGGTAACCCTTAGGAAATTCAGGAGTTAGACTTCCGCTGTGTTATTAGATGTGCTAAGGTTTAATTCAAGCACTTGTTCTTTAAAAAAAAATAAAAAAATTTCACCCTTAGTTGCATATATTGTGATGTTTTTCCTTTAGGGTTTCTGGTGGGGCATTACACGTGAGCATCGATTCAAGCACCAGAGATGACATAATCGACCGCAACACTATGAGCCACCAGTAAGTGATCTATCGTAAGCCTGTTATTCATTCCAAATTTGAATTTTTTTGTTGATTTTTCAAGTTTTTTGGCATGTTGAGTCAAATTTTCTCATTTAGTCATGCGAGACAGTATCCTATCTCATACAACAAACTGCTAAATTTTATTTTGTCATTTCAGACCATTAGATTTGTCATTCTAGGGCCACCCTTGTGTCATACGACATGTTTTTCACCAAAAGTGATAACCCAAAAACACTTGCAAATCTATCTATGAGATAGCCAATCTCAATCAATGAAACATCTCAGGGTTTGGACAACATAACATAGGATCCTAATGATCCTCCTGCACTTCAGGTTTTGCTAAACCTAGGGGGCGACACCCTTTTTTGATGCATTGAATACAACAATCACAAACATAAGACTGCATCAACAATGAGCAGACAAACCATTCCACAAGCTCACCAAATTAGGTAACACGTATAGATGAGCTGGATCTTATACAAATAATAGGTGAAATAGAGCTTTGGAAGGATAGAACATTAACCCCTAAACATAAAGGGAAATAGATTTTCTTTTAAAATGAATATCTGATACCATCCCCAAATCTGTCAAAGACTAGTGCCTTGTTCATTGGGCAACAGAGTCACACACACAATTACAAAATGCCAATCACAACTGCAAATTTGTTCTCCTTACAAAATATCCCTGCACTAATACCTTATTCTAATGCATTACTCAATCCATTCACAAAATTATCAGATCTGGGACACATTCCATTGTTTATGACTGATTATAGAATTTAAACTCTTCATTGAAGAATGCCTACAAACAATCATACAATCTCCTTGAGATGACAAATTATAAGCCTCCTTGAGGATTCAATTCATAACAATGAAATGCATACAGAGAGACAATATCATGAGAAATTTACTCATGCCTGACACAAGTAAGACCTGCAACTAGAAAATAATTTGTCATCCTGCAATGTAGCCTTTATACCCTGAACAGATCCATAGAACTTTACAAGTTTGGGTTAAGAAATTCAAAAAATGGAAGCCATGAAAGCTGGAGCACTTCTCACATAATTCTGGAACCCTTACAAATGAGAAGAATTGAGAATAAGAAGAGGAGGGAAAGATCAGATCTGCAATCGAAATTGCCAAGTGTCTATTTTCTCTAACTGAAATTCTTTACCTTCTTCTTTCCCCTGGAAACTGCTCTCGAAATATCCCATATTTGTTAAAATTAACTGCCTGATCGGATTCCTCACTCTGAGAGCTTTCCGACAATATATAATACTTTCCATTTTGACCAAAAATACAGCCCTGGGCGAATTAATCCTTCCAATGTGCACAATCATTTAAATTTTTCAATTTTTAATATAGTTGAAACTATATCTTTTACATGATTTTAATTTTAATTTTTGCTCTGATTGTGCTTTGACACTTTGCCATGTGGTGGGACCTGATTGGTCGATGGGGTCGACTGGGAGCCACTTGGGATGACACCTCGTCACTCCACCACGTGTCCACAGGCTTGTCAGCCACCTCAGTGCCACATCATCGCCACCTCACCGGGGCCCACCTGTCGGACCGCTGACTAGACCTGCCACCTCATCGGGACCCAGACTGCAATCTTCCTTTCTCTATTTCGTGGCCTTAACCAGCGTGCATCTTCACTACACGAAATCGCGCGAGCCCTCGATCTTCATCAAACCTGCATGTTCTTTAACCTTGCTCATTTCTGCCATTTTGTGTTTCGCCATTTCACGGACCTTAACCAGCGAGCAACTTTCCTTCGCGAAGCAGCACGGATCGTGCGATAGGCTGGAACCTGCATGACCTTTACCTCTTTTTGTTGTTTCACAGGGTTTAACTGGCAAGCATCTTCGGGCTCCGAAATCACGTGCTTCGTTGGGTCCTCTACAACGTGCTCATTGGTTAAGCCGATCTTTCTCTGCAAAATTTGCCCATTTGCCTTGAGAAGTATGCCCATTTGGGGTCCACCTGGTCGTCACTTAGTCACCTCTTCCGTTGCCTCAGGATCCGTGCCCGCGCGTGGGCCCACCTTGGGTGCCCATAGGCACCGTCCGTCAAAAGCCCAGAGGCTTTGACATTATAGATGTGTGTGTTCATGCATATAAACACCAAAATAGACCATTTCCCAGTCAATGTGGGATAATGTCGTTTTGCCTGTAACTGCATTTTGGAGCTTTGCCTGAGTGTTTTAATGGCCATTCATATTACATGCTGCACTTTGCACTTTACAATATGCTGTAGCATGTAGGGGATAATATTACACTTGCCCAAAAATTTGCTTGAAGACATTTATGCCTCCCTTTTCAAACACCACGCAGGGGGCATTTCTCCACTAGTCAAAGTAATGCAAGAGAAGGAGGATGGATGTTGCTGTTCCTACCAGAAGGAGACCACCTGACGAGGGGATAGTTTAGCTGGAGCTGCTATCTATTTGCATTTGAAGACCAATGCTACTGGTGCAACCACGTTGCATTTGCTGAGTGCCCTTACTACTGCCAAAGGCTTCACATGGGGGAGGAGAATGGCATAAAAAACTGCCAACATTGCAATTGGTCTTAAGTTTTCCCGTGGCTGCTCCAAATGCCATACCACGCACAGCAGGGAGAGACCACAGAGAGGGAAAAATTTGCATTAAACATGCTAATTGCAATTGCTTGAAAGTTTATATTTGCATGCTCCAGCATTTGTATTTGGTGCTGATTGCATTTGTTGAAAGTTCCAAGTGCTAAGAAACCACGTAGAGGAGAGGCACGTGAGGGAGTTTGACTATTGTTACCTTGCTTTGCAAACTTTCTGCAGCCTTTGCCAAAGCCACGTTGGGGAATTTTGACTGGCATTTGTTTATTAAAACTGCTAATGCTTTCCTACCAACACCGCGTGAAGCTTGTGCCCATTGCATTGTTCCATGTTTCACTGGCTTTTGCCCATATTCCATTTGCATAAATCTAAAAACTTCAACGTGATCTTGTTTGCATTTGCTGAAAGGTTCTGCAGCCCCCTCAACCACGTGACTTCGCTTTGAAAGTTTTAAAAACTGCCTGAACTCTACTCCACGTAGGAGGGAGGAAGCCAATGATTCGTCGACACTTTAGATTTACATTAGCCAATTTGCAGCCTTGATATACTGGTTATACACTTCACAGAGGATTTTACTGGTTAGCATTGTCCCAATTAAAAGGTATACTTGAACTTTCATTCACAGCAGAAATTGACATTGACTAAGAATCATCCAATGAATCTTCCAGTCGCTCAGGCACCTTAGACTTCAACCGCATCTTGATCCATTCAGTACCCTCTCTTCTGATATCTTTAGCTACATTGTATGGCCAACAATGTTCACAAGACGATCAATCAATAAATTTGATAATTTCCCTTTTGTTCATTGCTAGGATTGCTATTTTAGCGAGCTTTTGTTTGGCAAGTGCAAGCAACCGTCTTTTTGCTCCTAGTGTTGACCAATCTTTCTCTTGAATGTTTATCATAGTTGGGTACAATTCTGCAACACTCTTTTCCAACTCTTAGATATCACTATCACTTTGGAATTGCTCAAAGGGCTAAGTCGCCAGTAAAATTAATGCACAGGCATTTATCCAGGTCGGGCCCCAAAGTGGGTCCAACTAATTTTTTTTTCATTTTCATTCAACTAACCTCTGAAATGCTTCATAGACCTCACACATACCTCTGGAAATGATCGACATCATTTTCGGATCATCAGACTAATTTTTGCAACTTTTAGGTGACTACGCCACATTTTCGCATTTAATCACGAAGACGTAATTTTCAATGTGGTCAAAACACCTTTCTGGATCTCGCCATCTGACAAGCGTGTACTCTGGTATGCAAGCATGAAATCTACCAAATGGTTTCTCAAGATGAGTCCCGAACAAAGAGATATTAATTTTCGAAAATGCCCAACTAGCTTTGTCGACACTGCGGACCTGATAAAGTCAATGTTCTGGCAACACATGATGCCTTTCTCAAAAATACCAAATGACCTCCATAGGCTCTCAAATTTGAAACATAGGTACCTTGAAGTACATACTAAATCTTTGAATTCTCAATTCAATCACAAGACTGACAGGATTCAAATGGTGCACTCATGAAAATGGCTACATTAACTGATATAGCACTGAAAGTACGGAAGACTGAAAATGATGGCTAAATGAACCCTTTTGAAAACCAATCAAACGGATTGGTAGGAGCTTAAAATTTGAAACGTAGCTCATTATTTACACCAACATTAGCCCAAGATGAACATCATGGTATGATGCTTACTGAGACAACTTTTACATTTGGGCAAAATAGGGCTCCGACTAGCTGTCGAAACAGGGACTTGCCAAAACACACAAACTATAAATGGATTTGGCTTCAAAAGCTGAGCAAATAGATTTGTTAAGACTTGAAATTTTGTAGACTGGCTCACATTTATGCATAAAATCCAATCCACTTTGAATTTATTTATGACAATCAATAGGGAAAAAGATATAAATTCTCAAAGTAGGCTACTCAATAAAATCTGCATTTGTGCCTAAAATGCACTTTCAGCTCATCCCTCGAAATGGGTACCTTATAAACTTATCCAAACTGGATTCTGAAAGTTGCATATCACCGAATAGGCCAAATGAGAGGTGTACAACATGTTTCCTGAGCCTTACCCCATGAAAATCAACTGGCTCCATTTTACCCCCTCTTTAACTAGGCCATTCAAACTGACTCATTTAGGTACTTTTCTGACATGCAGAGCAAATTTTTTGAAATGGGCCTCTAAACTTGACTCAATTTTATCAGTCCCAACAGTGGCTCTGATTGGGGATGGTTGATTGCAAGATCAACACAAGAACATAGAATCAATGGTTAAGTAGACCACCCAAAAACAGATCATTCTTCTCTTCTCATCTCATTTCGAAAAATAGGGCTTCCTTATTCTACCCAAACAACAGGGCACGTTATTGAAAAACACACAACTGAAAGTAAAGCAACTATACAATAGATACAAACATACTCACAACTGGTTATAACTGCTCAAACAATCTTAGTATTTACCTCTGTCAAAAATCTGATTCTCATCTCTTGATACCATGATCCAAACAAAGACACTTTTCAATAACAACTGAGCATAACTTTTATAATCCACCTCTTTTGTCTCATTACTGAAACAACTAGTGTGCATACCTTTGGTCTGATTTTGAACTTTGTAATCACACGCTATTTCAACACAAGTAAAATCAAGAGACAAATCACAATAGAGGCCTTCCCACAAGATACCATGCATTTCACTATCCCAATCAATTCTACCATTTGCAAGGACATCATCATGCTGAACATGAAAAATAAAACACTCATTCTCAACATTGCAATTCCTATCAGCACGTCTTTTTACCATTTAAATTAGTAGAACGAGGGACACTACTAACCAACCAATGCAAACGAGGAACATGAACATTACAATCCGGATGTGATACTTCACTATGCTGATCACACCTCATACTATCCTTGCTTATCAAACTGAAAAACTTCGCATTCTCAACATCCCATTCATGGAAAAGAATGCATACCTCCCGCTAAAGCAAATCCTCAGCTAACTCTTTCTCTTTCAGGCTTACATCCACCTGAAACACTTTCATTTGTGGTTTTAAATGATCATCACATAACCCATGCCTCTTATCTTCATCATGAAATAAATTTTTACAACCCATGCTATTGCTGTTCGGAATTTCATCAGTATTTTGGACTGGTTTACCATTTACAACATCTAACTGATCAGTTATTTCTTCATACAAAGGGTTAGAAACAAAATGAAGAATCTCCTTATAAACATTATGACACTGAAGTGGCTGGTCCGTATCTATATCAACATTGAATAAAGCATTAGTAAAATTGCTAAAGACACCATCCATCCAATCATCATAATCATCTTCATCAAGCAAAGAAGAAATTGACACTTGGCTGGAACAATCCTCAGTGTTCCATGTTTCACATTCATAAGATTTTATCCTATGACCATCATTCTGAAAATCAAGATAATCATACTTATCTTGTCACAACTGATCTTCTTCACCAATAGAACACTTGTCATCAGCCAAAGAATGAAAATGAACATCGCTGCCATTTACTTCATCAGATAAGTTTTCAGCATGTTCACTAAAAATTTTTGTCACAAAACCATCTGTTAGATTAGCATGTTGTTCATCAAGTGTACAAACATTCAATTCACAGTCCTTTTCTAAAAAATCCTCTTCACTATATTGTAGAAGGTCTTCATTAACAACTCGAAGGCTCTCCAATATCTGAACCTTCTTATCCACAACCTCAAGAGCTTTCTTAAGTTCTAAAATCTTCCGGACTTGCATTGCACTTTGCTGTTCCATGTGAGATTCCGTAGAAATTTGTCCATCCGTGTGTGCTATATTTTCGTTGCAATCATGTGCACCTTTGAAATTTTCTGAATTAACATTGTGCATAAATTTCAAAATAGAAAGATCATCAACATGATTACAAGAAGTGAAATTTGAAGTGAAATCTAAAAATAGATTTACTTCATCCTCAACACAAGTGACATTATCAATATTTAAGTGAGGATCAACTATTGTTTGCACTAAACAATTTTGATTTTCATCATATTGCACATTTTCACTTGCACAAACAACAACACTTGGTAATCCTTCTGTATTTGGTATTTCAACATCAAATACATCAACAACATGTAAAGATTGATGGTCAGCACCATCATTATTTTCATTAATATTATCCTGGAGAGATGCATGATTCACTTGGTAGTTGGCAGCCACATAATCAGCATAACCGACATACAAATCAAATGGTACATATCCCTTGTATATATCTATTTCTATATCAACATTTTCACAACACTTCCCACTGATCATTCCATCACTACTGCGAGAGACAACCGACATTAACAGCAAAGGTTCTTGACTCTCATTTAAATCTGAAACACATGCATCAACAAAACTATTCAAAACTGTAGAGCTTGATGCACCTAGACACAGAATGATTTGTTGAGTCTCACATGGTATTTCACCATTGAAGGTGCTTTGGCATGAAACAACAGCAGACACAAATCTCTTGGCTATCCCAAATTTCAAATTATTTTCCATGTCCCTAGCTATGTTAAAAGCTTCATACAAGGTTTTGGGTTCTTTGTTTCTCAATAGGAAACCCATCTTCTCATCAAATGCACTCATATAAACATCCAGACATACTTTATCATCAAGTTTATACTTTTTGGAAATTTTGGACAAAGCTTGCGAAAATATGATATTAAATGTTGGTACCAATTCATCTTCCCTGATTTATATATAAGTGAATTCTTTCAACAAGTCTTAATCACTCACCTTCTCATCGAATTGATCCATGAAATCTGAAATCAATTCTTCCCATGAGGTAATAGAATTCACTGGCAAAAAAGAGAGCCAATCCCTTGCATCCTCTTTCAATGACTGAACAAACAATTTCATGCATACATCTTCTTGACAAATTTCGAATTCTCCTACCGAATCTGAAAATCTTTTCAAATGTTAACATGCTGATTCTGATTTCTTCCCACTGAATATAGGCAAATACTTTCTGATTTCTGTGGGTATGGGATTTGGGTAACCCAGAATACCTTCAAAGTTTAGAGCAGCATAGTATTTCATATTGAAACTTTTCCTATTATACGGTTGTGACAGTTCACCAGGCATGGCTCTATGTGGAAATAATTGGGGCTGAGAAAATTCACTACACATTTCTTCCTATTTCCACAAATGATTATACAATCTTGTATAAAAAACTAAAACTCTTCAAGCACATATCATCATACTAAAACTATTCATAATACTGCTTGACACAAAGCTTTTCCAAATTTGCATACTATAACAGAAGAACATATACTCTGGATATTTTAGCAGAATAGATATGCAAACTAATTTGAAATCCTCTCTTTCCCTCTAGACTAGTGTTGTTCACTAAATGGGAAAACAACATTACACATTCAAACTTTTAGGAGAGATCTCTTGCATTTAAAACCTCTGAAAATACTTGGAGATTTACAGCTGTATAAAACTTGTAGATCTGGAGATTAACTTCCACTTTCAGCATGGTCTTTTATCACAGAGTCGTCACCTCTTGCACAGAGGATATTTTGAACAGAAGAACACCATTCAACACACATTTAAATTCTTTATTGTCTCCTTCAATCTCGCTGCAACCAATTCACTCTTCCAGACTATTACTGCACTTTTCTTCTCAAGCTTTTATGATGAAAGCATTTATATGTGAATCTGCTAATTAAACCATCTGCACCTTAATATGATTTATAAGAATATCTACTAATCTTGTGAAAGTCTTGGAATACAAACATAAGACTGCATCAACAATAAGCAGACAAACCATTCCACAAGCTCACCAAATTAGGTAACACGTATAGATGGGCTCGATCTTATACAAATAATAGGTGAAATAAAGCTTTGGAAGGATAGAACATTAACCCCTAAACATAAAGGGAAATAAATTTTCTTTTAAAATGAATATCTGATACCATCCCCAAATCTGTCAAAGACCAGTGCCTTGTTCATTGGGCAACAGAGTCACACATAGAATTACAAAATGCCAATCACAGCTACAAATTTGTTCTCCTTACAAAATATCCCTGCACTAATACCTTATACTAATGCATTACTCAATCCATTCACAAAATTATCAGATCTGTGACACATTCTATTGTTTATGACTGATTATAGAATTTAAACTCTTCATTGAAGAATGCCTACAAACAATCATACAATCTCCTTGAGATGACAAATTATAAGCCTCCTTGAGGATTCAATTCATAACAATGAAATGCATACATAGAGACAATATCATGAGAAATTTACTCATGTCTAACACAAGTAAGACCTGCAACTAGAAAACAATTTGTCATCCTGCAATGTAGCCTCTATACCCTGAATAGATCCATAGAACTTTACAAGTTTGGGTCAAGAAATTCAGAAAATGGAAGCCATGAAAAATGGAGCACTTCTCACAAAATTTTGGAGCCCTTACAAATGAGAAGAATTAAGAATAAGAAGAGGAGGGAAAGATCAGATTTGCAATCGAAATTGCCAAGTGTCTATTTTCTCTAATTGAAATTCTTTACCTTCTTCTTTCCCCTAGAAACTGCTCTCAAAATATCCCATATTTGTTAAAATTAACCACCTAATCAAATTCCTCACTCTGAGAGCTTTCCGGCAATATATAATACTTTCCATTTTGACCAAAAATGTAGCCCTGGGTGAATTAATCCTTCCAATGTGCACAATCATTTAAATTTTTCAATTTTTAATATAGTTGAAACTATATCTTTTACATGATTTTAATTTTAATTTTTGCTCTGATTGTGCTCTGACACTTTGCCATGTGGCGGGACCTGATTGGTCGATGGGGTCCACTGGGTGCCACCTGGGATGACACCTCATCACTCCACCACATGTCTGCATGCTTGTCAGCCACCTCAGCACCACGTCATTGCCACCTCACCGGGGCCCGCCTGTCGGACTGCTGACTGGACCTGCCACCTCATCAAGAGCTGGACTGCAATCTTCCTTTCACCATTTCACGGCCTTAACTAGCATGCATCTTCACTACACGAAATCGCGCAAGCCCTCGATCTTCATTAAAACCTGCATGTTCTTTAACCTTGCTCATTTTCGCCATTTCGCGGACCTTAACCAGCGAGCAATTTTCCTTTGCGAAGTAGAGCGGATCGTGCAATCGGCTAGAACCTGCATGACCTTTACCTCTTTTTGCTGTTTTGCAGGGTTTAACTGGCGAGCATCTTCAGGCTTCGAAATCACGCGCTTCGTCAGATCCTCTGCAACGTGCTCACTAGTTAAGCTGGATTTTCTCTGCAAAATTCACCCATTTGCCTCGAGAAGTGTGCCCACGTGGGGTCCACCTGGTCTCTGCTAAGTCACCTCTTTTGTTGCCTCGAGATCTATGCCCACGCATGGGCCCACCTTGGGCGCCCATAGGCACCATCCGTCAAAAGCCCAGAGGCTTTGACATTATAGATGTGTGTGTTCTTGCATATAAACACCAAAATAGAGCATTTCCCAGTCAATGTGGGATAATGTCGTTTTGCCTATAATTGCATTTTGGAGCTTTGCCTGAGTGTTTTAATGGCCATTCATATTACATGCTGCACTTTGCACTTTACAATATGTTGTAGCACGTAGGGGATAATATTACACTTGCCCAAAAATTTGCTTGAAGACCTTTATGCCTCCCTTTTCAAACACCACGCAGGGGGCATTTCTCCATTGGTCAAAGTAACGCAAGAGAAGGAGGATGGATGCTGTTGTTCCTACTAAAAGGAGACCACATGAGGAGGGGATAGTTTGGCTGGAGCTGCTGTCTATTTGCATTTGAAGAGCAATGCTACTAGTGCAGCCACGTTGCATTTGCTGAGTGCCCTTACTGCTGCCAAAGGCTTCACATGGGGGAGGAGAATGGCATAAAAAACTGCCAACATTGCAATTGGTCTTAAGTTTTCCTGTGGCTGCTCCAAATGCCATACCACGCACAACAGGGAGAGACCACAGAGAGGGAAAAATTTGCATTAAACATGTTAATTGCAATTGCTTGAAAGTTTATATTTGCATGCTCCAGCATTTGTCTTTGGTGCTGATGCATTTGTTGAAAGTTCCAAGTGCTAAGAAACCACGCAGAGGAGAGGCACGTGAGGGAGTTTGACTAGTGTTACCTTGCTTTGCAAACTTTCTGCAGCCTTTGCCAAAGCCACGTTGGGGAATTTTGACTGGCAGTTGTTTATTAAAACTGCCAATGCTTTCCTACCAACACCGCGTGAAGCTTGTGCCCATTGCATTGTTCCATGTTTCACTGGCTTTTGCCCATATTCCATTTGCATAAATCTGAAAACTTCAATGTGATCTTGTTTGCATTTTCTAAAAGGTTCTGCAGCCCCCTCAACCACGTGACTTCGCTTTGAAAGTTTTAAAAGCTGCCTGAACTCTACTCCACGTAGCAGGGAGGAAGCCAATGATTTGTTGACACTTTGGATTTACATTAGCCAATTTGCAACCTTGATATACTGGTTATACACTTCACAGAGGATTTTACTGGTTAGCATTGTCCCAATTAAAAGGTATACTTGAACTTTCATTCACAGCAGAAATTGACATTGACTAAGAATCATCCAATGAATCTTCCAGTCGCTCAGGCACCTTAGACTTCAACCGCATCTTGATCCATTCAGTACCCTCTCTTTTGATATCTTTAGCTACATTGTATGGCCAACAATTTTCACAAGACGATCAATCAATAAATTTGATAATTTCCCTTTTGTTCATTGCTAGGATTGCTATTTTAGCGAGCTTTTGTTTGGCAAGTGCAAGCAACCATCTTTTTGCTCGTAGTGATGACCAATCTTTCTCTTGAATGTTTATCATAGTTGGGTACAATTCTACAACACTCTTTTCCAACTCTTAGATATCACTATCATTCTGGAATTGCTCAAAGGGCTAAGTCGCCA
This sequence comes from Cryptomeria japonica, assembly GCF_030272615.1. NCBI lineage: Eukaryota > Viridiplantae > Streptophyta > Pinopsida > Cupressales > Cupressaceae > Cryptomeria > Cryptomeria japonica. Next base: position 742,184,526 of record NC_081411.1, on the reverse strand, counting down.
GTAAAATTAATGCACAGGCATTTATCCAGGTCGGGCCCCAAAGTGGGTCCAACTAATTTTTTTTTTGTTTTCATGCAATTGACCTCTGAAATGATTCACAGACCTCACATATACCTCTGGAAATGATTGGCATCGTTTTCAAATCATCGGACTAATTTTTGCAACTTTCAGGCAATTACGCCACATTTTTGCATTTAATCGCGAAGACGTAATTTTCAATGTGGTCAAAACACCTTTCTGGATCTCGCCATCTGACAGGCATGTACTCTGGTATGCAAGCATGAAATCTATGAAATGGTTTCTCAAGATGAGTTCTGAGGAAAGAGATATTAATTTTCAAAAATGCCCAACTGGCTTTGTCAACACTGCGGACTTGATGAAGTCAATGTTCTGGCAACACATGATGCCTTTCTCAAAAATACCAAATGACCTCCGTAGGCTCTCAAATTTGAAACATAGGTACCTTGAAGTACATACTAAATCTTTGAATTCTCAATTCAATCACAAGACTGACAGGATTCAAATGGTGCACTCATGAAAATGGCTACATTAACTGATATAGCACTGAAAGTACGAAAGACTGAAAATGATGGCTAAATGAACCCTTTTGAAAACCAATCAAATGGATTGGTAGGAGCTTAAAATTTGAAACGTAGCTCATCATTTATACCAACATTAGCCCAAAATGAACATCATGGTATGATGCTTACTGAGACAACTTTTACATTTGTGCAAAATAGGGCTCCGACTAGCTGTCGAAACAGGGACTTGCCAAAACACACAAACTGCAAATGGATTTGGCTTCAAAAGCTGAGCAAATGGATTCGTTAAGACTTGAAATTTTGTAGAATAGCTCACATTTATGCATAAAATCCAATCCACTTTGAATTTATTTATGACGATCAACATGGAAAAAGATATAAATGCTCAAAGTAGGCTACTCAATAAAATCTGCATTTGTGCCTAAAATGCACTTTCAGCTCATCCCTCGAAATGGGTACCTCATAAACTTATCCAAACTGGATTTTGAAAGTTGCACATCACTGAATAGGCCAAATGAGAGGTGTACAACATGTTTCCCGAGCCTTACCCCATGAAAATCAACTGGCTCCATTTTACCCCCTCTTTAACTAGGCCATTCAAACTGACTCATTTAGGTACTTTTCTGACATGCTGAGCAAATTTTTTGAAATGGGCCTCTAAACTTGACTCAATTTTATCAGCCCCAACACGACAACCTTCTGGAAAGACCATTTTGTCATCCGAGGTCTAATCTTTTGTCATTTGGGAGTCTTTTGTCGTACGAAGCTCAATCCTGACTCGTACGAGTTTCTGATCTTCTGTGTTTTGTCGTTTGGAAAAGAGTGAGCATTTTTGAAGGTCTAAACTTGAAGTTTAGTTTTTGCAATTGACGTATTTGGATTTGCGTGATGTTTTACTCCTCTTGTAGGCTTATTTGGAATGTATTTTGATACTCCATTGTTTTATTTTGCAGGTTCGATTGCCTCATGTTCTCTTTAGGTGTGTTTATCCACCTACCATGACTTTAGTTCGGCAACTATCAGAGGTTGAGCAGGCTCATATTGACTTGTGTGGCTTGACACATTTGTTGAGATTACCTGATATCTGTGTGAATCACGGTATGCTCACAACATTGGTAGAGAGATTCCATTCCGAGCATAACACCTTTCACTTACCAATTGGGGAGATGACTATCACTCCTAAGGATGTATATAAGATCCTCTGTATCCCTTTTGCTGGGGATAAGGTGGAATACGATTCAAAACACCTTCCCGGATTACAGGCAGTGAGGCATGTCTTCAGGGATCCTGATATCCTAACACGTTACATCAGTTGGGACATCATGATGAGCAGGTATAGTGATGAGTTTCCTCTAGCTTGCGTCCTAGCAGGTTTTATTGGCTATTTTCTGATGCAGGATAGAGGTCAGCAGGGACTTCAGTGTGGGTGGGGCCGGATGTTGGAGAGATTGATGGAGACCACTTAGAGGCTTGGCTGGGGTTCTTGCTTATTAGCCCACATGTATCGTGAGATGCATGAGATAGTGTACATGGAGGGCAAGAGCATGGCCGCTGGTGTGTTGATTTTACAGGTTTGGGCTTGGGAGTACCTCCTAGTTTGTTGGCCTATTGTTGATGATAGTAGAGAGCCTGGGCAGCCGGTTGTATATAGGTATGCCGGTTACGTTACACAGTCCCATCTGGGTAAGATGGATTTTTGGCAGCGGTAGTTGGATGAACTGATAGTCGTGGTATGGAGGCCTTATAGGGACTTAGAGCCATGGGATGACTGGAGGCTGGTACGCAGGGACCTTTTTGTTACTCGCCCTCTTATTGGCAGATCGCAGACGATAGTGGAGCAGTTTGTAGTATCACGGGTGATGAGGCAGTATGGCCAACCTCAGGGGGTATCAGAGGAGTATACAACGTATGCCCAATATGTTGATGAGGAGAGGAAGGGATGGTTATCAAGGTTGTCCTATGTCTTGGCCATGCAGGAGTTGACTGGTCTATAGAGACTGAGATGGGATTACCTGGGTGATATCGCAGATGCAGGGGTATTCCCCAATATAGAGTTTTTTTCAACAACATCCATTCTCTCGTTTGATGGATCCAGCTAAGCAGGATCCTCGCATTGAGGAGGTTGAGGATGTTGCCCCTACGCAGGGACAGGGATAGGGACAGGGTCAGAGGCAGGGTCAGAGATACGGAAAGAGAGCTGAGGCTTTGAGGCAGATAGGTGTTGATCCTGGTGCTAGTAGAAGTAGGGTTCCAGCTGATGTAGGACAGTAGAGGGGTGAGAGTGGATCTCTTGGGGGTATAGGTGTGAGATTGGGCGGAGCTGAGGATGAGCGAGCAGCTCCGAGACAAGTCCGTCAGCGGCAAGAGGAGCAGGGTTGAGCTGGAGGTGGAGATGGGGATGGAGAGCCTGCGAGAGAGCAGGGGATGGATGCTGGATGGTTGATGAGGGCACGTTTAGCAGAGTTGTAGTCATAGTTGACAATGGCCCAGGCTCAGCTGGCAGAGCGAGACCGACAGCTTGCAGAGGTGAGGGCTGAGTGAGATCGTTAGCTAGTTGAGCTAAGAGCAAAGCGCGATCGTCAGGTCGCGGCAATGAGAGCATAGCGAGACACCCTTCAGCAGGAGGTTTTGCATCAGAATAGCAGGGCAGCTTACTATGTTGCCACATATAGCATGGCAGTTCCAGTTGCACAACAAGTTGTCCCTTATTCGTAGTATATGGCATAGTCTAAGGGAGCGCGAGCACCTCGTCAGGATCCTGGTCATCAGGCTCCTCCTCCTCCACCTAGTGATGAGGGAGAGGGCGCCAGCTAGATATTTCTTTTTGTAGCAGTGATATTTTTTTGGTAGACACACCCATTTTTTTGTAGCCATATGATTCTTGCTTTGATAGGAGTTTATATATGTCATTTGACATCATTTTGTACTCTGAGACTTGATACGACATATATATACGAGATCCGATTTGACTTCATTATACTTTTGTTGATTCAATTTTTGAGATGCTTTCTATATGCTTTATTCTACATGTATGCATTTCTTTCAGTAGGGATGTATATAATGCAAATGATCATGGATGTCTATTTTTCTTTCTTTTCATATGCAAATAAATGAATGTGAATGAGTAATGAGTAATGCAAATTTTTCATTTTTCTATGCAATAATATGAATGCAAATGAGTAATAATGAAATGTATGGGTTTTTATAAGATGCTTATGTATGTAGCTAACATCTCAAAACACAAGTACTCGATTGGAGAAATGATGAAAAGAGACCACTTAGCTAAGAAATGATGAAGCTTCCAACTCTCATTCAGAAGATAAGGAGGTCATTGTTACCATGCCGAAATCATTCTAAATTCACAAGATGCAGAATGAAATGCAAAATGCAACCTAAACCTAGTCACTAGATTTTGAAAAGCTTAATTTTCATCATTGAGCATTTTACAAACATAACAGGTAGATTAGAGTTCCTTTCTTTTCATGTGCAATATTAATTATCTTGTCTGCAATGACCCTTTTTTCGTTCATATCCTTGGATAGATTACGCATGGACCCGGACTGCACAATAAAGAAATTCCCTCAGAACAGACAAAGAAATAATGGGAACCTCCCTGTAGTACTCAAATAAGCAAAGTCGAGGTATGTGAGCCGATTTCACCTTGATGTGAAGGCTCTTATCACAGACACCTAACTAATTTAGATGTTTCCAGATCATTGGGATCATTCCTACAAGCTAGAAAACAAGAAAATATTATGCCCCCAATCCTTGCTCCTCTTAGTCAAGATAGATTTCCTCAAGTTACTCAGAGGGATAATAATCGAAAACCAATATAAAAGACAACACACAAAGAAATTTTTTATGCATAGCTCAAACTGTTTAGTGATTGTTTTCCGTTATGTTGTTTTGCTTGTTAACTCAATGATAAAACTCTTCAGTAGTCAGAAGACAGGTAACTGACTCAGAGTGGACAACCAGGTTTCACTGACGTAAGGTTGACTTGGTTGATACTGCTTAGGACATGTAATATGCTCTTGTCGATTACCTAAGACTAGGACATTGATTGGTTTCAAGCCATGAGGGTTCCAATGAACTAGGATGTCACAAAAGTGACTGAAATATGTACAAGCGAAAGCAAATATGCAGGAAAGCGAGAATGCCAACGTTGCGTTGATAGATGGAGCTCTTGAGTACAAGAGGTGCCTGTTTGCTAGGTTTTCACCTACTTGGCAAAGATTCATTTTTATTTATTTATACCAAGGTGCCTGTTTACTAGGTTTTCACCAAGGCATTTTCTCTCTCTTATTTTATTTTTAATTTTTTTCTTCAGGTCTTTTTCTGATTTTTATGATTTTTTCAAAACTTTTTTTGATTTTTATGATTTTTTTCAGGACTTTTTCTGATTTTTATGATTTTTTTTTTACTTTTTAGCTACATAAGCTGCTGGAGCAGAGAATATTTAGGTGAAGAATTTCTTCAGATGAATGGTGTTGATCAGTTCGCAAAGCTGTTCTTCTTCCGATGTTGAGAGTTGATAGGCACCAGAGCCAAAAGCTATAGTAATGATATAGGGACCCAACCAGTTGGGTTCAAACTTCCCTTTGTTGTCTCGAAACTGTTGATTTTTAGGATTTTCTCTTAGAACTAGGTCACCAACCTAAAATTCTCTTTGTTGAACCTTCTTGTTATATCCTCTAGACATTCGCTTTTGATACACTCTGAGATGATCAAACGCCAATTGTCGATGCTCATCCAGCAATTCGAGCTCTTGCAATCTAGATATTCTATATTCTTCATTAGTAACAAGACCTTGCAAAGAAACTCTTACAGATGGTATTTCTACCTCAATAGGTAATACTACTTCAGACCCATACACCAAAGAAAAAGGTGTAGCCCTAGTAGGTGTTCTGATACTTGTTCTATAAGCCCACAACACAAGATTGAGCTGCAGATGCCAATTCATCCCAGATTTGTTCACTATTCTGTGCAAGATAGTCAATATGTTTTTGTTAGATGCCTCTGCTTGTCCATTACCTTGAGGGTAATATACTGATGACGAGTGTTGTTTTATTTTGAATTTCTCACAGAGTTTGTCTAGATCTTTGTTCTTGAACTGTCCTCCATTGTCAGTTATAATGGATGAAGGTATACCATACCTGTAGATGATATAATTAAGAATAAATAGAGCTACTTGTTTGTCAGTTTCTTTGATGAGTGGAACCGTTTCTACCCACTTAGTGAAGTACTCGGTGGTAGTGATAATAAATTTGTGTTCGTTAGATGATGTAGGATATATTTGGCCAATTAGATCAAACACCCACTGTTGAAAGGGCCAGTGTGTCACAAAGGGTATGAGATCCCTTGTTGGAGCATGGATAAGGTGCCCATACAATTGGCACTTTTCACAAGTTTTAGCAAATTTTATAGCTTCTTTCTCCATGTCTAGCCAGTAGAAGCTAGCCCTTAGTAGTTTTCGTGCTAAAGTTAGACCGTTCGAATGGGATCCACAAACACCTTCATGAACCTCAGATAATGCGCGTTGGGACTCCTCAGTTTCTAGACATCTAAGCAAAGTATTATCTAAACCTCGTCTGAATAGGTCGTTAGCAATGATGATGTACCATGACGTATTTCGGATTAGGTTCCTTTTTTCATTTCGAGAAAGATTAGAAGGGACAACTTGGTCACACGGGTAAGAGTAAATGTGGCTATAACGAGATGAGTCATGTCCAATAATAGAACAGACCATCTGGAACTCAGGAGAATCATAGGCAGGATAATGTAACTCTTCCACCAGGAATTCAAAGCAAAAATTAGATTCTTGTAGCTGTGGTATAGATGCCAAAGTGGCCATTGCATCCGTTGCTGTATTTGCTATTATGGGGATCTGCTGAAATGATACAAAGGTAAAGTATTTCTTGAGATCATCCACCATTCACTTATAAGGCATCAGTTTCTCATCTCTTGTCTCATATAGGTCATTGATTTGGTTGATGATGAGTTGAGAATCTCCATAGATGTGCAATTTAACAATCTTCCACTCGATGGCCAGCTTGATCCCGTTTACCAGAGCTTCATATTCTACAATGTTGTTTGTGCAAGGGAAGAGAATCTTGTAAGCTTTCGGAATTGAATATTTTTGAGGAGTAATAAAAATTATTCCGGCACCAGAACCATGTTGAGTGAAAGACCCATTAAAGAACATCTTCCATGATTGTTCAGTAAGATGCATGATTGATTCATCTAGAAATTCTATATGAAGAGGTTGACTGTCTTCAAGTGGAGCATCAACAAGTTGGTCTGCAATAACCTGTCCTTTGATGGCTTTATGTTCCACATATTCAATATCAAATTCTGTAAGAACCATGACCCATTTGGCCAATCTTCCTGCAAGCGTTGCTTTATTGAGAAGATATTTGAGTGGATCAATCTTAGCTACCATCTTAATAGAGTGTGCCAACATATAGTGCCTTAATTTTTGTGATGCAAAGACCAATGCCAAGCATGCTTTCTCTATTATAGTGTAATTCGTTTCATACGACACCAATGTTCACTGATGTAATAGATAGCTCCTTCTTTTTTATTGTCATCTTGTTGTGCCAGAAGTGCCCCTAGTGAAGTATCTGTAGCTGATATGTATAAGATCAGTGGCTTACCTTAAATCAGTGGAATTAATATGGGTGGATTAGAAAGATATTCTTTGATTTATTTTAAATGTTGTTCCCAATCTTTATCCCAGTTGTATTGAACTCCTTTCCTTAATACCTTTGTGAAGGGTTGAGCTTTGTCTGCTAGCTGAGATATAAAGTGCCTTATTGACTGAAGACATCCTTGTAAACTTTTCATTTGACTGATGTTCTTGGGTGGAGGCATTTCCATTATAGCTTGGACCTTTTCAGGGTCAACCTCAATTCCTTTTTTTGAAATTATGTAACCAAGCAATTTTCCTGATGTTACTCTAAATGCGCACTTTTTAGGGTTTAACTGGAGCTTGAATCTTTCCATTCTATCTAGTATGAGGCCTAGTTCTTGAATATGCATAGATCTCTTCATGGTTTTTACCAGGGTGTCATCAACATAATCTTCCATGTTTTATGCATCATATCATGGAAGATAGTGGTTATCACTCTTTGGTAAGTTGCTCCTACGTTCTTTAGCCCAAACAACATAACATTCCAGTAGAAGGTTCCCCATGCACACGTGAAAGCTGTATTTTCTTGATCTTCAGGTGCTATCTTTATCTGATTGTAACCAGAGAATCCATCCATTAATGAATACATCTCATATCCAATAGTCATAACTACTATCATGTCAATGTTGGGCAATGGAAAATCATCTTTCGGACATGCTTTGTTGAGATCCCTGAAGTTTGTGCAAACTCTAATAGATTTTTCTGCCTTTGATACAGGTACTATATTTGATATCCATTCTGCATAGTCTATAGCTCTGATAAATCCAACTTTTAGCAATTTTTCTAGTTCAGCCTTGACTAGTAGTGCCACATGAGGATGCATCTTACGGAGTTTTTGCTTGACTGGTTTAACTCCTAGTGTAATAGAGAGATGATGCATGATGAGATCAGGATCTAGTCCTGGCATATCTGAGTATGTCCATGCAAAGTTGATCTTTTTTTTCTAAAAAAAGGTTGCTGAAATCTTTTAACTCTTCTGCTGATAGTGATCGAGCTAAATGAATTATGTGTGGTGTCTCTTGACTCCCAATGTTCACTGGCTGAGTTGGCTCAATCAATATGGAAGATCTCTCCTGGAAATGACTTGGCAGTAAATCAAGTATCTCACCTTCAGGCACCTCAGAGAGGTTTTCACCTTTAGGTACATCCTTTATTTTCTCTTTTTTAGATTCTGATACCACCACAATGTGGTTTTTGCCATCAAGTCTTTTATTTTTATTTTTCTTATTTTTGCGACTAAGATACTTGATATTTGTTTCAGTCTTGTTTTCACTCTGTTCACTGGTGGAAGAGTTCATGGGTTCAACTGCATTGAGATAATAGGCTAACGTATAGTCATTTGAAAAATTAGGTATATTCAAGGGTTGGTTATAAAGAGTACAATCAATCAGTTCACGATGTATTAAGGATAAGGTTGGAACAGGCTCAAGGGAGTTCATCGTACTATCATCATGGCTTCAGAATGACCAATCGAGTTCCAGAAGACTACCTTGCGTATGTGTCTCGAGACCAAGAAGAGTCACGACACGATTATTGAAATTCATGTTAGTATTTAGTGGACCTAACCCGACCGACCTACTTCTAGCGTCTTCACCTACTTCAGACTGGACTACATACCATGGTGTGATAGTAATAGGGTCAGCGGACAACATCTCAACATTCATGATAGAGTAGTCATAATGTGTTGTAGAATAATTGTTGTTATAAATAGAGCTCCTGTCTGAGTTATCAGAGTCATAAGATGAAGTTTCTGACTCGTCTTCAAGTGGGTTAGTAAAAGTATATATAGTATCAATACCCACATCTTTGATGCTGCAAGTTCCTTCGTGAGTACTTGTATTTGACACACTTGTGGACATAACCTTGATGGTTCTGTTAATCTCCGTCGTCTGTTCCATTCAGCTTCCTCTAGATTGATGATTGGTTATGTTTCTGTAGCTTCTAATTCTTCTTTTGTAGTTTCGTACCGGATTTGTCCTAACTCGTTAGAGGGAGAGTTAGTAGGTGAAGAAATTGCTTGTGTCCTTTCTTCCTCCAATGGTCATTCATAGTCTTCTTGTTTTTTTAGTCTGATTTCTTACATTTCCTTTTGCATTTTTAGGCGTATCAGCTCTTGTGCATCATCTGTGATATCCCTGGATTCTTCAGGGGTTTCTGTAGTAGATGTATCTGAGAGATGGTCAGGACCCCATTCATACTCATTTGAATCAATTTCTGAATCATCTACTTGTTGTCTACCAGTATATGTGATCGGAATGTTCAGCGGTGCAAACAATTCTCTGATTCTGTATACTTCATCTCTCATATCCTTTGGGACTTCTACTTCCTATGGTATTATAGCTGATATAATTGGAACTTGATTACCATTTTTTTCCTCTCTTTGGGTGGGCAATTCTTTTTGTTCATCGTCACACTCTTCCTGAGTTTGTTGAGTATTAATTTCTTGTGTTGTTAAAGGTAGTACCTTTTTCTTCCACTTAAGTTGATGGTGGGATGTGTGCTTCTGATCTGATGTCTTTATTGGATCATATCCTAGTCCAACTTTATCATTGGCAGACTTGGTTTGTAACTGAATAGGTTCAACAATGCCTTTTTGATGCTTGCCTAGAGGACTTGTACCTGAATATCCCATGCGTTGAAGCATCTTATAGCCTGGACCATATTGTGTCGGGGAAATCTCACAATGACGTATTTCCTTATTTGCACTATCTTCTTTGAAAAGCGATTTGAGAACATCAACCTTTTCTATTTCACCTGCAAGAGAAGTAGAGGATTGTATAAAGAGACCATAAATGACTTTTGGAGTTGAATTTTGTGGCTTCATAACCTCTGATGGTTTTCCCGACTGTCTTGGTGATGGAGGAAGAGACATTAGTGAGAGTATAGGCTCTATTTTGTAGCCATCTATGTCAATGTTTGTGATTTTCCATTTCTTTTCTAAATCTTTCAGCAAAGATTCTGAAATTTCAGCTGTAGAGGTTGCTCTATTATGAGGAACAAAAGCATCAGCACTCTGCGTTAATGCATTGCAGGTATAGCTTGTATCGGCAGGAATACTGACTTCAACTCCATTATAAGGAAACTTCAGGCATTGATGATACGTAGATGGTACTGTGTTCATTTCATGAATCAATGGCCTGCCCAGTAAGATGTTGTATGAAAGATGAAGATCCAGGACTTGAAAAATGACATCTCTTTCTACAGGTCCTACCCTGATTGGTAATCGCACCAGACCCTTAGAGGTTATTTCTTCTTCATCATAAGCCTTGATTGTTATTTTCTTTGTTGGATCAATAACGTTTGCAGAAAATCCTAGCTGTGTCAGTAGATTGTAGGTACAGATATTCAACCCAACGCCTCATCTATCAAAACACGTTTAACTCGGTGTTTATGGATCATGGCTTCAATGTGTAATGGCTGGTTATGTGGGTGACTCAGTGAGTTATCATCTTCTTCAGAGAAAGTGAGGTAATGAGGTGAGGTCAGGTGACCCACCATAGATTGAAACTGATCTACGCCTAAATCTTTAGGGACATTGGTGGTAAGTAGGGCCTTGTCCAGGACCTCTCTATGAGCAGAAGAGATCTTAAGAAGTTCCAAAATGGAGATTTGAGCATTGGTTCTCTTCAATTGTTCAACAATACTATAACCAGGAGAAGATGATAAAGCCAACTGTTTTGATTTGGCCGTGATTGTATCTGTTTTACTATTTGGTAGATTTGATGTTGTTTGATCGAAAGTTGAGGAACTAGGTCTTGGGAGAGTAATCTTCCTTTGAGCATGGGTCACAACATTAGCAGTTTGTGCTTGACTTGGGTGATCCTAGATTATGATCACATTGCAATATTCAAGTTGAGAAGATTCAATCATGTTGATCACATTATCGTTGTTAGTGTAGGTATAATTGACTCTAGCTCCTCCCTTGGATTTTGAGGAATCTCCTTGTTCATAAGTCGGTAAGGGATCTTTAAAGGCCTTATGATCAGCATTAGTTGCGTGATTTCCAACAACGATCTTGCCTGCATCAATGAGATCTTGGATTACATATCGGAGTTTCATGCAGTTGTTTATGTTATGTCCCTTGTTCCAATGGTAGTCACAATATTCGTTTTCTCTCCACCATTTGGGTCTAATTTCTAGGTCATATGGTCTAGAATTGTTTGGCAACATTATCAGATTATTCACCAATAAGGTTTTAAAAGTGGATTCATAGGATTCATCTAGAGGAGTAAAATCACGCTTAGGTTTTGAGAGCCAAGGCTTTTCTTTAAACCATTCTCTTGCTTTCTTTGGAGGATTTTCTGCCATAGTTTCAATTGCCTTGAGCGCTTGCATGCCACTGGCCAAGTTAAATATTGTGGATTTTGTTTTTTGTTGGACAGTATCTACCACTCCATCACTAACAACGCTTCTGTTGTTATCTTTGCCGTATTTCCAGTATTTGCTATTTTCTTTAGAACTAGAACCTTGCGATGTTTCTTTCCAAAGTGATATATCTCCCTTTTTTATAAGCACATCTTCCATTCTGAGGGCGTTATCTACCATTTCTTTGAATGAAGGGTGTACTTGCATCTGGACACTGTACTTCAATTCAGGGATTAAGTTGTTGACAAAGATATCTATTTTCTCAAGGTCTGGGATAGTCCGTGAATACCTAGAGAACATCTTTCTCCGTCATTGGAGAAAAGTGAGAAAGGGTTCTCCTGTCTTTTGTCTGGTATTGCAAAGTTCTATCGTGGTGACCGGGTGACGAATGTTGTAGGAGTATTGCTGTAGGAATAGTTGGATTAATTCTTTGAAAGTTTTTATTCTCGTGGGTAGACTTGCAAACCATTCCATAGCTTGCCCTCCTAAACTTCTCGGGAAAAGGTGCATGAGATACGTTTGGTTATGCATGAACTCCATACATAAAGCACAAAATTCTCTAATATGATCTTGGGGGTCCGTATTCTTGTCATATTTGTCAAACTTAGGCATTTCTACTCTTGAGGGAAATGGAGGCATGTAAAGGTTTTTGTCAAATGGGAATGGGCATATTGTTTCCTCGGTTTCTAATGTTTGCATTTGTTTGCTTATCTTTCCCCATGGTGTCTCTTCCTCTTTAGTGACAAGGGCCTCCACATTATAACCAGTAGGGAGTTTGGCACCTTGCTTTGCTAATTCTAAGAAATAGTCTTCTTTTTCCCTAGCCATGATGACCTTCATCATTTTTCGGAATTCTTTATCATTCTGACATTTATGTATTTCAGCCTTGGGAGGCCCAGGAAGCTCAGATTCAATTGATGAGGAATCACTGTCAGTGGCATGATTGTTGAAGTTATCGTGAGTGTCTCGTTTACTAGCTTCTCTTTCTTGTCTTTCCCCAGACATGGTGGGAGATAGGGGCTGACCAAAAATTGGTAGATCGTAAACTGGTATTTGTGACAAGGACGGTTTATTTTGAAAGGGGTTTTCTACAAAGAATGGATTGTCATTTGACGAAAAGGGTGTTTCTTTTTCTTTGTCTATTTTGCTACGAGAGTTTCTGGTTTGAACAGACATTTGTAACCGACAGGACTGAGAGCTAAATGTGTTGCAGAAGTCAAGATCAAATTGTAGCTAGTAGTTCGTTTAACGTAGTGATTGAGAGAAGTTACTAAGATCTGGTCTAGTTTCAGGAATGATCTATCATGTGTAAGACGTTATCTAAGTTAACTTAGGTTTGATAAGATGTTGTTTGAACTAGCTGAGAGATGATCAACAAAATCGTGCAACACAATGACATAGGTACACTATCAAGGTTGTTTATGCTCAGGAAGATGATAACTAGTTTTAGGCTCGTTGTAGACTGTTTTAGATAGGTTTGATTGTTCTGGACTGACAAAATTAGAGACTCATATGATAATATTTCTAAGACCGTATGATAGTATAACAGCTTCAGGATAATAATAGTTATGTTTCATATGAGTTGCTGCCTAGTACCATATGACAAATGGGCATGTCCCAAACGACAAAGGATTCAGTGCAGTTCTGACTCATACAACACAAGATTTAGCTTTAAACGATAGGTTGCTGGGTCTTGTACGACAGAGGATTGAGCTCGAACGACAAATTGGAAGACTCGTACGAAACAGGATATGGTGTAGGACAACAAATGATCAGGCTCATACAACTGTTAACAGGACAGAGACAAATTTTGAGTTTTTCAATAGCTGAGTACGACAACTGAGTATGACCAATTATGAGGTGGACTGATTTTTGAACAAGATAGACTAGTTTTGACACGGATAGAGTTTTATCACTGAGTTGTTGATTTGTTTTCTCCAGTTTAAGTTTGAGGGATGAAAACATAGAAAATATGCAGTACGAATAGTAACTCCAATCACAACATGCAAACCCTATGGAAGTTGGATTAGAGAAGAAAACCTTTGCTTGCTGACTTAGGTACACACCCAATAGCTAATTAGAATACGACCGCTGAGTCTCACGCAATGGATTCTCAACACCGTATTAGCCAACTCCAAACACTAATGGAGGCACGATATGGCAAGTGTCTTGGGAGAGTTACTATCTCTCTTGCACAAAGATTATCAACCTTTCAGAGGTGAATCGTGTAGCTTCTAATTTTAATTGGATCTAGTAAGGGTTCCGTTCAATGCTCGATGTATAAACTCAATTAAGAGGTCTCCCAGCCTTGAAAACCAAGGTTCAATATACCTGAAGGTACCGAGGAGAGCTATTCCCGAGCACTATCGTTGACTTGATTTTTATCAAATCACGTTTATTTTATAGTGGGTTGGAGTACTTGATGTTTAGTCGTTCCCACTTAGGTCGTTCCCCTCACACCAGTCATAACGACTTTAAGAGTTTTTCAACCCCTTGGGAGGGCAGGCCTGCTAAAGATGTACAAATCTCAAACAAAGAAAATGCCTCAAGGGTCTAGATTTCTAATTGTCTAAAAAAAGACAAGAGCATACTCTCCTACCTCTCAGAATTTTCTAAAAAAACGAAAGACAAATTTGTTCATTAGCCAGATAGCAAGTTAGGTGCCTAAAAAATTAAAGAATACACAATGTTTTGATTTTTTCTCTTTAGGCAACCTACAAAAACAACGTATCAGTAGTCATGTTGTTTTTATTCTTTGACAGGCGTATGTTTGATTGATAAATTCTTTGACAAGCGTCCTACAAGAAACTAGTTAGGATGTGAAAATATCAGGCAGACAGTAGACGATTCAGGGTTAGTGTTAGTGTAATCAAAATTTAATTCAAGAAAAACCCTGAAAAGTGAAACTTGCTTTAATCCAATAGAGAACAGAATCGTACGAAAATTATCATAGAATGAAACGACAAAAATCTTTTATCGTACGAGTTAGAACTGAGTATAGGACGACAGAAGATAAAATCAGATAATCAGAATAGTATGTCGTACAACACCATTTTCTGATTTGTATGACAAATAACAAGCTTCAATATAATGTCGTACGATGCAGTGAAACTACTCGTACGATATTTCGTAGAGATTGTACGGACGAAACCTGCAGGATAAAAAAAAAGATTTTGAGGCCAAAAAAGTAGTCTTCTGCCCCACGGTGGACGCCAAAAATGTGTGTGTGAAAAGTGGACCTGTATTTGTATCTGGAATACACAACACTTCAATTAAGTCATTACATGCATGGTTAGACAGATATAAACATGAATAATAAAACCATAATAAATCGACCCATTGCCTTCTAGTAGATGCGAGTTTAGATTGCTCTCAGATTGCTAAGCTATCCAGTGACTAGACAACACCTAAATGAAGGATTTTTAATCTATATGAGCATAGATTAAGCTAGATGAATGCAAGAGTAATCTAATATGATTTAAGCAATAAATGAGATAAATGATCTAAATATGTATGAAATAACTAATATATGAATATCTGAATGCACAAATACTATTGAACCTAGAGCAAAAACATTATAATAACAATATATTCTCCAGGATTTTTAACGAGAGATGAGAGCTTGGATTTATAGAATATTCAGAAAGAAACCAAAGACTGAGATCAAATGATGATGAGCGGTCAAGATTTTCCAAGAGGAAGCACAATCCAGGTGAATTGATGTGATTGGATGCTTTTGTCAGTTTTAAAGGAAATTGAACTAAAATAAAGATAAAATCAGAAAAAACTTGATTTATTCTCTATTTCATTCAATTTTAATATTTAATTGTTTTAATTGCTTTTTTTGAGATTATTTATCAATTTTTAATTTGTTTTTCAAGATTATCTCCAATCGATTTCTTTTCTCAAATTTTAATTCTTTCTTGGTAAATTAATTCCTTTTTTGATTTATTTCCTTTTTTGAAGATTTGATGGCAAATTGATTTATTTAATTAAATATGCTAGGATATTTAATAAAATAAATAAGATAATTGTTTAAAAATGATTTATTTGGAATGATTTAATTAATTAAACAAATATTTATTTAATATTGAGTGATTAATTTTGCCACATGACATTGATGATTTTAGAATTAATTGTGTGCTCAAGATTTATTTAATTGCCTTTGGTTAGGACCTTGGTGATGTTGTCGAGGTTAGGGGCTCATGGTTTAGATGACCATTTTTAGGGTATTACACTCTCATTAGTAATAATTCAATAAAATAGTCATCAAGGGCATCATGCATAGTTAAGTTGTGTCAGTGTTAAATTAGCCATCCAAGATCAAGTCCCTACTAAGCCATTGAATTGGGATTGCAATCTTCACTAGACCATTAAACTCATAGAGTTGGATAACATTAACTTTTGGGGATAAGCACCCCCCAGTTATGGTCTTATGAGTTGAGATTCATTAATATTTATATTTCATCAATAAGATAGTAATAAAAAATGAGTTCTTTAAAACAAGTTGTATGAAAAAAAACATAGGATTACCAAAATATATGACTTAACACACACTATTAGATTAACATTTTAAGTTTGGCAATATTCTTGGATTTGACTATGTAAAATTTTTTCTTCATCAACATTTCAAATCATACTTCATGACCCATCATCAAATCATCAATATGGGATGGGGCGGGAGGAAAAATGAAATGATAGATCATGTAGATTGATTTGAAGCATTGCTGAAGAAAATGATTGACATAATTAAATCCATAAATATTGTCAAATTGATAAATTGTGAAAAATTTATATCTTTAATAGATTAATTTTTATCTTATATTTATAATACCTCAATAAACAAAAATATTAAAATAACACCATATTTGATAACAATGAATTTACTATATAATCTTATATAAATATATCAAAACTGTCTAATGGTGGAGAACTTATAGTCTTGAATGAGGGTTGAAGTTCAAATCCTACATGAGATAGCATATGTACACCTTGTATCATAAGCATATATAGAGGTCTCCTATTGACATTGATTATGCAACCAACAAAATGCACCCGATCCCATCCCACACATATCCCATGCCCATAGTAAATAAGTACCATCCTTTGAACAAGTTGGGCAAGTAAATGTGTGTCTCTCAAACCATTGTATTTGTTAGAGCAAATCAGAACATTGGGAAAACATATTTATAGCACAAACATCCCTCCCTCACCTTTGCATTAAAAAATAACTTACATGTTGTAAACATAAAATTATAATAATATTATATTAATTTACGTGCATGCATACATTTATTATAATATTAATTTATTTTCTTTGTCTCAAAACAAATAATAATAGATAATATAATATTATATAATATAATTTAATATAGTTTTATAATATATAATATTATATAAATATAAAATACTATATATATGTATGTGTGTGTGTACATGTATGTGTATGTGTATGCATATATGTATATGTACACACACACACACACACACATACTGTGTCGTCCAAGCTGGGTGGTACAACGAGGTGGAGGTTTATCCCACCCCCGCTGACTGTCACTGTTTGTAAGTCCCCCATCCCTGAAAAACATTTGCTCTGCCCCGCTAGTGCTGACAGACCAATCCAGTCGCGCATACCGTGAGGAAGGCCTAGCACAGATGTAGGGTAAAGTTTGATGTCAATGACTCGATTGATGGTTTGTCTCTGTTCGTTGGCCAATGGAAATGACGGCTGGTGCTCTCAAGTCGTACAGGTGCTTCATCGAGGATGATTTGGCTCACGACATGGAGATGAGGTCCTCCCATGTGATCTCACTGGTTCATAGCTCCAATCAAAAGCGCTTGCTATTAAAAAATATATTGGCAAGCGCTTTTGATTGGAGCTATGAACCAGTGAGATCACATGGGAGGACCTCATCTCCATGTCGTGAGCCAAAGCATCCTTGATGAAGCACCTGTACGACTTGAGAGCACCAGCCGTCATTTCCATTGGCCAACGAATAGAGACAAACCGTCGATCGAGTCGTTGACAGTGAGAGTCGACATCAAACTTTACCCTACATCTGTGCTAGGCCTTCCTCGCGGTATGCACTACTAGATTGGTTTGTTAGCACTAGCGGGGCAGAGCAGATGTTTTTCAGGGATGGGGGACTTACCGACATCCACAGTTAGCGAGGGTGGGATAAACCTCCACCTCACTGTACCGCCTAGCTTGGATGACACGACGTGAGGCTCGAGGGTTTCGACTTCGAGACCTCCACCTGGAGGTGCGCAACCTACAACTGCTGCAATATGGGGCCAACCCCATAAAAATATATTATATTATTTTTTATATTTATATAATATAACATAATATAAAAAAGTAATAATATATAATATATTATAAGTTAATTTATTCTAGTAAAGAGGGAGGGATTTTTGTGCGTAAATTTATTTTTCCAACATTCTAACGGCTTACAACGGTTTTGAGAGACACGTGTGTACTTGCCCAACTTGTCAAAGGATGGTACTTACCTGCTATGAACATGGGATGTACATGTGATGGGGGCCGATGCGTTCTGCTGACTGCATAACTAGTGCCCTCTTGTACATATGTGAATGCAAAATAGTCTCATATAATATAAGTTATCTCTAGACCCAAAACCAGATCGTCCTCATATAATATAAATTATCTTTAGACCCAAAACCAGATCGTCCTCATATAATATAAATTATCTTTAGACCCAAAACCAGATCGTCCCTTATCATAATAAACTATAAAAGAATTATATTTTCATTTCCATTTCCATTTCCATTTCCAATTACAAATAAGTAAAACTTATGATGCACACCAACTTAATATCTTGCATAATCTTAAAAAGCCGTGATTTAGAAAACCCCCAAAATAATAAGCTAAGTGAGGGAGTTCCAAAGCGTACGCTCTTCCCTAGACTTCGGATGCGGTAACATAGAAAACCAAATAAAGTTAGCTTGAGTGCGGCCTACGCTTTGGAGCTTCACGTGGGGCAAAGCTAAGTGCTGAGATCATTGGCAGAAAGCTTTTAGGCTATAGGAATCGCCGTAACACTGCGTTGAAGAGTGTCAGATGGTGAGATTATTCTGCATGATAAAGCAGTTGGCACAGAAGAATTGTCCATAAATACTTGGATCATCATGCCGACTTCCAAGTTTGGTTCAAGTTTTGACTGTGAGGGATACGGTGTAGTGACGTGAATTCTACTCAAAGTCTCTGTTCAGCAAAGCGATTTGATCGTCACTCTGTAGCCCATTCTCAAAACCATATACATATTGATTGTACAGTGTACTCAGTCATACGGCCTACCTAGTCTGTGGTCTATCACTAAAAAGCCGTGTCAAGTGCTACTCGTACTAATGCCCACAAGCTGTAGAATCTCTTTACACCACAACTTACACGGACGCCAATGATCCTTGCGTCACCCCACACTGTCTATGTCTTCTCCATTCTTTTTTTAGTTCAAACGCCCATTGGGAGGAGATCCAAGAATAGAGAAAAACTGTAGCCCTACTATCTTAATGGCCCGTATGTTACTGCTTACTTTTCAGTTGTAGTATATTAGTTTTTCTCATTTCTACTTGTTATTATAAAACATAAAACAAAATCTTAAACTTAAAAATAAACAATTTTTATAAACTAGAAACGTAAGACTATACAAGTATGAAGAAGTACTAAATATTTCAACAGTACATAGATAAACAATCCATGTACTCAATCCATTTTTTTCTCATGCAGGTCAAATTCATTCAGTGTACAATGAATACTTTGTAAGGTCGTTATATTGGAAGCCAACCAAAAGTATGGTGGACCTCTAGATTGTCAAATTTAACTAGAACACGATTCCAAGCTAATCACACCAGATGATCTAAAAATGTGAAGAATAAGTGGATAATGGAGGTGGCCGGGCCATTGAGATTCATGGGTTCTTTGTAGTGGAAAGTTATTGAACTGAAATGAAAAGAAAAGAAAAGATAAGATCTGACCGACATTTAGATCCTGCCGTCGAAGTGTCCCTTAGGGGGATATGAGAAATCTTTGACCGACATTTTCGATATCTGTGATATAATCTATTTGGAGGTTGCTTATTCGAATAACAATAGGTATTACGTTACAAATTGGTTCCTAAGAATAGCAGCCTAAAAAACGGGTTTTTTGTTTTCGACTCAGCCTATAATATGAATTCGGGAAATGCAAGCCACGCTTCCCATGCCAGTCGCTTTAGTGCAGTCGTATTGGGTCTACATGCGAGTGCTTTATTTTGGCTGTTTTTTTTTTTGGAATTTTAACATGTGATTTAGTCTTTAATTTTAGAAAAATTTTTGTCATCAATATTTTGGATCAAATTTTATGATCTATCATAGATTCATGTTAATCTTTGTAGATAGTTGAATTTTTTTTCTTTAAAGAGTTATTATTTTAATACTTTTTGTATATTATAGACATGAATTTGATATATATATGTATTGTAGCCTAATAAAAAGATGGTACTTAGATCGTTCAAATAAATATTTTAGTTTATGAAATGTAACTACATACATTTCAATAGTTACATTTCAATGTTAATTTTAATGGGTATTCATTCTTTATTCAAAAATGAAAAGTCGTAATGATTAAAAAAAATGAATAGAGAAAGATTAGACTTGAAAATAATATAAATTATGATAATATGTACAACTAAACACACATATTATACATAAGATTATAAAAACAACAATTAATAACGAGGTTATATACAAGTATAGTTGTCTAGTCCAGGGGGTTGAGCTTAGTTGGTTAAAGCATTGAGTTCTCAATATGGAGACCCAAGTTCAACTCCCATGAGGGACAACTTTGTGGAATTCTAAGTTGTGACTCTTGGTCTTCCATTGGTTGTATTTGTCACATTGTTTAAAGTAGATTTCTAAGTTGTGACCCTTGGTCTTCCGATTGTTGTTTCTAGTTTGGTGCTTGAAAGGAGCTAGTATTTGTAATAAGTTTGCTCGAAAGGACCTGGTATTTGTAATAAGTTTGTAACGTGGATGCTCGAATGAACAAAAAATGAGCTTTATTGTAATGTCGTTCTATGATACTTAATACAAAAAAAAGTATAGTTGTCTAACATCGAATTAAAAAAATGGATCAACAACGCAAATGGTTATTCCAAATATCTTAATAGAGCTTTTGTTTATAATGACAATGGTGTAGTCTTTTTAATCCTTTGGTTGACTCGGAGTTAAATGATTTGTATTTTTCCTTTTTTCTTTTTTAACTAGGTCACCTCTTTATTCATCTTTAACATTACTTGCAATTAAAAAGATAAGACAATATGTAAAACAATTGTAAAGCCTTGAAATTATATGTATAAGACATAGAAAACAATGTCGAACATCTATTTTTTCATGAATGGAATAGAATAACATGTGTGTAACTAAATCGACAATATAGTTATTTTTTAGAGCCATTCGAAATTAAAAAAAATTCCAACTCAAATGATGACCAAATAAAATAACTCTCAGAATATAACTTACCATTATGATTCTTGAAAAAAGTGTAGCTTTAAAATAAGTGTTTCATGGTTTCATTTGAGTAACAAAATGAACATTTAGCTAGGTGAACAATGATACATTGTAATTTGTAGCAATGGGTAGCTTGTAATGTAGAACATTTTAGGCCAATATTTGCATATCAGAATCAACATTAGATGTCTAGATTTGTGTACTCAATTTTATAACTAAGTTTACATTTTCATTCAATATTGAGCTAGGAAATGAAGGACATTTTGGAAATTAGGAAGAGCTAAAGTTGTTTTAAGGGAAAGAATAATAAATGATAGCACTACAACCAATTCTAGTCTTTGAAGAGGTTGTGCACAACATTGGAATGCACAATTTAATCATTAATTAATAGAAGTAGGACGTACACAAAAATAATATTGTTTAGATTTATTATTTAAGTTAAACTAATATTTAGTGACTTGTCAAGGAGACAAATGCAACGAGTTAAAGTCTTATATATTACTATATTTTCAAACCTCTTTCTTGAACAAGTAATGCAATTTCTTAAAAAATGTTATGACCAATGGTTTCTCTTGATACTATATGTGTTTATTCTAGCAAAGGGCATGTGCCTGTAAGTGAGGGGCCAAAGGGGCTCAAAAGGTATGTGCAAATAGGTTAATAAAATTAACAAATAAAAAAAAAATCTAATATACTTATAAATATTAAATATAAATCTGTAGAAAATAATGTAGTAATGATTTAAATTGCCAAGAAAGAACACTACTCAAAATTCATACACATAACACATGTATTTATTAGGAGAAAGCCCTTTTAGATTAAAAAAAATCCACCAAGAAAAGAGTTCAAATCTATATATCATCTTCAAAAGATATTACAATACAACTAATTCTCTCACTATTGCATTCAATTTGACAACATCTATGCACCTATAAAATAAACTTTATACAAAACTAATTTCTAATCCACTTTCAAGCACATGTTATATAGAACACAATGCTTAGTAATATATTGTAATATTTTGGGTAAGATCACAATTATTGATAAAATGTGTATCCTTATTTACAACTTTGATGTTGTATAGCATGCATTTCCCTATCTAAGGTGGTTGTCAGAATATAGATGTTGACAATTTATGTATCCTTGTTTATAACTTTGATATTGGATTTTGTGTGTGTTACTATTTACATTAGTTTTATGATCACGAATAGTTGATTTTCTCACTTGATCTTTGGTTGAAATTTTAGTAACAACATTGCCACTAATGTGAATAGATGGGTGTGCTTTTGATGGTTCAAGACATGGATTATAACTTCATGAATCCTTTTTTATAGCTTTGATGTTGAATGTTGTGTGTGTATTCCTATTTAATTTAGTCACATGATCATCAATAGTTGAGTTTCTCACTAGATCCTTGGTTGACAATGAATCCAAGAACACTGAGAGGGGGGGGGGGGGGGTGAATCAGTGTTCTGTCGGTAACACAAGATTTTAACTTTTTATAACATACACATATAAACCGGTAAATGAAGAAACATATAACATGAAGTAAATAAACCATCCACATGAATGAACACCATAACACACATAATTTTATAAGTGGAAAACCTCAAAGAGGAAAAACCATGGTGGGATTTGTGACCCACAATATCAATTCACGGCCATATGAAAGATATTACATAGCATGGGGGCCTGCACACTACCTAGAGCACACTTCTCAACACAAAAGAGTCTCACTGACTACAAGCTTCAGCTGAGATAAAACAGTAATGGTGAACTCACAAAATGCATCTGCAATGCCAAAAAGAGTTCCGGTTATATCTCTGTTATGTACCGCTTCATAAACCTTGAACCCTTCTACCAATATCTCCTTTCCTCCAAGAATGCATTATAAACCATCTACTGATCATTGCATGATATAACATTCACATACAAATGACCTACATACATATCCTTCGCATTACACAATTTTACTACCTTGTCATATATCAAATAATTTTACAAATAAAACCTTTCGGATCCCAGACTGATGTTGGCTTCACTGAAGTGTTGGATGCCGGTGCCAGTGCCGGTGCGGATGATGACCCTGATTACTCTAATGTCGGTATCTACCGGTGTGTGCCTCCAAATGCCGGTATCTATCAGTATATGCCTTCAATAGAATCTTGTTTCCATCAATGACAACATATGAATCCAATGAGTGTCAATTACCAACAATCTCCCCCTTTGACATTGATGGCAACACTCATGTGAAAAATGGATTCCCTGTCAGTTCAATTGAAACATGCTCCCCCTGAGCTGATTGACTATGTCTGCAATATACTCTGTTAGATATCCTCCCCTTAGGATTATATACATATACATATTTTTCACATAATATACACTCCCTGCTTGGCATCAATGTCAAAGACAAGTGAAAGAATTGAAAGAATAATTACAGATTACTTTACCGGAGCTTGACCAATTTCAAGACTTTTAGGTAGGATTTTTCTAGCAACTATATATAGGTATCCCAATCGGTTTTGAATGTTTCAGATATGGATACAAGTCCACTTAGTAAATGTGCAAGTGTTTCTTTCTCAGTGACTTTTGACGGTGTGGGCTTCACAAGCATATCCATACATTCCCTCTTATGTACACCAAGTGAATCCAATCTTGGACTCACCAAACCTCTGAGACTTCTTTCTCTCCGAATAATCTTGTCTCTTTCCTTTTCAAAAGCAAAAATGTGGTTCCCCAAAGTCAAAATTTATCCATCAATGGATGTTGTAAGTGAAGTTAGTCCATCAAAAGAATTAGCAATATTAGCAATCTGTTCATGTAACTCCTTTATCCTCTTATCTACATTTGCTGTAAGCATTTCTATATTAGAACAAACCCTATAGATGTTAGTACACCTATAAGTTTCTCTTCAACCTTCCTCTTCTCTGTCTCAATAATCCGGTCAAAAGCGTCTTTCTTGGCCAAAGTAAATCTTTCAAGTGCTTTCTTGTCAGAAATCTGCTGTAATGATTGAAAGTTTTTAGATGTGCTCTATCAATGCCTTAAGCTTGCTGGAAGGGCTTGCTTCATTTTCAATCATACAATCAGGAATCAATCTATGCAAAACTGTTATTGACTGATCTATTATTCCTTTGTCTTCATATCCTTCCTTCATTAGCTTTTGAGTAGCCATCATCATTAGCTCTGTGGGACTCATCTCTGTGATTGATTTCTTCTCAACTTGAGAAGTGTCAATTGCCAAAAGTTTTGTTGGGGAATCAAATGCCGGTATGGTACTGGGTGTCTTATCAGTCTCATTTTCCTTACCCTCTCCCGGTGTATCCCTTTTCTCATCCTCTTTTGCACCTGTGGCTTCACCACTTGGTGTAGTATCTGTTACTCTTGGTGGAGTATTATCCTCAATATTATTAGTATCCTGTACATTATCTATTTTACCTTGCTCAGACTGTACAAATGTTGTCTCTGTTGGTTTAGTCTGTACACTCTCATCAATTTTAGGTTTAACTACCGGTTCATTCAAAATTTGATTTGAACTTCCCAAAATTCCTTTCCCTTTAGATCTGTCCAGAATGGTGGGAGCTGTTGCCTTAGAAAATTCTTCTTGAGAAGTGAGAAAATCATGACTCTTTTGGAAGAATTTATCCCAACCATCTCTGGTCTCATTTATTATCTCATTGATTCTACCCATCATTAAGCTTATTTGTCGGGGTTTGTTGCTAAAGATTGTTCTATTTGCAACTTCTATACATCTTTCATTTCCTCATTATTTATAGAACCACACATACTCAAAAGTTCAACTTCTTTAATCTCTTTGTCCCTTCTGATTGCATCTAATCTCCTTGCATCTAACTTATTATACAATGATAAAGGAATTTCTTTCAAAATCTCTACCAAAGCCTTCTTATATATGTTTAAATGTAACAAAATTGCTTCTTCCATTTCATTTTGTTCATTATCCTCTAAATCTTCATAGAAATTTGATACATTCTTCAAAATTCCATCTTTAGTTACCTCATCTATCAATTCTGCACAAGTCATTGGGGGGATGATGGTAACATTACCAGATTCAATTGCTTCATCTATCACACTCTTTTTCTTCTTGTTGGGGGTTGCAGAAGCGAGTGGAGAAGGCTACCTCTTCTGAGTAGGTTTCCTTGCCGGAGGTGTGGATGCTATTGTTACCTTTCTTACTAGCTTCCTCCTTGGTTCCATCTTCTTCTCTTCTACCAGAGGCTTGTCAGTTTTCTTCCTTTGTACCCTTCTGAATGCAAGAGGTTGATTATCCTCTGGATCAGAGTCAGAAGTGATAGAAGAAATGAAAGTCTCAGGCCTCTTTACCTCAGGAGCACTAGCCGCTGCCGGTTGATCTACCGGTTTAGATCTAGAAACTAGTTTTGTATCTATCCTATGAATTAAATTTTGAACAAATACAGACATTTTGTCTATCTTCTTTTCCCTCCTTTTCTTGTTGAAACCAATTTTAACCTCAAGAGCCTTCTCCTCTGCAGTGCCAAAGTGTTCAGCCTTATCATCCAAAGGAGCATCAATCGACATTTTAGTATATAGCTCCAAGATGTTGTCATCAACTTCATACCCCAATTCAATGACCCATATTGTTCTAGGTTCCGCTGCTTCTATGAGCGTCTCATCTATTTTTACCATAAAGCAAATATCAGTGGAGTATTTCTCCACAATGTGTTTGGAGATTCTTTCCATCAGTCTCATGTTTTCTTGAAAAGTTTTAAAGTAGCCCCAAAGCTTCTCACCCCTGTTACTACCAAGATCGATGATTGCATCTTTGATCTGCATACCTACTAGTATGTCATGAGCCCAACGTTTATCTCCCAAACCCGGTAGCTCATTCATGAAGTACAACATTAAGAAGACAATAAGATTGCTAAATCAGAATGTTCCTTTCTTAACACCTTTGATCTTGCCAAGATTTAACATCAATTCACTCCTTAACCATTCACACAAGTCATACTTTTCATTGTTCTTTATCATTTGATATGCAACATGGATACATGAACTGGCAACAGAGTTTAATTGACTTGATTGAGTTACCTTGTAGCTGATGATCATGCTGGAAAATTTCACATCTGTATCTTTGATGGTGCTGACCCTCATCGATCTTCCATCATGGGTTGTGTTGGTGAGCTTCTCAACCGCAGTGTTGGAGATCTTCTTTCCTGGTTCCTGTCCAACTTTGGGTAAGTTGGCGACCGCCTAAATTGCTTCTTTGGTGATCATGTGGGGCCGGTCCAGCCAGATGAGTTCATTATGGACCCTGCTCAGAACATATCTGATCACTTCATCCTTGAATTCCAGTATATATAGGATTCTGGTTAACCCTAGGTCTTCAATGATTTGATATTCCGGCTTGATTGTTCCAGAGCTGCCTAGTATCAGAGATTGATACATTCCCTTGATTTCCTTAATGCCTAAATCCTCCAAGGTGCAGTGAATATAGGCCCTGACATCTTCCACATAAAACACACCATTGGGAACCCTCGAAAATGCGCCAGTAGAGTCTTCCTTCATAGCAATTTGGGGAACTTCCTTGAAAATAGGTCTAAGCCTATCCTTAACCTCAACAATAGTGGGATTCACAATGAAAGTAGGAGCAGATGGTGGTCCGGATTCCATTTCAAAGAAATACCTGGATAATGGTCGTCGGTTGAAAGATTTTGATTACTTCTCAAATAACTGCTAGAAATTCTTTGGAATGCCTTTGCTCGCTCTTGATCGCCTATGATTCACCTTTGCTTCACTCTAGTTTGCTTGAGTGCTGGGTGAGTGAAAATGAGTCTATTTTACCTTTTTATCAGCGAGTAAACCCTAATTCATCACTGTCATAAATGCTTAGCGGTGCACTCTACCGGATGTCGATTTCATAGTTTTATGCTTGATAAACCTTCATCAATGATTAATACCACTCTCCAGATCTCTTTCTAGATCTCTTCCGAGGAATATGAAAGATTTGCAATGAATTTGCCAACCCCTAAGGCGTATGCCTCAGTTACCAGTTGAATTTCCTGCTAGTGCAGGAATGTTCTATTCTACAAGTGGAGTTACTGGTGCAGTTACTAGTGTTGTTGCATCTCCACTTGGTTCTTTAGATTTTCTAACCCATCTCTTGGTGTGATCTTGTTGTATTTCATCTACCTTCTGCTTTCCTTTCTCATTTTCTTTATCATTGCTAACTGGTGTAGTCTTGCTTCTGCAGTACTTAGTATAATGACCTATTTTGTTGCATGCATAACATGTAACATTGTTCTTTTGAATTTCTTTGACATATCCAGTGTCATTCCTTGACCTACATTGATTAGCCAAATGTCCAAACTTTCGACACGCATGACACTTAAAATTCATTCTGCAATCTTCTGACTTATGACCATATTTCTTTCAATTTGTCCATTGACCAAGAACTAAATTGTAGTTTTGATTTTGTCTATTTCTACATTGTCTAGCCATATGCCCAAATTTATTACAAACAAAACATCTACCATTGAATGTGTAAGCATTAGATTGCCTTATGGGTTTCCTCTGGTCTGATGAGTTCTGCATACCAGTTGTCTGATCTTCATTTGCAGTATCGAAGCTTTCATATTGTACAAATTCAAGTCCTCTAGAATCTTCACTCTGCCTTTTTTTCTCAATAAATCATCCAACTGTGCAACACTAATCCTGAATTTTTCTTTATACTCACTTGCAGTAGTTAGATAATCTCTTAGAGTCATTATTTGTCTCTCTAGCTCTTGTTCATTATTCTGGGATTGTACCAAATCAGTTCTCAACAGATTATTTTCATCAGTCAATCTGCCACATTCTTCAAATTTGATCTTCAGAGATATAGCAAGATTTTCTTCCTTCTTCTTTCTGTCCTCGATATATTTTGACATCCTCATAGTCAGGTCTTGCATTTCATTCTTCATGAGCATGTTTGCTTGACTTAGTTTTTGACATTGTTCCTTAAGTGCATTTTTCTCTTCATCATCCTGGTTTTGCAAAAGTTCCTTCCTCTTAGCTTGAGAAGATGATAACCTTTCTTGCAGAACAAGAATGAATTCATAAGCAAAATTCAATTCATCTTGTAGTTTTAAGTTCTTCATCATTTCAACATCATAATCCTCAAGTACCATCTCAAGTTGCTTCTCCATAGCCATGTTCAATGGTTCTGGTTTCAAGATCTTCCTCAAGCTGTTAAACTTCCTTTGACGTACCAGGCTCTAATACCAATTGTTGGAATGCAATGAATCCAAGAACACTGAGAGGGGGGGTGAGTTAGTGTTCTATCGGTAACATAAGATTTTAACTTTTGTAGCATCCTAAAATTGCGACACTTGCAATTTCGACTGCATTTGGGTCTTCACGAGGGCGATGCAACACGGAACCTGAATGGAGACCCCGAAACTTGTTCATGACATCAAAAACTGCATTTTTCAGCACCCTGGCCTGATCCTTCTTGCACCCTGCTGTCCCGGGAGGTGGGACCATGGCGCCCAGCGCCCTGGTCCCTGGCCCTATTTTTGGGCCCGGTCTCTTTTGGGTCTCGGGTCTTTATGTTTACAAATTGGAAAATAACATTTCCTGGTCGGCCTAAGGTCGGGAAAATCAGTCTATCAGCCCTAATTGGCGAGTCTATAAACTACATTTCCTCTCCTATTTTGGAAAGAGATAAAAAAAAGGCAGAAACGATATTCAAGCATTCAAGCATTCAAGCATTCCTTCAAGCAATTGATCATTCTAAGTCTCCATTCAAGGCTAAGTGTTGCATTCAAGACAAGGATTCAACCATTGAAGAGGAGATCACATACAACATACAACACACTACATACATTACACCTTCGCATGTAAGAATACAAACATTCTTACAACAAGGTATCAATACTTGTTTACATTACAAACATTTACATTTACAGCATTCTCATTTCTTGGTTAATTCCAAAACCGGGGTTTGACCTAAAGGCAAACCCCTCATCCCTAACCCCCCAATCATCCTCTCTTTTCTGTGTGTAGGTTGCAGGTACGCGGCTGTAATTGAAGATCTGGAATCCTTGTGCAGAGACGAACAGATCCACCTTCGTTTCATGGATTTTTCGGAGGACCGTGTGCACGCCGGGCGCCATCGTCCCGTCGACTTTCGCTCAAATTTGCAGAACAGCACCGTCTCAACATTTTACTGCTAATTCCAGGTCCGCAGCTTCATATCATATCCCTATCTCTGTTTATAAGCGAATCTTTCCTACTTTACATGCATTCCTAGTTCAATCATTCTTTCCACATTTCTTTACAAAAGAGGGTATCCTTGATGTCTTAACCCTTGAAACTCATATAGAATCCAATCTTGCATTGCGTGGGATTGGATCTTGTGGGTTTCAACCCCTCTTTTGAATGTAAAGTCTCTCCTAAGTGAAAACCATCAACCCTAGTGACTCTCCCTTCTCTCTCCTCGGAGTTGGGGAGGGGAGAACAACTAGGGTTCGATTTTTTCGCTTTACAACTTTTTGTAACATACACATATAAACCGGTAAATGAAGAAACATATAACATGAAGTAAATAAACCAGCCACATGAATGAACACTATAACACACAAAATTTTATGCGTGGAAAACCTCAAAGAGGAATAACCATGGTGGGATTTGTGACCCACAATATCAATTCATTGGCCATATGAAAGCTATTACATAGCATGGGAGCCTGCACATGCAGGAAGGCACACTACCTAGAGCACACTGCTCAACACAAAAGAGTCTCACTGACTACAAGCTTTAGCTAAGATAAAACAGTAATGGTGAACTCACAAAATGCATCTACAATACCAAAACAAGTTTCCAATAGTTGTGCGCAACTCTTCACAATTATCAACTGACTGTGAGTCAAATGGAACAAGCAAATCCTATGACTCCGAGTGATAAGGGTGATAGTAGTCAACAACCATTTGGGAAGTTTAAACTGAACAGAGAGTCCATTAAATTCAATGAAAACATCATCAACAACCATGTGAATGCAGCATCAGGTGTGCCTCCAATTTCTAAAATTTTCAAGAAAGAAAGAAAATTTACTCCTTTGAATGAATCATTGCATAGTATTATGAATAAGTTATTGGAACAAAATGTGCTTACTCTTCCTCCTATAAGGCAAATAGATCTTGCAAAGATTAATTCGCCCTATTTTGATAACAAATCTTTTTGTCAATTTCATCGTCATCCTGGGCATGATACTGAAAAATGTTTTGCTTTAAAAGGTAAAATTCAAGGTTTGATTGATAATAATACTATCTCTGTTTCTGGTGTGAATGATAAAGGCAATACATCTGTAGCTCCTCCTAACTAAAATCTTCAGATTTTTACTGATCCATTGCCTTCTCATACCTCTAATGCGATTGATACTACTGATTCCTCTGTCTCACCTGATGATCTTGTGTCTATGACTCCGAATGTGATTAACTTTGTAGAGCAGCAGAAAATCCCTAAAGAACTTTCCATTACATTTGATTCCAGTGAAACTATCAAGGCACCTGATGGTCCTTTATATATAGTTGCAAAAGTCAAGAATACACCTTGCCGTGGAGTGCTTATTGATCCTTCTTGTATGGTTAATGTCATTACTGAAGAATTTCTTTTTACTTTGCAATTGAATCAAGTGATCTATGACGAAACAAATGTGGTTGTGAAGCTATTTGATGCATTTTCTTCTCCTACAATTGGTTCTATTACATTACCTATTGAGGTCCATAACAAATCCCTTGATGTGGACTTTGCTATTATTCCATCATCTGAACAATTTCGTGTGAAGCTAGGCTATCCTTGGCTATCTTCCATGAAAGCTATTGCTTCTCCTATTCATAAGTGTTTGAAATTTCCCCATAATGGTGAAGTTGTTACTGTCAATCATAGTCTCTTTAAACCAGCTGAAAGAACTTCTAGTGTTCCTATTGATTACTTTTGGCCTAAACAATTCCAATCTCTTCCACCGCGAAGTGATCATCTTTTCAAATCTTATCAAAAGTGGAAAAAATATATGATCCTATCTCTAAGTGAACCTAGAACACCCAAACTTGATATTCCTATCATTCTTGAGAAGGAAGTTCTTCCTTTGAAAGATAAAACCAATGTCTTTCCTCAAGAAGATTCCCAACCCATCCCTATGGATGTAACTATGCCTATATCTAATAAACTTTCTAAAGGTAGACCTATACCTCCTCGTCATGATGGGCTTGGTCTACTTCCTAAACCAAATATTCCTCCTTTATATGGAGCAGTTCCTCCTCCTTCCTCTTATGGAGAGAAGAGACCTTCCTCTTCTCCTATTGTTCAACCTAAGCACCCAAGTGAAAAGGATGAGAACATTCCTCCTCCTCAATCTTCTCAACTTCCTACTAAGACTAGACGAAATCGTTCTGCATGTGAACGCTGACGAAAGCATCGTCTTAGAGCTCAGGCAGTTGCTTGTCAAACTTTGCCATCCCCAAAAACACCTTCAGCTAGTATTATCCCATTTTCTCCTCAGCCGAAAATTGAGCCGAAATCTCCTAAACATAAGATGCATGATGGTCTTGATCCTGTGCGAGTTAAAGATCCTATTTTTATAAATCTTGATGATGATATAGACGAAAATGTTATTCATGATGAAAATGTTACTCTTGTTCATTCTGATAGTGAATATGAATATGTTGATGTTGATAACCATTTATCTAATGCATTTTCTAAAGCACTTATCCTAGCTCCTAGACAAGAACACAGTGGCTTGGGATATGAACATAGCCCTTGTTTGGATCTTGTGTTAGCTCCATCTGCTGTGTTGGATGTTCCTCCTCTAGCGTGTTTCCTACCTTCCCGAAATACTGATCACCAAGATCGGGGGGTAGATGACGTGCTAGACTAGTTCATTAGCATAGCAGATTCTCTCCTCCTCTCTTGATCTTTTGTTACTTCTTCTATGTGTTATTCTCATTCTTCTATTTGTTGTCCTTAGTGTTGTCTACTTGAGGACGATGCAAAGCATTGAGATCTCTTTTGGTCTCTCTCATGTTGACTCAAAAGACACATGTGTTCCCTTCTTCTAGGCAACCTTCCTTGATTGGGGAATGAAGAACAATTATGCATACATACATATGATACACATGAATTATCATACAGCATACTGACCCCAAGGAAAGCGAAGTCACCTTGTGCTTTGTTTTTTGTGTCTATTATCCTTGGGCTTATCTCACACTTGGGGGCTAAATCCTTGTGATAATGTGCTCCTTTCCCTTTCTCATTTCTTATATGTATCACTACCTTAAAGCAATCACCCCCGGTGAGGCGTGTGCGATCGCTTTAACGTAGGGGGGCATACATCCCGTTCATATCTTTTCAAGATACTTGAAAATTTCTTGACAAATTTAGCTTTGTCTTGAAAATTTTTGATATCTTTCTTGCATGACTCATAGTGAGGGAACCTTACTACTGATAGTCATGGTTCTCCCTCGTGATCTTCCCTTTTACTTTGTCAATCGAAGTTGTAAGATCCTTAGTCCACTGGGGGCTTGGTGTATCTTGCCTCCTTGACGTGGTGAAAGTTTTTCAATGTTGTTTCCTTGTACTTTACCGGAAGTATGGGTGTAGGCTTATACTCCTGCTAAAGTGGGGGCTAAATGTAGCGTCCTAAAATTGTGACACTTGCAAGTTCGACTGCATTTGGGTCTTCACGAGGGCGATGCAACACGGAACCTGAATGGAGACCCCGAAACTTGTTCATGACATCAAAAACTGCATTTTTCAGCACCCTGGCCTAATCCTCCTTGCACCCTGCTGTTCCGGGAGGTGGGACCATGGCGCCAAGCGCCCTAGTCCCTGGCCCTATTTTTGGGCCCGGTCTCTTTTGGGTCTCGGGTCTTTATGTTTGCAAATTGGAAAATAACATTTCTTGGTCGGCCTAAGGTCGGGAAAATCAGTCTATCAGCCCTAATTGGCGAGTATATAAACTACATTTCCTCTCCTATTTTGGAAAGAAATAAAAAAAAGGCGGAAACGATATTCAAGCATTCAAGCATTCCTTCAAGCAATTGATCATTCTAAGTCTCCATTCAAGGCTAAGTGTTGCATTCAAGACAAGGATTCAACCATTGAAGAGGAGATCACATACAACATACAACACACTACATACATTACACCTTCGCATGTAAGAATACAAACATTCTTACAACAAGGTATCAGTACTTGTTTACATTACAAACATTTACATTTACAACATTCTCATTTCTTGGTTAATTCCAAAACTGGGGTTTGACCTAAAGGCAAACCCCTCATCCCTAACCCCCCAATCGTCCTCTCTTTTCTGTGTGTAGGTTGCAGGTACGCAGCTGTAATTGAAGATCTGGAATCCTTGTGCAGAGACGAACAGATCCACCTTTGTTTCGCGGATTTTTCGGAGGACCGTGTGCATGCCGGGCGCCATCGTCCCGTCAACTTTCGCTCAAATTTGCAGAATAGCACCGTCTCGACATTTTACTGCTAATTCCAGGCCTGCAGCTTCATATCATATCCCTATCTCTGTTTATAAGTGAATCTTTCCTACTTTACATGCATTCCTAGTTCAATCATTCTTTCCACATTTCTTTACAAAAGAGGGTATCCTTGATGTCTTAACCCTTGAAACTCATATAGAATCCAATCTTGCATTGCGTGGGATTGGATCTTGTGGGTTTCAACCCCTCTTTTGAATGTAAAGTCTCTCCTAAGTGAAAACCATCAACCCTAGTGACTCTCCCTTCTCTCTCCTCGGAGTTGGGGAGGGGAGAACGACTAGGGTTCAATTTTTCCGCTTTACAACTTTTTGTAACATACACATATAAACCGGTAAATGAAGAAACATATAACATGAAGTAAATAAACCAGCCACATGAATGAACACTATAACACACAAAATTTTATGCGTGGAAAACCTCAAAGAGGAATAACCATGGTGGGATTTGTGACCCACAATATCAATTCATTGGCCATATGAAAGCTATTACATAGCATGGGAGCCTGCACATGCAGGAAGGCACACTACCTAGAGCACACTGCTCAACACAAAAGAGTCTCACTGACTACAAGCTTTAGCTAAGATAAAACAGTAATGGTGAACTCACAAAATGCATCTACAATACCAAAACAAGTTTCGGTTATAGCTCTGTTCTGTACTAGTTCATAAACCCTGAACCCTTCTACCGGTATCTCATTTCCTCCAAGAATGCTTTACAAACCATCTACTGATCATTGCATGATATAACATTCACATACAAATGACTTACATACATATCCTTTGGCCCTATACAATAATTACAAAATGATTTTACAAATAAAACCTTTTGGATCCCAGATTGATGTTGGCTTCACTGAAGTGCTAGATGCCGGTGTCGGTGCTGGTGATGACCCTGATTACTCCAATGCCAGTATCTACTGGTGTATGCCTCCAAATGCCAGTATCTGCCGGTATATGCCTTCAATAGAATCTTGTTGCCATCAATGAAAACATATGAATCCAATGAGTGTCAATTACCAATGGAAAGTTTAGTAAGAACATTGCCACTAATGTGAATAGTTGGGCATGCCTTCGACGATTTAAGTATTTTGATGATTAAGAACTTCATGTTGTACAATCCTCTCTTTTGATGATTTAAGAATTTACATTTAATTTCATAAACAAAAGAGTAATTATAACTAGATTTATAATGACATCTATTAAGAATATTTATTAGAGAAAAGAGCGATTCAAATAATCCCTAAAATAATATAGGGCAAGGAGGAGGGATCACACAAGGCATGCTTATAAAGTATTGATTAACAAAGATGGGGAGAGCCTATCCTCCATTACACACAAAACACATTGCTAACTAATATATTGTAATATTTGTTGTAAGATCACAATTATTGATAAGATTTGTATCCCTAATTACAACACAAGTCATTCCAAATATCTTATTAGGGATCACCAATTTGTAATGACAATAGTGTAGGCTTTCTAATTCTTTGATTAAATTGGAGCTAAATGATTTGTATTTTTTGTTTTGTTTTTGTAACTAGTAGGTTACTTTAATGGATGAAAATGGATCATCTAGCCTAAGAATACAAACTAGAAATCATTTCCAAACACATTCGAGTAAGTGCACTAAAATGGTGAACAAAAAGGGGGGTTATAAGTTACCACTTTGTTTTTGAAATCAACTAAATTTGAAGTTGGAGGAGCATTTTTAGAATCGTCCACTCGAAATTTGAAGATACCAAAAGAACAAATATTGTAGTACTTTGAATCTAGTTTCCAAACTACTAAAGTTTTTTAAAATTGGATAAGATTAAGGGGGTTAAATCTTTCACGCACACAAAAGTGTTCTTATTATTTTCAGCAAAACATAACATAGTGTCTGATGTGCACACCAAAAAAGTTATAGTTGTATTTAGTATTTTGAAAAACCCTTTGAAATAAAGATAGTTAAGAGTGAGCACTAGAAGTCAAGTGTATTTTTTTGTAATTTTTTAATGAGTATTTTTTTTTATTGATTTTTCAAAATGGATGCATCTTGAAAATCAAGTGCTTGTTTGTGCATGCCACATAACTTGCACCAAAATAATAAAAAATTAAATTTTTATTTTTTAAAAGTTTAAATAATTAATTCTAGAACAATAATATATATATTGTTTCAAATTGGACAAGTAGTTTAAAAGTTATTAAAAAAATGGCACACATCTATCTCTTAAGAACTTTAGAGACATTGGTAAAAGAAATTCAAGATTAATATGTTAATGTTGTTCAATTTTTTTAAAAAATATATGCTTAGAAAGCTCATAAGATGTGATGAATACTAAGAGGACGAGGTGAATTAGTATGCCAAAAATCTTTGCACTTAAACACTTTGCAAGACTAATAGTAAACTGGTAAAACAATTTAGTAGACAAACCAGTTAGCACACATGCAAACCAAATAGCAAATAATGCATTCATCCATAGAAGCACAAACACCATAACACAAGAGATTTTGACATGGAAATCCAAATGGGAAAAACCACAGTGAGATGGAACTCACAAGTAACTATCTACAGAATAGGAACCAGACTGGTTAAGGTCAGACCGGTTAAGGTCATACAATGTTCTTTACTAGAACAAATCCTATTAGGAATCTCAATCTCTGTTAGGAGATAAGTCCAATTAGAGACTACCTTGCTAGAGGATTTTAGATTCACATATGTGAACCACCTTGTTAGAGGATTTACAAAAGGCTTTTGGGCCTACCTTGTTAAGGGCTACAAACTTGTCGAAGATGTGAGTAATCAACAAGTGAGTGATCTGGCAAATAGCACAGATTGCTTGGTTAGATCCTTGATAGCTCATTCCTAGTGCATTCCAGCATTACTTTAGTCTTCTATACATTCATACTCTCTTTGACTCCTCAACCACCTTAAACCCTAGCAACAACATCAACAACAACAACCTAAAACCCTTGACATGATGTCCTTATAAATGAATCTAATTTCATGTCGGTCCAATAGGATTACAATAAAATTTCCTAGGTTCAATGCATCTAGATGTATCTGGTAACATGACACAAAAAGCACTGTTAAAGTGTCGACATCGTCAAACAATCGGTGGATGGTAACTCATCATAAAATGCTGGTTGGTAACTCATCACAGAGTATTACCGATTCATACAAAATACCGGTTCAAGTAAAATGCCGGTTGCCGGTTTGACAAAATGAAGACTGGGAAATATGTGTTCTATCACTTTGATCCTTCGTGCCGCTTGAGATCCTCGAATCGCTTGGGGTTAACATACCGCTTAAGATCGGTAATCACTTTCTGCAAAACACCAATAGTCTAAGGACTATAATGCATCATATCGGTTGAGCTTTAATTAATACATACAAAAATGATCTCAATGCAAGTGTGTGTCCATCAATGACAATCACAACATAATCATCAAAAATGCCAACAATCTCCCCCTTTGGCATTGATGGCAACACTTAGGAAATTTTGACATCTAAGTGTTTTACAACAAAAATATGCCAGAATCAAAATTACTCCCCCTAAGCATATACACTATCCCTTTTGCAGAAAATACTATGTATACTACTTCTTAACAGAAATAACATGAAAGTATACATCAAAACACTCAAAATTTATATTTATCCCCCTTTGCCAACAATGACAAAAATATTACAGACTAACACCTGTTTCAAAAATAATAAGTGTTTATGACAGTAAATAATAAAACTTGTCAAAAATAGATTTAAAGTCCTGCAAGAATTGTTTCATAGATAAAGACCAGGACTCAAGTAGGGAGGTGGCTACTTCTTTCTTTGTCTGCATCTAGGAGATCTGTTCTTCCATGGCATCTATTGTGCTCATCTCCTGTGTCGCCGTTAAGGCATCCAAATTAAGATAACACTTCTGAAGTGTTTGCAAATGTGGGAGTAGAACCAGTTGTAGCTCCTGCAAATCTCATGACTGGGTGCTGATCTCATGCTCTATTTTAGTAGACTGGATATGAAATCGGTGAACGGTTTTCCCATAAGCTGTAAAGGAGTCATATGGTGGCTTGAAGGTGCTTGTGTATGACTGTAGATCATATTGAAGCTTTTGCTTCTGTGTAAGCACATCGTCACAAAATAGATGGGGTCACAGAATAGATGGGGTTGGCAAATCTTGCTGAGTAGAAGATTTTCCTCATCTAGAGCATTCCTTATATCCTTCTGTGCTTTTTGCAGTTCAGACTGGAGCTCATTAAGCTTCTTCACCAGGGCAATGTTGAGAGCCTTTTGATGCTCTTTCTTGGCATTTGCCTCTGCTACCTCCTCTAAGCTCTACACTTGATCATCCACTACTGTGCATAGGAGCTTCGATTGGGCCAATGATGAGTCAGTGCTGGGGAGGTTTGTGTTGGGTAACAAACCGGTAAGAGTGTCCACCGCTGCTTGGATCACATCTTGCTCCTTTTTCCTCCATATCACTTCAAGGCGTTCTTGAGCAACCTTGATGCTATGCAGTAGCTCCATTTCACTTGCAGACTGGAGGTCAATGGGATTGGTGAGGTCAGTCGGTTTGGCTTGACTACTGGTTGCCTTTGGAGTCTCCATCTGCGTGCTCTTTGCCGCTTCAGCTTCCTTGTTCTCCTCTGCCTTCTTCTTCTCCGCTTCTTTTCTCTTTTCCTCTTCCTTATCCTCTGCCTTCTTCTTTTTTGCTTCCTTATCCTCCTCTTCCTTCTTCTTTTCTGCTTCCTTTCGCTTATCCTCTTCCTTTCTCTTCTTCTCATCCTCTTCCTCTTTCTTCTTCCTTGCATCTTCTTGTTTCTTTTTCTCTTCATCCTCTTCTTTTCTTTTCTTTTCTTCCTCTTCTCTCTTTTCTTCTTGTTTCTGTTTCTCCTCATCTTTTTCTTTCTTCTTCTTGTCCTCTTCCTTTTTCTTCTTCTCCTCTTCATCCTTCTTCTTCTTCTCCTCTTCATCCTTCTTCTTCTTCTCGTCTTCTTTCTTCTTCTTTTCCTCTTCATCCTTCTTCTTCTTCTCCTCTTCTTTATTCTTCTTCTCCTCTTCATCCTTCTTCTTTTCCTCTTCTGATTTCTTCTTCTCTGCTTGCTTCTTTGCTTCCTCCTTTTTGTCCTCTGTTTCCTTTTGCTTTACTTCCTATTCTGCTTGCTTCTCCTATCCTGTTGCTTCCGATGGTGTACCCTGAGCAACATCCTCTCCATCTAGAGCATCGACATCAATAGTGTCGATAGGTTCAACAAATGGATTTCCTTCATCATCAAACACTTCATCCAGTTTAGTTATTGTCAGTTCTTGTTCAACCTTTCTATTGGCTTCAGCCACTCTATGCATCTTAAGAGCTTCTAGAGAAAGAGTGTGTGTATTCTTGAGCACTTCTTGACCCTTTCCTTCTAGTAATAGGAGTCTTCTTCTTCTCATGAAGAAGAGGCCTTTGTATTTATTCATTACTTCAAATAGTTCTGAATTTGATACATCAGGAAAATGTTCAGCAAAAACTTTCTCTCTCATTTCATGTTCCTTTTCTATGGCAATGTGCCATTTATTGTCTAAGGAATTATACAAAGAATCTGGTGTCTCAGATCTAATTTTTGGAGGTGACCGATCATTAACACATAAATACTGAATGATTTCTTTTTCAACTGCTTCCTTTTCATCATCATTAAAGTCATCAAAACAATCAATCGAATCGTTTAGCACTTTTCTCCTAATATTTTTGATGGTTCTTTGACAATGTGTCAAAGGTTTGTAGGAGGAGATGTCAATATTTACCGGTGTCGATGATGCCGATTCATTCTTTGTCTTTTTCTTTGCTTGTCGTGTCTTCTTAGCTTTTTCCTCAGACACAGTTTCTTCTGAATCTGGTGAGGCATTCCTTGTCTTCCTCTTTCTCTCGAAGACTTTAGTAGGTGCCACTTCCGGTTTCTTTTTAGCCGGTGACTGCTTGGTCACTTAAGGATTGGCTATAGTAGCTAGTGTCGATGCAGAAGGCACTGCTTTTGCCTTCTTCACTAAAGGTTCGATTCCTTTCTTTGCTGAGGGTTCCTCAACCGGTGTTATCCTTTCTAGGTAGGTGCCAGTTCTCCTTGCCTATGGATCAAGCGGTGAGG
Organism: Cryptomeria japonica; assembly: GCF_030272615.1. Taxonomy (NCBI): domain Eukaryota; kingdom Viridiplantae; phylum Streptophyta; class Pinopsida; order Cupressales; family Cupressaceae; genus Cryptomeria; species Cryptomeria japonica. Next base: position 742,144,808 of record NC_081411.1, on the reverse strand, counting down.
CAATAAGGGTAGAGGCATATCCTTCCAGCATATCATTCATTACCTCATAGCCCATAGGCTCCACTTCCTCCTGTCTGGGCTCAACAACCTCCATTATGCATTGATCCACTTTAATGGTGAAACAGATATCATCTTCATATTTCTTGAAAATATCACCTGATATTCTCATCCTCTGACTCATTTTGCGTTTGAACTCATCAAAGTACTTGTTCAAAACTTCAGGGTAACCAGTTCCAACTGTTTGAAGGCTTTCCTTGATTTGCTTGGTTACCAATTGGTCAACAGACCACTGGACATCACCTACTCTTGGAAAGTAGCCTTGGAAGTAAAAGAACAACCCAACCAATAGTTGTCCAAACTTGAACCTCAATGCATTATCCTATTTGATCGATTTAAGATTCAACAAGAGTTGCCTTTGCATATCGGTGCATAGGTCAAATGATGCATCCTCCTTGATCATCGGGTAAGTGGCATTTACCACTACAGCAGATACAAAGTTAAGTCTGCTGGTAGAGAACGTCCGGTAGCCTATCACCATGCAGGCATACTTGACTAGATCGTCCTTGATTGAATTGACAGTCATAACTCATGAGTCGCTCACTGAACCAGTGAGCTTGGACATTTTAGTCTTGCTTACCGTTCTTAGGGCTGGCACTTCCCCTGTATTGCACAAATCGGTGATGACATGAATTGCTTGCCGTGTAATGTCATGTGTTCTTTCCAGGTACATCTTGTCACCATGAACTCTATTCAGAATGATCCTAATGTGATCATCTGTGAAATCCTCCAGGATATAAACAACATTGTGGAGCTTCTTCTTCTCCAAAATACTATACTCCGGTTTGATCTTTTTATCTTTTCCACAAAACAAACCTAGCTGCGAGTGAATTACTAGAGACCCTAGGTCTTCGATTTTACAATCTATGTAATCTAAGATTCCCTCTTCTACTATCACACCAGCTGGAACTTGTGATAGGGCATTATATTTAGACTTGCATTGAATAAATTTTGCTGAATCGACAGATGCACTAGAGCTAGTATGGGATGCAGAAGCCATGATAGAAACTGAAAACTCAAAAAATACCTTTTAGAAATCATGAATTTAGGGCTTTCAGATTCTTCTCCACCTCACACTTCGTCGATTGCAGAATCACCGCTTTGCATTCTTCACTTGACCGTTTGCAATTTGAATTTGAATCTCCTTCAAGGTTCCTTAATTTCTCAGAATCGCAACACAAATCACTTTTCTTCAATCTGCACTTGAAAACCTTCTTCGCTTGAAAACTGATAGTGAGAAATGATTTGAAAAATCCTTTTAAACATATTGCTCACCTACCGTAATAAATTCTCCACCATTAGGGCTTAAACCCTAATTTGCCTTTTACCATTTTTGATCTTCTGCCGACTGACAGGTATCATACACCAGTTAAGGACTTTTACCGGTGTAAACCGAGGGTTCGAAACATTTCTCTGTTTGCTCCCCCTAAGCTTTTCTGAAGCTTAGTTTGCTAGTTCCGTGATTTCCACACTAGGTGCAGAAACTAGTTCCTCTTGCAACATTGTTGGTTTCTTCTTCTAGGTCTTGTTCATATCCTCTTTAACAGTTTCAACATCAATGTTTCCTTTTGGAGTGACCAATATATCATCAGATATGTTCTTTCTTGATCTATAGAATCTGGCAATGTGACCAAGTTTGTTGCAGTGATAGCAAACCAATCCAGGTGCTCTCCAAGGTCCATTATTCATGTTGCCGTTCTTTCTCCTGCATGTTGCAGCAGTGTGACCATGACCATGACAAACCATACAGTTTGCTCTCCATCCGGTTGCCGCTTGATAGCAACCGCTTCTTGGTTGATGATTGAAGGCATTAAACTGGTTGTGATTCCGGTTCACAAAAGGTTCAGGACCAACTCCTTGGGTCCTCTGAGGATATCTTCCAGTGTTATTCATAACAGACTTGCATTCAGATGCTCTATGCCCAAACTTGTTGCATGCATAATAGTTACCATTGAATTTATAGGATCTGGGCTTATCATTTAGGCAATAAGGAAAATTGTTGTAAGCCTTACTCCTACACACATTTGCAGTATGTCCTTCTTTCAGATAGTTAAAGCAAACAGGTTTAAACTTTTGCTTACCTTTATCCTTTGATGCCGGTTGATTATTTGATGTTCCAACATTTGTACCAGAGGTCTCATCTTTCTCATGACCAGAATAACTAAGTCCATCAGTATTCTTGATAGGTTTGGCAGATTCAAGCTTTTGCTCTAGCTTGATAGTACTCTTGTTGAACTTAGCAAGTATTTCCTTTGACTCAGAGAGTTCTTTGGAAATAGCAGCATTTGTTTCCATCAGGTTTTCATTCTCAGAGATGGCAATGTTTAGTTCTCCTTGCATGTCTTCCTTTTCCACTTTTCTCGCATGGAGTTGAGCAGTTAGGGCACTGATCTCTTGCTTCAGCTTGGAGTTTTCATGATCTTTGTCTTTGACTAGATCTTCAGCTTTCGTCCGGTTCTCAAGCTCTTGGCACATTCGGATAGTCAGTCCTTCCAATTCTTTTCTCAGATTGGAATTGGATTCATTCAACTTTTCTACTTCTTAAATCAGGGCTTCCATGTCTGCTTCATCAGAGGAACTATTTTCAAATAGCTCCATCAAATTTTCAGCATGTTCTCTCCTTTTTGCTTGAGATACCTTGTATTTGACCATAAGATCATCATAGGCTTGCTCAGGCTGAGTGAGCCGATGAGTAAGTTCCCTCAATGTGTATTCCCCCATATCTCTTTCCAAGTGGTTAAACTTATAGAAAGTTAGGCTCTGATACCAATTGATGAATACTAAGAGGGGGGGGGGGTGAATTAGTATGCCAAAAATCTTTGCACTTAAACACTTTGCAAGACTAACAGTAAACTGGTAAAATAGTTTAGTAGACAAACCAGTTAGCACACATGCAAACCAAATAGCAAATAATGCATTCACATACAGAAGCACAAACACCATAACACAAGAAATTTTGACGTGGAAACCCAAATGGGAAAAACCATGGTGAGATGGAACTCACAAGTAACTATCTGCAGAATAGGAACCAGACTGGTTAAGGTTAGACCACTTAAGGTCATACAATGTTCTTTACCAGAACAGATCCTGTTAGGAATCTCAATCTCTGTTAAGAGATAAGTCCAATTAAAGACTACCTTGCTAGAGGATTTTAGATCCATAGATATGAACCACCTTGTTAGAGGATTTACAAAAGGCTTTTGGGCCTACCCGGTTAAGGGCTACAGACTTGTCGAAGATATGAGTAATCAACATGTGAGTGATCTAGCAAATAGTACAGATTGTTTGGTTAGATCCTTGATAGCTTATTCCTAATGCATTCCAGCATTACTTCAGTCTTCTATACATTCATACTCTCTCTGGCTCCTCAATCACCTTAAACCCTAGCAACAACATCAACAACAACAACCTAAAACCCTAGACATGATGTCCTTATAAAGGAATTTGATTTCATGTCAGTCCAATAGGATTGCAACACAATTTCCTAGGTTCAATGCATCTAGATGTATCTGGTAACACGACACAAAAAGCGCCGTTAAAGTGTCGGCATCGTCAAACACTCGGTGGATGGTAACTCATCACAAAATGTTGGTTGGTAACTCATCACAGAGTATTACCGGTTCATACAAAATACCGGTTCAAGTAAAATGCCGGTTGCTGGTTTGACAAAATGAAGACTGGGAAATATGTGTTCTACCGCTTTGATCCTTCGTGCCGCTTGAGATCCTCAAACCGCTTGGGGTTAACATACCGCTTCAGATTGGTAATCACTTTCTACAAAACACCAATAGTCTAAGGACTATAATGCATCATACCAGTTGGAACATGTACCGGTTGAGCTTTAATTAATACATACAAAAATGATTTCAATGCAAGTGTGTGTCCATCAATGACAATCACAACATAATCATAAAAAATGACAACAAATGTATGAAATTATGGTGGTAATTTTACAAATACCTACTTGATAACGTGTAAACCTGATGACAAGGAAGTTGAAAAATAATATTTGAAGAAGAAAACATGTAAAAATGAGACAAATGAACCCCCAAGCCTTAGCCTTACTATCCAAGGCTAATTAAAAGTCGTAACCCAATCGAGCTTTAATTTACTTCATAACTCAATTGGGCTTTTATTTTTTCAATAATTGGATTGGGTTATGTTCTTTTATATTCATATATGTTAACATACATATATTCATAAATAGTTTCATATATGTAGACATACATATATTCATATATCTATATCTATTTGTAATGGTGAAAATATTAGGGTTTCCACCACAAGAAGGATGAAAAATACTAAATTGTTTAAGGACCATTACATTAGGAAAATATAAGAATTAGATATATCTAAAACCTAATGGATCTAGATTCTGATCTAATTCCTGGGATCTTGAATGTGTGTCTTCTTTCCCTTGAGTTGAATTGAATTATTGAAGATGTTGAAATTAGGGCAAATGGGCTGGAATTAAGGCAAAAACATATGAACAATGAGCTACAGTCGTTGGATCGAGCCATGAGCCTGGATCTGAGGAATATAAGAGTATTCGAACCTGTTCCTAGAAGGAGCTCTTGATTTGTCAGGATGGGGATGGTGGGTGCTCTGATCCTCCGCATTTTTTGGACTCCAATGGGGGATTGATTCATCATTATAAATAAAGCCAATTTTGAAGATCACAACTCTGTACCTATTCCTACACATGTTGGAGAAGGGAAATAGGTTGGGAATAGGGGTTTGCCTAAGTCAAACCCCAGTTTAGGAATTAACCTTGAATGAAATATTGCAAATACTAAAATAAACAATGGAAATATGTACCTCAGATATGCAATGATTGATAATGATGCTTTTCTTCTTGAATGTAATCACATATGTTAGTATGAAATGGCATGAAATGACAAAACCCTAATAACACACACATGCTTTCATATGAATGTTGTAATTTGCTCCACAATGGTTGAATGAAGGAAACACATCCTTGAACATCTCTAGAAATGATTGATGATGAACACTTCAATGCTTTAATGCTTGATTTCTTGAACATGGAGACTTAGATTAGAAATGAATTGATCAAATATCGTTATATATGAGATCCTAGGTCAATTTACCGATTATGCCGACCTCCAACAAATTTCCAATGTGTGGGATAGGTCACATCCTCTCCTTGAAAATTGGGCCCCATTTAGTCCCAAGGAGAAGGATATAGATCCAAAGGATCAATTGGTAGGTGTACATGGCATAAAAATTGGATTTAAGGCACCGACCAAACCCAGATAGGAGATGAGAGGGAGACATGCTAAAGTAGGGGCACAAACATGACGTGTAAATTGGCTCGATGACAATTTACCATGCTACATTTAGCCCCCACTTGAATGGGAGTATGAGCCTATACAAATATTCACGGTAAAGTAGATGAAAGAGATGAAAGAGTAGTGCAATGAGAAGCACAATCATAAGGAGTATAAGACATCACTAATTTCGAGGAACCAAGCCCCCAACCTTAGGATCTTAACTCACTCAAATGAATGCAAGGGCACACAAAACAAGAGAGAAAAGACAAAAAAAGATAAAACTTGTAAGACAATGAAGCAAAGACACACAACATGTTGGTTCCCAAATCAACAGATTCCAAGTTCTATAGGAAAAGCCACTAAGTCATCAACAAATTCAGAATAGGATTTGGCCAACTGAACAAGGCTCAGCTACAAGACTGAGGTCTCCTACACTTTTGGCTTTGCGAGACCAAGGTGGGTGGACCTATGTAATGTCTAACAACTTTCAGCTTCAAAATACTTAGGACATCACAACTTACAATAGATCATCCCAATGAGAATGTATTAAGGGAGATGGAGAAACTCCTGGTTTTGGGTATAACCTTAGTTTATAAGCATCTATGCACTTCATTGAGGAGGGGTTTCTACACTAATCCTACTCCTAATGCAGAAAGTAAAAGAGATTTTGATTATGAAAATGATTATGAAAACTGAAAACAACTCCATGACCAGTGCCTTGTATGGGTCGCAAAGTCTATTCCCAGTATGCAACTTTACACCTTAGTAGCTTAAACTATAACCACAAAAATCTTAGCATTGATGCATGACATCAACACTCATTAGCTTGGTTATTCCTGCAATCATACTTAGAGATACTATATGCAAAAGACGCATTTCATTGTTCTAATCAAGCATCTTAGTCTCTTCCTAAAAGAGAAGCAAAAATAGAATAAACACCAGATTTGCTGGGACAAAGTAAGTAATCCTTGACTATTTACTTCATAAAAGATGATGTTACATATTAAAGACAATAATAAGAATGACCAATATTCATTAAAATGCTTGTTTGGTTGCAACTACTCAGACCATAAAGCAACTACAAACTGAAAATTAACACTAATTGTCATTAAAAAAACATGCACTCTATACATGGAAGCCTTGCATCTAGAATTATGAGAAAATTACATTAAGAATGATAGAACTGAGAAGAAGAGAGAGTATACATCAAGAAGAAAACCTAAAGAAAACCCTAAAGGCATCTGTGAAAGAGACATGTCTTTTTCTTGAAATTTTTTATTTCAAATCTGCACTCTTCTCCATAAAAAATTGCCAAAACTGGACCTCTACACCCTGTTGAACAAAGTTGAAAATCTGAAAATTTCCCCTTTGGTGTCACTTGTCAATTCAAAATTTACTTCTTTGCCAATATTTTCTATTTGTAGCTCCTATAGCACTAATTCAAGAAGGTCACTTTCTTCCCTCTGTTCTCAGAACTGGAAAAATTTCCATATTGGTGAAAGTCAAAAAATGACTTTAACCTGCACATTTCCATCTATCTGAAAATAGAAAAAGGGTCTGCTAGAAAAGAAACCTCTAATTTTCAAATTCTGCATATTTATCCTTAAAGAAAATCACACCTTAATTACATAAAAATGCTCCTCATAAAGTAGCAAAAAGTCAATAGGTTAAATGAAGATAACCCCCTTCCTCATCTAGTAAAAACAACCTTTTGATTCAGCAAAAATACACCTTGGACTAATGGCTGCAATGTTGTGTCATTTTTCACATATTCTTCTTGGAGAAGTACCTCACCCTTCGGCATGTGATACTCTTTTACTGTATTTACTTTCAAGAAAAAAACACTCTCCTCTCCATTTAAAATTGAACACATGTATATTATAATCCAAATAATTTTAGTGCATAGACTTACCCCCTGAGCAAAATTAATTTGTTCTTTGTCTTGAATTTTTACATTTTCACGTTTGCTTTAGTAATGAAAACAAATCTTCCACTTAGACATCTGACCAATTTTCTAATTTTAAAGGGGCGACATGTATCCTTTTATTTAGGTAACTATTTCAACTGAAGATGGAAATCTATGTGGAAACACATACACTACAACTTGCCACATCACTGTAGGAACACTAACTAATAACATTCTGCATGGAGCAAAATATCACCATATTTCAATTGAGTCCCCTTTCCCCTAGATTGACAAAATTACTTCATGGTAAAGAATAATCCCTTTCATTGAGTCTATGCTTGGTCTAAAAAATAATGCAATGCCTGAAAACCTCCAAATCCACAACAACACATGTATATTTTTCTTTCATTATGCAATCGTGGCATCTATTTGCTGCCGCTGGGGTAGAAGAATTTGACATTAAAGACTATCGACTATACTTGCTTGATGAACCCCTTCAACTATGCTGTAAAAAACATGATATGGCATAAAATTTCACCCCATTGACTTCATTTTTTGTTTGCATCTAAAAGCACTTCATGAAGAATCCATATAATATGGAACCCCAAATTTTCCCTACTTGCTAGTGCAATCCCCATTGTGTATTTATTCGCTTGAAATTACTGTTGTTTTTATAGGGTTTAATATTATAGAATAGTGTCTGCGGAGAAAATAAATAAACAAAAATCATTGCCTTAATGCTTTCGGTCGAACGTACCTTCTTCATCGATCCTGCCAACTTGCATATCAATATCTCCTCCTCTAATACGATAAGGCCATGGAGAATGTTCCACCATCGGACTCCCCAATGCCGCCTCCTTAGCATATATGCTTATCTTTCGGTACAACCACTCCAAAATTATTTGAAATTCATGAACTCTGGATCCGATTGTTGAAATGACCCTCAGGAGCTCACCTCGCTCACTGGTCCTCTTTGACTCAACATGCTTTCTATATGCTAGATTTGGTTGTGTTTTCATTGATGTCAACACTATATCCTGATTGGAGGCTATCCTGGTTGGACCTATCCCAGTTAGTCTTGGTGATCATCTAGGTTTTGGCTATGATTCTAATCCATTATGATCATATCTCTAGAATCGGTTTTGGATGTTTACTCTGGATTGTTATTTGTTTTCCATATTTTGTTGGTTCATGTTTTGGTGCTCCGGTAACTATCTCTTATGTTCTGGGTTGGTATTCCCCGGTACCGGTTAGCTTTATCGGTATGTGATATTTGGTATTTTGGTCAGATGATTTTTCTCTGGCTTATGGAATCAGTTTCTATCATGTTGAAGGTGCTTCTTGATCATATTCTAAGTGTTTGGTGTCTTTGCATTGGTTGGCGTGCTGTTATGGTGGTCCTATTTAGATCCGGTTAGACTTTCTGTGTTACTTCACTAAGGGTTTCTACCAGTTGGTGAAGCATGTTGGATTTCAGTCTTAGTGGAATTTACGGTGGATGGAATTATTTGGTTACTTGATTTAGGTCCATGCTATGTAATGTAAATCATAATATTGGTCCGGTGATAGTGTGTAATGTAATTTTTGTTATTATGGGTTTATGGGTTTAGGGTTTAGCTGACCTTGTCAATAAGGTTGATGATCTGTATTTATAAGTGACTTATTCATGTAATTTGTATATCGATACATGGCTGAGATCGATGGTTATGTCTACATTATCAAAGGAAGGTTTATGTGTGAATAAGTGATATATCACTCGGTGAAGGTTTTTATATTGGAGGGCAGACATCTGTGCTTAACTGAAACTGTATCAAGCATTAGGAGATGCTACTTTCATAGTTCAATCTTTCCAGATTGTAGTTCGATGTTTTTGTAAGTTAGTGAGACTTCTTTTTGTGATGAGTAGTGAGCTCTAGGCGGTTAGCCTGATTGCTAGTGCAATCCCCATTGTAATTTCACATACTGTTTGATGCAGAGCCCTACCCAAACTCCTAAGAACAAGCCTGAAAAAGGTTAGACTAGTGACCCCTCAAATGACTACAAGGGTCCTGCAAGGAAGGACTCGACACCTTGGATGAAACTACACACTCTCACTAGGCTTGGGCCTACTCAAGATGGGTAAAAGGCCTTACTTTCTCAAACAAGCCTTATCGGTAACTCCTACTCTTAGGGATTTTGGAAATGTTCCATTCATGATATCTAAGAACTATTCCAAACATTGGTTTTGGTTTTGGGCACCAATTCCTTGTACCTTCTTTGGAAATCTACCCCCTAGGCTTGTAGCCCTATTTTGCGATAGAATGGACCTTAACTCAAAAATGTTCCACACACCCATACACAAAAATTATCATTTCAGACACCCTTTTGGAAGTTGTACTAATCCCCAAAATGATTTGGCCAGATCTGCAATTACAAGGTCTGTTCCCTTCAGAGGCTAAGAGACCTAATAGGGGCAATTAGCCCTATCTTCCAAAGCAACTACCTTTACCGGTACACCAAATGAAAAATCAACCTTATGGGCATGTGGGGGATAGTGAGAAACCTCTAATTCTAGGGTTTCATGCTTGGAATCCACCGCTATGACAACTTATGATGACTGCCCTAAATCTTGTCCTAGGTAGTCACATAGAGATACCTACCTAATCTTGCTCCTTTCTCCACACAAAAATGTTTCCCTTGCAAAAAAATATGAAAACACTAAATTATAGAGGCTTATCCTACATCCCTCCAAAGGAAGAGTCTTCTAATGGACTAGAATGCAAGATAAAGCCATTTTTGTTCAAAACCCTCTCCAAACCCTCACTTTTTGGGTTACAGGCAGAAGAATGGAGGGTTCTCTCTACTCCAGAATAGTTAAGACCTCATACCTCCTCCAAAAGAAATCTATTTCATCTCTCTACCTACTCCATGGATTGTGGGATTCAAATCAATCCGTACAAGCACGGGCAACTCCTGCAAACTCAAAATTTCTAGGAAAATTGAAGTATTTTGTGTATTATTGCTTCACAAATTCCAAATACAACAATAGAAACCTTGGTAATTGTGTAAAAGAGGCTTATAAAACTCTCCAATTTTTTCCCACCAAACTTGGAGTAGGTTGGAGCCGTTGAAAGGCATCCCTCAACCGATTTTCAAAAAGTTACACTTTTGCACTCAAAAGTTGCATTTTTGCAATTTTGCACAAAAAGTTGTCATATTGGCTAAGGTTGGAATCCACATACATGGATCAACCAAAAACTCATGAAACATGTCTAAAACCTATCAAACACAAATCTAGACCATCTATTACCCCTATTGACCACATTGTCCCAATTGGCTTCTCAAATTCCCTAATTGGTGACATGGGCTTACATGGTGGGGTTTATTTGCATACATGAAACACAAGAAACTCTTAAGACACCCTAATGATCCTCGTCTTCATCCTTAGGGTCATTAATAGCTTGTTGATGAGGTGCTCCTGCACCATACTCCCTAGGAGAAGAGATCTCAAGCCCACTTGAGATCAAAGTTTGTAAATCTGCACCATGATTGGATATTTGCTAACTTGTCATCTAAACCGCCTTAGAATCTGGTTTATCCTACCAAGCCACCAGGTACTCAATGTACTCCTCATTCCTTGTCTTCTTTGTGACTCTAGTGTCTAACACTTTTCTCAACTTAGGTGATTTGTGCCTTGGAATGTTATTGTTTGCTGCAACCTGCATTGGTTCCTCTTCTTCATTGCCATCGCCTTTGAAAAGTGTAAGATCACACACATTAAAAATGGGTGATAGTCTAAGATTAAGAGGAATTTGGATCTCATAGGTATTTTGTCCACACTTTTTCAATATTTGACATGGTCCAATCTTCCTCTACATGAGTTTGGTGTATTTTTCTTTTGGGAGTCTCTCCTTCTTCAAATGTACCCATACCAAATCCCCAACACTAAACTGTACATCTCTCTTCTTCTTATCAGCATGAGCCTTATACTTCACTATAGATTATTGGAGATGAGACTTGAATTGGTCATGCACCTCTTTAATGGCTGATGCAAAAGCTTCACCATCTACACTAATGGGCTCTTCTTTGGGTAAATCTCTTAACTCCAATATTCCCCTTGGGTGGATGCCATATACAATCTGGAAAGGAGACTTCCTGGTACTCCTCTTGATGGTGTCATTGTATGAGAATTCTGCTTGTGATAAAATGTTGTCCCACTTCTCTCCACGTTGCCTTGTCAAACACCTTAATAGGTTTTCCAATGACCTATTGACAACTTCAGTCTACCCATCCATTTGAGGATGGTAGGCTGATGAGAAAGCTAGGTTAGTCCCCAACTTCTTCCAAAGGGTCCTCCAAAAGTGATCTATGAACTTCACATCTATGTCTGAAACAATGTTTATGGGCAATCCATGTATCCAGACTATCTCTTTGAAGAATAGGTCTACAACATATGATGCATCACAATAAGTATTACATGGCAAGAAATGAGCCATTTTACTAAACCTGTCTACCACTACAAAGATAGTGTCAAATCCTCTCCTTGTCCTAGGTAGACCCAACACAAAGTCCATACTTATGCTCTCCCATGGCCTAGAAGGAATAGGTAAGGGATGATACAAACTTGCATTTATAGACTTCCCCTTGGCTTTTTGACATATGACACATGTCTCCAAAAACTTCCTTACATGTGCCTACAATTTAGGCCAAAAATAATGTCTCTTCACAAGGTCTAGGATCTTGTCAAGGCCAAAATGACCTGCCATAGCTCCACAATGCTTCTCCCTAATAATATTCAACCTCATGGAACACTTAGGAATACACAAATGCACTCCTTTGTGTAGTGTCCTAAAATTGCGACACTTGCAATTTTGACTGCATTTCGGTCTTCATGATGGTGACGCAACACGCAACCTGAATGGAGACCCTGAAACTTGCTCACAACACTGAAAACTGCATTTTTCAAGTACCCTGGCCTGAACCTCCTTGCACCCTGATGTCCCGGGAGGTGGGACCAGAGTGCCCAGCGCCCTGGTCCCTAAGGACCAGGGCGCCCAGCGCCCAGCGCCCTGGTCCCTGGGTCCTATTTTGGGCCCGATCTCCTAAGGGGCTCGGGTCTTTTTGTTTGCAATTTGGAAATTAACTTTCCCTGGTCGGCCTAAGGTCGGGAAAATCAGTCTATCAGCCCTAATTGACAAGTATATAAACTACATTTTTCTCTCTCATTTGGGGATGGATGAAGAGGATATGTGTACAAAGCGTGGAAACTATACTCAAGCATTCAAGCATTCAAGCATTCCTTCAAGCAATTGATCATTTCAAGTCTCCATTCAAGGCTAAGTGTTGCATTCAAGACAAGGATTCAACCATTGAAGAGGAGATCACATACAACATATTACTACAACATACAACATACAACATCTAAACCTTCGCACATAAGGATACCAACATCCTTAGAACAAGGTATTAGTACTTGTTTTACAGTCATTTATATTTACAGCTCTTGCTCATTTCTTGGTTAATTCCAAAACCGGGGTTTGACCTAAAGGCAAACCCCTAATCCCTAACCCCCCAATCGTCTTCGCTTTTCTGTGTGTAGGTTGCAGGTACGCGGCTGAAATTGAAGATCTGGAATCCTTGTGCAGAGATGAACAGATCCCCCTTCGTTTCGCAGATTTTTCGGAGGACCGTGGCGTCGGGCGCCATCGTCCCGACAACTTTTGCTCAAATTTGCAGGACAGCGCCGTATCGACATTTTACTACTAATTCCAGGTCCGCAGCTTCATCCTATAACCCGAACTCAGTTTATAAGTGAATCTTTATGACTTTCTATGCATGCTTAGCTTAATTTCCTTAACAACATTCTTTACAAAAGAGGGTAGCCTTGCTTTCCTAACCCTTGAAATTCATTTAGCATCCAATCTTGCATTGCGTGGGATTGGATCTTATGAGTTTCAACCCCTCTTTTGAATGTAAAGTCTCTCCCCTAAGTGAAAAACCATCGAATCCTAGCGAACCTCCCTTCTCTCTCCTCGGAGTCGGAAGAGGGGAGAACAACTAGGGTTCGATCGTGATTTTTCGGCTTTACATTTTGGTGAACCTGACGTGAACATCCTTTCTGATTTTTCATGCTTAGATCTGAAAAAATTGATTACATTTCCATGTTTGATCTTTTGCAAAATTTTAGAGGTGATTGCATAAAAACCCTAAATTTTCTTTTTAGTAATTGAACTTGCGAAATGTCTAAATGTTAATGCCTGTTTCAGATCTGCCCTTCTATTACAAATTATCAATTCATATTTGTGCTTTGATTTTGAAAATTAAGTGGTTAAGTGTCAAAACCCTAATTTTTGAAACCCTCTTGATTCAACCTTTGTCCGACAATTTCACTGATCAAAACATCTCCAAATTAGCTGTAACTTTGGATTCCGCAATAAAATCACAATATCTTTCATCCCTGAAAATTTGGAAAAAAGTTGCGAGGACCGTGTGCACTCCGAGCGCCATCGTCCCCGACATTTTTTCTGAAATTTCGGGAGCTAGATCTTACTGTATTTTCCTGCTAAAATCCAGAATTTTGGCTGATTTTGTCAATTATAACACTTTCAAAATTACAGTCAAAGTTGGTCTTGCGATTGCTTGGTCTAAGGCTTCTAATCATTCAAAAATCATTGAAATTAAAATTTTGTGTCAAAATTGTGTTCTTACTGTCCTAAATCTGAAAAGTGTGTTATCATTCATTAAAAATTTCAGTGCTTTATTTAAATTCTTGCATTTTGTGACTTTTGAAATTAAGTGCTTAATTACAACAACTTTGATTTCCGCTTTCAAAATTGAATTTTACGTGAAATTGAGTCAATTTTCAAATTTCAAAATTTGCATTGCTCTTGACATTCCCTCTAAAATCATAAAATTCAAAATTTCAGTTTCCCTCTCTTTTTCAAAATTCAAATTTTGCATTTTTCGACAATCTTGATAGGGTTCAATTTTGAATTTGCAACTTTAATTTGGCCTATCTACAGATCGTAAAATCACTCAATTTTTTCAGATTAGCTCTAAAATCATCATACCTTTCATCCCTGCAAATTTCGAAAAAAGTTGCAGGGACCGTGTTGCACTCCGGGTGCCACGGTCCCGGACATTTTTTCTGAAATTTCGGGAGACTGTTGTGATTGCATTTAACAGCTTAAATCCAGAAGATTGGCTGATTTTACTGAAAATTGCTACCTCTAAATTCAAAATTTTCTCTCTCTCTAGTGCATGAGTTTTACAACAGTAAGCCCTACTTACACTATTCCCGTTAGACGAAGCCGTAGAATTAAGTCTTTCCGAGGTTTAACTACTGAGGAGATGGAACCTAATTTGAATAGCCTTTTTAACGAGGACATGGGTATTCCTCTAATCCTCCTAATGATGAAGAAGCTCTCCATGAGGTTTCTGAAGAACAACTTTCGAAATTGGATAACCAATTTGAGGATTTTCGACAATGGATGTCTCAAGAATACCCTTATAGTCAAGGTCTTCCTTTAATTGAGGGTCTAAAACGTATGCTTCAAAGTGATAAGAATGGAATTGATATTTTGCGTGGTATTGCACACATTGTGGATTCGAATGTGATGCCTATGAAGAGTTGTGCTGAAAATTTAGGTTATACACAACCTCCTACACAAGACAATCATTCTATTCCTTTGACAACTCCTATTGCTAGTATACCTACCTTTACATCAAACATAATGGCTACTTCTACACAAGACATTCCTCCTGTGATCACCAGTCATGGGGGCAACCCTTCTTCTTCAATTAACCCTCTTCCTTCATTCAATCCGACTTCTTCATTCATTCCTTCAATGAGTGTCCCTATTATATCTCCACAAATGAACATGACGCAAGGGGGCAATTCATTTAACCATTCCATCCCTCCTTGTAATGTTCCTCTTGTCCAATCATCTCCTATGACTAATTATCATAGGGTCCCACCACCTTACTCTCTACCTTCTTTCAATAACATAACACCTCCATCTCAATCTAACACATCCAATATGAACTCTTCGACTGAAGCGACCATTAACAATCTAGCACAAACTGTCTCTTCTTTACAGCAACAAATTGCTTCTATGAATCAATCTAAGTTTAGTGTGCCCACATTTGATGTTGCGAGCCCACTTTCTCTTGACATTGTTCGAGCTATCCCTCCTAAACATGTTGAAATCCCGCATTTGGAGCTTTATAATGGTAAAGGAGATCCTCTAATACATGTTAAGACTTTTCAAACAATTTGTACTGATTTTGCTTATGACCAAAGGTTGCTTGCAAAACTATTCATGAGAACATTAAGAGACAAAGCCCTACAATGGTATTGCTCGTTGCCTTCTTATTCTATTACTTCTTTCGAACAACTTGCAAATGCTTTCATTCAACAATTTCAAAACAATATAAGTCCTAAAGTTACTTTGATTGATTTAATGCATTGTAAACAAGGTGTTAAAGAAAAAGTGACTGATTTCATTGGTAGATATAAGCATTTGTATGCTCAAATTTCTTTTCCAGTGCCTGACAATGATATTCAAAGAATCTTTATTTCTAATTTACAAAAAGATATTCGAGACAAACTTCTGTTTTCTGAGTTTACTTCTTTCCAACAGTTGTGCGCCACTCTTCTTAATTATCAACTGACTGTGAGTCAAATGGAACAATCACATCCTATGGCTCCGAGTGATAAGGGTGATAGCAGTCAACAACCATTTGGGAAGTTTAAACCGAACAGAGATTCCATCAAATTCAATGAAAACATCATCAACAACAATGTGAATGCAGCATCAGGTGTGCCTCCTATTTCTAAATTTTTCAAGAAAGAAAGAAAGTATACTCCTTTGAATGAATCATTGCATAGTATTATGAATAAGTTATTGGAACAAAATGTGCTTACTCTTCCTCCTATAAGACAAATTGATCCTGCAAAGATTACTTCACCTTATTTTGATAACAAAGCTTTTTGTCAATTTCATCGTCAGCCTGGGCATGATACTGAAAAATGTTTTTCTTTAAAGGGTAAAATTCAAGATTTGATTGATAATAATACTATCTCTGTTTCTGGAGTGAATGATAAAGGCAACACATCTGTAGCTCCTCCTAATCAAAATCTTCAGATTTTCACTGATCCATTGCCTTCTCATACCTCTAATGCTATTGAGACTAATGATTCCTCTCTCTCATCTGATGGTCTTGTGTCTATGACTCCGAATGTGATTAACTTTGTAGAGCAGCAAGAAATCCCTGAAGAACCTTCCATCACATTTGATTCTAGCGAAACCATTAGGGCACCTGATGGTCCTTTATACATAGTTGCAAAAGTTAAGAATACACCTTGCCGTGGAGTGCTTATTGATCCTTCGTGCATGATTAATGTTATTACTGAAGAATTTCTTTTTACTTTGCAATTGAATCAAGTGATCTATGACAAAACAGATGTGATTGTGAAATTATTTGATGCGTTTTCTTCTCCTACAATTGGTTCTATTACATTGCCTATTGAAGTCCATAACAAATCCCTTGATGTGAACTTTGCTATTATTCCATCTTCCGAACAATTTCGTGTGAAGCTTGGCTATCCTTGGCTATCTTCCATGAAAGCTATTGCTTCTCCTATTCACAAGTGTTTGAAATTTCCCCATAATGGTGAAGTTGTTACTGTCAATCATAGTCTCTTTAAACCAGCTGAAAGAACCTCTAGTGTTCCTCTTGATTACTTTTGGCCTAAACAATTCCAATCTCTTCCTCGACGAAGTGATCATCTTTTCAAATCTTATCAAAAGTGGAAAACAGATATGATCTTATCTCTAAGTGAACCTAGAACACCTAAACTTGACATTCCTATCATTCTTGAGAAGGAAGTTCTTCCTTTGAAAGATAAAACTAATGTCTTTCCTCAAGAAGAATCTCAACCCATCCCTATGGATGTGACTATGTCTATACCTAATAAACTTCCTAAGAGTAGACCTATACCTCCTCGTCATGATGGACTTGGTCTTCTCCCTAAACCAAAAATTCCTCCTTTATATGGAGCAGTTCCTCCTCCTTCTTTTTATAGAGAGAAGAGACCTTCTTCTTCTCCTATTATCCAGCCTAAGAGACCACAACCTAAACACCCAAGTGCTAAGGATGAGAACATTCCTCCTCCTCAGTCTTCTCCACTTCCTACTAAGACTAGACGAAATCGTTCTGCACATGAACACTGACGAAAGCGTCGTCTTAGAGCTCAGGGAGCTGCTTCTCAAACTTTGCAATCTCCAAAAACACCTTCAACAAGCATTATTCCATTTTCTCCTCAGCCGGAAATTGAGCCGAAATCTCCTAAACATAAGATGTATGATGGTCTTGATCCGGTGCGAGTTAAAGATTCTATTTTTATAAATCTTGATGATGATATAGATGAAAATGTTATTCATGATGAAAATGTTACTCCTCTTGCTTCTGATAGTGAATATGAACTTGTTGATGTTGATAACCATTTATCTAATGAATTTTCTAAAGCACTTATCCTAGCTCCTAGACAAGAACAATGTGGCTCGGAACATGAACATAGCCCTTGTTTGGATCTTGTGATAGCTCCATTTGCTGTGTTGGATGTTCCTCCTCTAGCGTGTTCCCTGCCTTCCCGAAACATTGATCAGCAAGATCGGGGGGTAGATGACATGCTAGACTAGTTACATTAGCATAGCAGATTCTCTCCTCCTCTCTTGTGTTACTTCTTCTATATGTTCTTCTATTTGTCGTCCTTGGTGTTGTCTACTTGAGGACGATGCAAAGTATTGAGATCTCTCGATCTCTCTCATGTTGACTCAAAAGACACATGTGTTCCCTTCTTCTAGGTGACCTTCCTTGATTGGGGAATGAAGAAAAATTATGCATACATACATATGATATATATACGTGACTTATCATACAGCATACTGACCTCGAGGAAAGCGAAGTCACCTTGTGCTTTGTGTTTTGTGTCTATTATCCTTAAGCTTATCTCACACTTGGGGGCTAAATCCTTGCGATAACGTGCTCCTTTCCTTTCTCATTTCTTATGTGTATCACTACGTTAAAACAATCACCCCCGGTGAGGCGTGTGCGATCGCTTTAACGTAGGGGGGCATACATCCCATTCATATCTTTTCAAGATACTTGAAAATTTCTTGGCAAATTTAGCCTTGCCTTGAAAATTTTTGATATCTTTCTTGCATGACTCATAGTGAGGGAGCCTTACTACTGACAGTCATGGTTCTTCCTCGCGATCTTCCCTTTTACTTTGTCAATCGAAGTTGTGAGATCCTTAGTCCACTGGGGGCTTGGTGTATCTTGCCTCCTTGACGTGGTGAAAGTCTTTCAATGTTGTTTCCTTGTACTTTACCGGAAGTATGAGCATACATACTCCCGCTAAAGTGGGGGCTAAATGTAGCGTCCTAAAATTGTGACACTTGCAATTTCGACTGCATTTCGGTCTTCACGATGGTGACGCAACACGCAACCTGAATGGAGACCCTGAAACTTGCTCACGACACTGAAAACTGCATTTTTCAAGTACCCTGGCCTGAACCTCCTTGCACCCTGATGTCCCGGGAGGTGGGACCAGAGCGCCCAGCGCCCTGGTCCCCAGGACCATGGCACCCAGCGCCCTGGTCCCTGGGTCCTATTTTGGGCCCGGTCTCCTAAGGGGCTTGGGTCTTTTTGTTTGCAATTTGGAAATTAACTTTCCCTGGTCGGCCTAAGGTCGGGAAAATCAGTCTATCAGCCCTAATTGACAAGTATATAAACTACATTTTTCTCTCTCATTTGGGGATGGATGAAGAGGATATGTGTACAAAGCGTGGAAACTATACTCAAGCATTCAAGCATTCAAGCATTCCTTCAAGCAATTGATCATTTCAAGTCTCCATTCAAGGCTAAGTGTTGCATTCAAGACAAGGATTCAACCATTGAAGAGGAGATCACATACAACATATTACTACAACATACAACATACAACATCTAAACCTTCGCACATAAGGATACCAACATCCTTAGAACAAGGTATTAGTACTTGTTTTACAGTCATTTACATTTACAGCTCTTGCTCATTTCTTGGTTAATTCCAAAACCGGGGTTTGACCTAAAGGCAAACCCCTAATCCCTAACCCCCCAATCGTCTTCGCTTTTCTGTGTGTAGGTTGCAGGTACGCGGCTGAAATTGAAGATCTGGAATCCTTGTGCAGAGACGAACAGATCCCCCTTCATTTCGCGGATTTTTCGGAGGACCGTGGCGCCGGGCGCCATCGTCCCGACAACTTTTGCTCAAATTTGCAGGACAGCGCCGTATCGACATTTTACTACTAATTCCAGGTCCGCAGCTTCATCCTATAAGCCGAACTCAGTTTATAAGCGAATCTTTATGACTTTCTATGCATGCTTAGCTTAATTTCCTTAACAACATTCTTTACAAAAGAGGGTAGCCTTGCTTTCCTAACCCTTGAAATTTATTTAGCATCCAATCTTGCATTGCGTGGGATTGGATCTTATGAGTTTCAACCCCTCTTTTGAATGTAAAGTCTCTCCCCTAAGTGAAAAACCATCGAATCCTAGCGAACCTCCCTTCTCTCTCCTCGGAGTCGGAAGAGGGGAGAACAACTAGGGTTCGATCGCGATTTTTCCGCTTTACACTTTGAACAACAATCCATCTTATATCAGAAACTCAGAAAAATCAATATGGTATCTCTCACCAAAGGTGTCACATACCTTGTATATCTCTCCAAAGTCTTCATCAACATCATATATACTCTTCAAGGAATCAATACCAACACTCTCCATCTTGATTTGGTTGATAGTCAAGACCCTCCTGCTCAAAGCATCTACAACTTTGTTCTTAACTCCCTTCTTGTGTTTGAGGGTGAAAGTGAAGGCTTACAAGGTCTCTACCCACTTCATGTGCCGATGGTTTAGCTTCTCTTATCTATTTATGAAACTGAGTGTCTGATTATCAGTAAAAACTATAAACTCCTCAGGCAATAAATAGTGCCTCCACTTCTTCAAAGACTGTACTAGAGCATACATCTCCAAGTCATAAGATGAGTATCTCTTCTTGGCATCATTTAGCTTTTCACTGAAAAAAGCAATAGGCCTTACTTCCTGACTGAGTACTACTCCAATAGCCATGTGGCTTGCATCATATTCCACCTGAAATATCTTGTTGAAGTCTGGTAAGGCAAGGACGGGTTGTTCTCCAACCTTCGTCTTCAATGTCTCAAATGAATCATCTGCCTCTTTGGTGCAACTGAACCTGCACTTTTGTCCTCCCTTTATGGTGTCAAGCATGGGTGCACAAACATGACTAAATCCTCTAATGAACTTCCTTTAGAAAGTTTCTAAACCATGGAAACTTTAGACATCATTCATAGTTCTAGGTGTAGGCCAAGACAGTATAGCACTCACCTTCTCTTGGTCCATTTTCAACTCACCTTGTGAGATTATAAAACCCAAGTAGATGATCTCCTCTTGCATGAACAAACACTTATCCAAATTGATCATTAGTTTCTCTTCATGTAACCTCTTGAGAACCATATCTATGTGTTTGAGGTGCCCTTACCTTGTGTGACTGAAGATCAAGATATCATCTAGGTATACTATGACAAATATTCCTATGAATTCTACCAAGACTTCATTCATTAACCTCATAAAGGTACTAGGGGCATTGGACAACCCAAATGGCATAAATTTCCACTCATACAACCCCTCATTGGTTTTAAAAATTGTTTTCCATTCATCCCTTGGCCTTATTCTAATCTGATGGTATCCACTTTTTAGATCCATTTTTGTAAAATACTTAACACTCCCTAAGCAATCAAGTAAGTACTCTATTCTAGGGATTGGGAACCTATACCTTATGGTTATCTTATTGATGGCTCTTGAGTTTGTACAAAGCCTCCAAGTGCCTTCTTTCTTAGGTGCAAGGACTGCCGATATTGCACATGGGCTTAGATTTTTCCAATGTCCCAATTCAAGCAACTCTTCAATCTACCTTGCCATTTCTGCATTCTGGTATGGGGTGAGCTTGTAGGCTTCTTTGTTTGGGAGAGTAGATCCAGGGATCATATCTATGCAATGATTGGTGTCCCTCATTGGTGGTAGGTACCTTGGCATTCCAACTATGATGATGACTTGATGCTTATCAAGCAACTGTCTGACTGTAGGGTCTATGTGCTTTGGTCCTCCTTCTTTCTCTCTTGCAAAGTTCTCTTTCCTTGTCACCTTAGGGCTAGGCATGAGGGCATAGCAAACCACACCTTTATTTGCAATCTCCTTCATGAACTATTTACCTTCTACCATTAGCACTCTTGTATCCTTCCCTTTTGATTCCATCTCTTCCTCTATTAGAGGTAAGAGTTCTATCACCTTACAATCCCTGGTGATTGAGTAGGTGTTTCTCAACCCATCATGATGAGCTTTCAAGTCATACTGCCATGGTCTCCCAAACAAGAAATGGCATGCATCCATTTTGGCTATGTCAAATAGAAATCTATCCTTGTAAGATCCAATCTAAAACTCCACCCAAGCCTGCTCTTCTACCACTACTTGCTGACCTTGGGTGATCCATGAAACCTTATAGGGGTAAGGATGAGGCAAATTTCTAAGCTTAATCTTTTCTACCATCTCAAGTGATACAAAATTTTCAGTGAATCCAGAGTCTATCAGAACCTTGCATACCTTTCCTCTTGCCTTGCAAGTGGTTTTGAAAAGAGATTTCCTTTGTGTAGGATCCTTGTCAGGTACCTTCATGGTGGTTACTGCTCTCCTCATCGTTAGAGCCTCTCCTCTTTTAGGATAGCCATAGCTATCAGGAGCATTAACACTTTGATAGGTGTTTGCACTTGCCATACTTTGACAATTAGATTCTTGCACCAAATTGCCCTCATTGGTTGCTGTTGTAACACCTAGGAGGTTCTCTACCTTGGGATCTTCCTCTAGAGGGTGGTCTTCTACCCCTAAAGCTCCCTCTTGGATTGTAGCCCCCTCCTTGGTTGTAACTACTCTCTCCTCTACTGCCTTCTTGGTTAGAGTCTCCCTAGTATCCAAAACCATTTCCTCTACCTCTGAAAGGGCCTCTTCCTCCCCTTTGTTGTCTCCCTTTACCTCTGCCATTTTGTTCTTGCCTTCTCTTCAACTTCTCCTCCACCTTGAGTTCCAGTTGAAAGCACTTTTGGACTGTCTCCAGGGTGTGGAGATTCAAGTCTTCTTGGATTGTAAACCTGAACCCATTGAGATATCTTGCCACCTTCTCATCTTTTCTCTCTTTCACCTTGGTCCTCACACACAACTTCATAAACTCCTTGGTATAGGAATTCACATCCTCAAATTCTATCTCCTCCTATGCAATTGTATATTGTAGTCCATTGGGACATAGGCTTCTTTCCCCAAAGACATCATCTTCTTCCATGTAGCTACTCTTCTATTTCCCTCTTTCACCCTCTCATCTTGGATGAAAGTCCACCAAGTTAGTGCAACTCCGTTCATTTTGGATTGAGCCATCTTCACCCTCTAGTGGTCTGGTATGTCTTCACTTTCAAAAAAATTGTCCAAGGAGTCTATCCACTCCATCATTGTATTAGGCTCCATCTTGCCTACAAATACTGGTAGATCCATCTTCACATCCTTTGTTCTTCTCTCCATAGACTTGAGGACACTCATTAGGGGTCTCTGGTTTGCAGGTACCTCTAGCTCTTCCTGCATAGGGATCTCCTCTTCATCCCCTTCCTCTCCCGAGTCTCTCTCTCCCCTCTCCACTCTGTCCTTCAATTGGTCCATCTCATTTCTCAAGGCTTGATTCTCAGCCCTGAATGCTTTTCTCTTTGTCATTTTCTTCTTCACCAGGACTTTCAACTCTGCATTGGTCATTCTTGAAGGTGCCTCATGTGATCCTTCTTCTTTCGACATCTTGTCTTCTCCTTCTCTTCCAAAGGACACTCCTTTTCTCTGATACCACTTGATACAGAGCCCTACCCAAACTCCTAAGAACAAGCCCAAACAAGGTTAGACTAGTGACCCCTCAAATGACTACAAGGGTCCTGCAAGGAAGGACTCCACACCTTGGATGAAACTACACACACAATCACTAGGCTCAGACCTACTCAAGATGAGTAAAAGGCCTTACTTTCTCAAACAAGCCTTACCATTAACTCCTACTCTTAGGGATTTTGGAAATGATCCATTCATGATGTCTAAGAACTATTCCAAACATTGGTTTTGGTTTTGGGCACCAATTCCTTGTACCTTCTTTGGAAATCTACCCCCTAGGCTTGTAACCCTATTTTGTGATAGAATGGACCTTAACTCAAAAATGTTCACACACCCATACAAAAAAATTATCATTTTAGACACCCTTTTGGAAGTTGTACTGATCCCCAAAATGGTTTGGCCAGATCTGCAATTACAAGGTCTGTTCCCTTCAGAGGCTAAGAGACATAATAGGGGCAATTAGCCCTATCTTCCAAAGAAACTATCTTTACCGATACACCAAATAAAAAATAAACCTTATGGGCATGTAGGGGATAGTGATAAACCTCTAATTCTAGGGCTGCATTCCTAGAATCCACCGCTATGACAACTTATGATGACTGTCCTAAATCTTGTCCTAGGTAGTCACATAGAGATGCTTACCTAATCTTGCTCCTTTCTCCACACAAAAAAGTTTTGCCTATAAAAAACCATGAAAAAACTAAATTACAAAGGCTTATCCTGCATCCCTTCAAAGGAAGAGTCTTCTAATGGACTAGAATGCAAGATAAAACCATTTTTGTTCAAAACCCTCTCCAAACCCTCACTTTCTGGGTTACAGTCAGAAGAATGGAGGGTTCTCTCTACTCCAAAATAGTTAAGACCTCAGACCTCCTCCAAAATAAATCTATTTCATCTCTCTACCTACTCCATGGATGGTGGGATTCAAATCAATCTATACAAGCATGTGCAACTCCCACAAAGTCATAATTTCTAGGAAAACTAAAGTATTTTGTGTATTATTATTTCACAAATTCCAAATACAACAGCAAGAAACTTGGGAATCATGTCCACAAGGATTATATAAATCTCCAATGGTTTCCCACTAAACTTGGAGTAGGTTGGATCCATTGAATGGCTTCCCCCAACCGATTTTCAAAAAGTTGCACTTTTGCACTCAAAAGTTGCATTTTTGCAATTTTGCACAAAAAGTTGTCATATTGGCTAAGGCTGGAATCCACATACATGGATCAACCAAAAACTCATGAAACATGTATAAAACCTATCAAATAGAAATCTAGACCATTTATTACCCCTATTTACTACATTGTCCCAATTGGCTTCTCAAATTGCCTAATTGGTGACATGGGCTTACATGGTGGGGTTTATTTGCATACATGAAACACAAGACACTCTTAAGACACCATGATGATCCTCATCTTCATCCTTAGGGTCATGAATAGTTTGTTGATGAGGTGCTCCTACACCACTATTGGAGAAGTATTATTTGATTGTGGGTAGGGTTTCCCACCATGGTTTTTCCCTTTACTGGGTTTTTCACGTCAAAATATTGGTGATGTTTTACTGTGCTTTCATGTTGTATCCTTCATTGTGTTGGTTTCTTTATGCTTTGGTTTAATGGTTTTGATATGCATTAGTTCTGATTTCTAATAGTAATGATTCCCTCCCCTCTCAGTTTATTCTTGGTATCAAATCTGTCTAACAATTGGTATCAGAGCGAGGTCCTCTCTGCTGAAGCTTAACCAATTGAGGAGATCTGATGGAAACTGCATCTAGTTCTACATTCAATCCCTATCAGAAGGAGAGTCCTATATTTGATGGTACAAATTACAAAATATGGAAGGAACAAATGAAGATTCATCTCAGATGTCTTGGATCTGAAGTTTGGGAGATAGTGGAGAAAGGATATATACATCATGATCCTAATTCTAGAACATCGACACCTACTGATGAACAGAAGAAGGCTAAAAATGATGTTAGAGATAAAGAAGCATTGTTAAGCACCCTATTTAATGAAAAACTATTGAATGTCATAGAGTTGGAGAATGTAAAGATGACCTGGACAAAGCTTGAAACTCTCTATGAAGGCGACCAGGCTATGAAAATTGCAAAACTTGAAAATGTTTCTGGGTAAGGTATGAAACTTTGAAGATGGAAGAAGATGAGAAGATAATTTCTTTCATGGATAGAGTAAATGAGATTGTTATGGGAATCAAATGTTGCGATGGATTAGTTAGTGAGGATGAGATAGTGTCAAAGGTTCTGAGAGTTCTACCTCCAACTTATAAGATGGAGGATATTGCAATCAATGAACTCCAGACAATGTCAAGTACTCCTGATACCAGAGATACATTACTTGGGAAATTGACTTCTTTTGAGCTTAAGGAACTTGGAGATCAATGCTACTAAAACTAAGACTACATTTAAAGCATTTGCCTTCGGTAAGAAAAATATAGATTGGAAGGAGATGTATGCTAAAGATATGGAGGACATTGAAAGAGAAGAAAGAAAACTTGAAGAGCTGGAAGCCCTGATTGCTAGAAGAATTCCTAAAGGACCAGTTGGAAGTAAGTATGAAGGAAAAGTCCCTTTTAAATATTTTTCATGCAATAAGATTGGTCATTTTGCTTCTAGATGCCCTGAAAGAGCTGCTAGGAATCACGAAAGATTTGTGAAGAGTTATAAACCTAATATGGAATATCATAACATACCTAGATTCAGAAGGAATAAGGATAAATAATGCTATTATGCTAGTGATGATGATTTTGGTATTATTGATGGTGATGATGATGAACCTATAAGTGGAACCGGTAATGGAGCTTCCTCCGGTAAAGACTAGTTTTCTTTATTGCTATCAAGGATGATTCTTCAAAACTTGTCATTGAAACAACTCATACCGAGGAAAAGGATTTAGCTGCTAAAATTGAAGAAAAGGATGAATGGGTTATAGATAGTGGATGCTCACATCACATGACTGGTGACAAGAGAAAATTCCTATCACTACAAGAATTTGATGGTGGATTAGTCATATTTGGAGACAACAAGGCATGTAGGATCAAAGGCAAGGGAACAATATTATTGGATGGTAAGACTAACATTAATAATGCTTATTATGTTGAAGTCTTAAAGCATAATCTTTTAAGTGTAGGTTAGATGGTGGATAGAGGATTTCATTTACAATTCAAGGATGGGAACTGTAAGATCATCAATAGATCTGGATTGGAAATTGCTTCCAAAACTCAGACCAATGGAAACATCTTTCATTTGAACTCTGGTGAGAAATCTTGCTTGATTGCTTAGATTGATGAAAGATGGTTATGACATAAGAGTATGTGTCATGTAAATTTTGATTGTATAGTGAAGATCAGTTCAACACAGGTTGTTAGAGATTTGCCCAAAATTGTCACATCATAATCCGATATGTAGAGAATGTCAAATGGGTAAGAAAGTTAGAACTTTTAGAACATACATGATAAATCTAATAAAATTCTTGATCTTATTCATATTGTTCTGCGTGGACCGACAAGGACTAAAAGTTTTCAAGCTGATAGATACTTTATGTTACTTATTGATGATTATTCTAGAATGATGTGGGTAGCATTTTTGAAAGAAAAATATGAATCTTTTGAGAAATTCAAAATCTTTACAGCTATGGTTGAGACTGAGATAGGAATGGAGATAAAGTGTTTGAGATTAGATCAAGGCGATGCGTTTACATCTGGTGTATTCAACAACTTTTGTGAGAAGAATGGAATTTTAAAACAACTTTCTGCACCTAGGACTGCACAACATAATGGATTGGTGGAAAGGAAGAACAAAGCCATATTGGATGCGGCAAGGACTATGATGACATAAGCTAAATTGTATGATATTTATTGGAGGGAAGCTATCAATAAAGCTATATACACTTTCAACAGAGTACACATAAAAGGTGATACCAGTAAGACTTCTTATGAATTATGGTTTGGTCATACTTCTACTGTCAGATATTTCAAAATTTTTGGAAGTAAATGTTATATTTAAAGAGATGATGTATTGGGAAAATTTGATCCTAGAAGTGATGAAGGAATATTTTTGGGTTATTCTACTAAGAGAAAAGCATATAGATGTTATTAAAAAAGATTGAATAGGATAAAGGAGAGCATAAATGTCAATGTGGATGAACATTGCAGTAATCAAATCAGATCATATGACTGTGGACCAAAAGATGAATTTATCAGACCTAAACCAGTAATGCATGAAGCTACTCAGAATGGTGAACCTGTCACTCCGGTAACATCAGAAAACTCAACTGTGACAGAGGAACAACATAAACAGTCAGTAAATCAAGAAAATTCAAAGACTCCCAGGTATGTGAAACTAAATCATTCTGAAGATTAGATCATTGGAGATAAAAGATAAGGTGTGATGAGTAGGAGAAGGCTAGCTATTGAAGAGGTATGTTTGATTTCTCAAATTGAACCGAAATCATTTATTGAAGCAAGTAAAGTTGAAAATTGGATAAAAGCAATGGAAGAAGAATTAGATCAGATTGAAAATAATAAGACATGGGAACTAGTTCCTAGACCTTAAGACAAGAACATTATTGGAACTAAATGAGTTTATAGGAATAAATTGAACAAGGAAGGTCAAATTGTGAGGAACAAGGCTAGATTGGTTTGCAAAGGTTATTCATAGGAAGAAGGAGTTGATTATGGTGAGACTTATGCCCCAATTGCAAGAATTGAAGCGGTAAGACTTTTTCTTTCATATGCTGCACACAAGAACTACAAAGTATATCCGATTGATGTCAAATACGCATTTCTGAATAGAGATCTTGAAGAGGAAGTCTAAATTGAGCAACCTGATGGATTTTCTTTATCATAAGACAAGGACATGATTTGCAGATTAAAGAAATCTTTATATGGACTAAAACAATCCCCTGGGGTATGGTATGCTAGATTGGACAAATATCTTTATAAGATTGGTTTTAGCAAAGGTAATGCTGATAGTAACCTATATTACAAAATTGAGCATGATGACATACTGATCATTGAAGTCTTTGTGGATGATATCATTTTTGGAGAAGATAGTCTATGCATGAAATTTGCTGATGATATGAAGAATGAATTTGAAATGTCTATGATTGGTGAGATGAAATTTTTCTTAGGCTTTCAGGTTAATCAGACTGATAAAGGTATTTTCATTTGTCAAACTAAGTATGTGAAGGAGTTACTTAAGAAATTTGGACTTGAGAATTCCAAACATGTCGGTACTCCTACGATAACCGGTTGCAAATTGTCAAAGGATGATGAATCCCCTAAAGTGAATCCAGGTAGATACAAATCAATGATTGGTGGATTGTTGTACTTAACTCAGACTAGACCTGATATTATGAATGTTGTTTTTATTGCCTCTAGATTTCAGTTAGATCCTAGAGAACCTCACGATATTGTTGTTAAGAGGATATTCAACTATTTGGCAGGTACACCAGACCTTGGGTTATGGTATCCAAAGAATGATGACTTCAGATTATGTGCATATACAAATTTTGATTGGGCAAGAGATGTGGATGATAGGAAGAGAACTATTGGCGGTGCATTCTTTCTTGGGAAGAAGTTGGTTTCATGTCTTAGCAAGAAACAATCATGTACTTCATTATCTACTGCTGAAGCAGAATATGTAGTTGTTGCTACCAACTATACTCAGATTTTATGGATGAAACAAATGCTAAAAGATATAAGGGTAAGTTATGATGAGCCTATTGTTATTCACTATGATAATACTACTGTTATTGATATTTCAAAGAATCCAAAATTTCATTCCAAATCAAAACACATTTCTATAAGGTACAATTTCTTGAAGGAAAAGGTTGAAGCAAAGGAAGTCAGACTGGTTTATGTGCCTACTTAGGAGCAAATTGCAGATATTCTAACTAAACCATTGCTTAAAGATACTTTTGAATATCTCAGAGATCAATTGGGGATTACTAACCCTCCGAAAGAGACCTAGAGATGCAGGAATGCATCAATCCGTTAAACTTATCAGATATTTTCTTTGATCCGGGTGGATGAGATGATGCTACTACTCAGGGGGAGTAGTCAACTGTTTGGTTCAGTATTTTTGATTTGGTATCCGTCCTTTGTCATTGATGTCAAAGGGGGAGAGGTGGTATTCATATGAAAATTAGTCATATCTTTGAGGGATATTGTTGGAATTCCTTCGCACTTGGATGTTTTTCACATTCAGTGTTGCCATCAATGTCAAAGGGGGAGATTATTGGCTATGTGCTTATGTTCTCGGTTGGTATTTCCTGGTACCGGTTAACTTTACCGGTATGTGATATTTGGTGTTTTGGTTAGACGATTTTGGTCCGGCTTATGGAATATGTTTCTATCATGCTGAAGGTGCTTCTTGATCATATTCTGAGTGTTTTGTGTCTTTGCACTGGCTGGCGTGCTATTATGGTGGTGCTATTTGGATCCGGTTAGACTTTTTGTGTTACTTCACTAAGGGTTTCTACTGGTTGGTGAAGCGTGTTGGGTTTTTGTCTTAGCAGAATTTTCGGCGGATGGAATTGTTTGGTTACTTGATTTAGGTCCATGCTATGTAATGTAAATCATAATATTGGTCTGGTGATACTGTGTAATGTAATTTTTGTTATTATGGATTTATGGGTTTAGGGTTTAGTCGACCTTGTCAATAAGGTTGATGATCTGTATTTATAGGTGACTTATTCATGTAATTTGTATATTGATACATGGATGGGATCGATGATTATGTTTGAATTATCAGAGGAAGTTTATGTGTAAATAAGTGATATATCATTCGGTAAAGGTTTTTATATTGTAGGGAAGACATCTATGCTTAATCGAAACTGTATCAAGCATTAGGAGATGCTACTTTCACAGTTCATCTATGCTTAACCGAAACTGTATCAAGCATTAGGAGATGCTACTTTCACAGTTCATTCTTTTCAGATTGTAGTCCAATGTTTTTGTAAGTCAATGAGACTTGTTTTTTCGATGAGAAGTGAGCTCTAGGTGGTTGGCCCGATTGCAAGTGCAATCCCCATTGTAATTTCACATACTGCTGCAGAAGTATTATCTGATTGTGGGTAGGGTTTCCCACCATGTTTTTTCTCTTTACCAAGTTTTCCACGCCAAAATATTGGTGTTGTGTGTACTGTGCTTTCATGTTTATCCTTCATTGTATTGGGTTCTTTAAGCTCCGGTTTAATGGTTTTGATATGCATTAGTTCTTATTTCTGATAATAAACTAATTCACCCTTCCATCTCAGTTTACTCTTGGTATCAGATATGTCTAACACAACAACCCATCCCAAATAACAATGATGGGGTTGAGTACAATTTCAAACCACATTTATTTATGAACACCTTTTTACAATCATACGACTGTGAATCACAATCCTTACTACACTAGTGTCTTCGTTATAACTCACTCGAAAGCTATGCGATCTAGTAAATTCGAGCCAAGGTTGGAAACTGGAGAGTTTTCCCTATGATGTTGCCTGTGTGTGTCATGAACCATATCGACTTGCAAATCACCATGATCCGACACTCTCATGCCACTTCCAAGGACTCCATCGTTCTCCGTGTGTTGATTCTTCATTCTTAGCAAAAACCCTAGAATTTTCTTCATGAACTTGTTGCCCTAAATATTTCTTTTGAACTTCACACGGGCTGTCTTTTTTGTTTTCTCCATGCATCGAACCTTACATTTAAACCTTATCCCACGTTGCTTGCTTAGTTTGCCTCAATCCTGCGCGGGATAAGGAAATTATCCTTTGCCATGGGCTACCACTTATGTCGTGACTCCATTTTCTGCTCCTCATAGTTCGTGTGGATAACAAAAATTATTTTCCCACGCTTACTCCTTACCCTACAACATATATCACTCAAGCTTAATGCGCGTGGGATAACATTTTGCCTCTGCTTTCATGCTTTATCCTGTGGCCCACCAAAGACCCTTTCCTTCTTGCACGAGGGAAGATTTTTATATACGCTTATGCCTTAGGGCTCATCCCACAACTCACCTGCTGAGGCTTTGGAGTTGCATGGGGTAACAACAAAAGACTTACTAAGTCTTTAGATCATAAAATTAAGAATTTATTTTTTGCTCGTGAAAGGAAATTCTATTTGCGGGGCCCACTTGCATTTCTTGGAGAACTTAGAACCACATAAAGCCATCTATTAAAATGAGTTTGGAAATATCTAGAAATAATCCATGGAAATCATTATACAAATGATTTGATTTTCTCTCTTTGCTATTAAATCATTGAAATAATGATTTAATAAATGCTTTTATTTTTCTTGGGCTTTATATACTTAAACCAAAATGATTTAAATGAAACCATCCAACCCCCTTTCATATTGAACTTTAATATTATTTTAATCAATATGATTAAAAATAATATATATTTAATTCTTTAAGCCCTAATAGTCACATTGTGCATCAACCTTAGTCAGGCCCGACTAATTTTTTTTCGTTTCTATGCAATTGAACCTGGAGAAATGCTCTAGAACATTGAGTGGACACATCTGGGCATGAAAATTTGAGCGAATGTTCATTAATTATGACATTTTTTCAACTCTGAGATTCAATCAAAAACACCTGAGTAGCCTCTGAAACCGGCTCCAAAAACTGACTCAAACACTTGACCAAGGACTGCAGGTTGGCACACTGAAATATTGTAATATGAAGAATCCAGGGCATCAAACGGATCATCATTACGACATTTGAGGTAAAATATATTAATTGTCAAAGTTACCTACTCAGAAAAACTGGAAAGTGCTGCCTCTGAACCCTGAAAAAGTTCATTTGGAATGGATTTGAAAAATTGATCAAATAATGAGCTAGGGGGCTGTAATCTAGAACAGTTGTAGAAAATTTTACAGAGAAACATGAAGTAAAATCACTTTGAAATAAAGGTCAACTGGGTGTGAAATAAAAATTTACAAAGAGGGCACCAAACTATTGTTTGACACTCACTAGTACATTTGGAACTAATTTTCGACGGCTAATTGTTGGATTTGCAACGACCAAACGTCAGAATTTTGACCAACTTTACCGTTGAAAACTCATCGTCGGGAAGCCCGACGATGCCATTTGTGTTGGTCGTCCGACGATGTTATGAACTCCTCTGACAGTGGCTATATTTGCACCCCTGACCACAAATATCGGTGGATTTCCGTCGGATTTTTGACGGATGTTATGATTGCTCCTCGAGGACCATCTGACATAGAAGTGACGTCGGATATACAACATCCTTATCGGATGTTTCATTAGTTGTCGTTGGAATTCTGACGATGAGAGATGATGTGGGTCAAATGGCTTTGCCGTTGGTGAATGAAAGCATTGAACGAGTTCCATTTTTAAAAATTGCATTAAACATTTATTATTTATTTGATTCAGTGTTATTTGCAAAAAATGATTCTCAATGATGTTTCCTTTCTCCAAGAATTGTTTAGGATCTTTCCGTCAGATAATATGTAACATCGAATGACTAAATCTTTTCTTTACAAATGCTTATTTTATTTAATTATTATCTGAGTGTGAATTAAAATTTATATCTGTATGGAAGAAGAACGTACAAGTTGAAGAGTCATGTGCAAGCAAATTTCGTAAAAGAAAGCAAGCACGCATTATCTTGAATGACATGGAAACAATCTCATCAGCTGCCTAGAAGAGAGCAATTGGAGAAAAGCAGAGGAAAGTGTTTAAGGGTGATAAATAGATAGAGAGTATGCAATACAAACCAACAATGTCTAGAGTGTGTGATGTGATGTCTCTAATTTATGTCCGGAGGGACTAACTAGTTTTGGAGTTCCTGTGAAACATATTGGGCCACGGTTTGGAGGAAATCAATGTGTTCATGTAAGGAGCACCTTTTTTCTATTATGAGAATGATGCTTTTTCACCGAAGGATATTTGGAAGTCAATATCCAAAAATTTCTATAGTGTGGAGCCAGAGTTGACAGACTCGAAGTAATTTTCAGCTTTCAGAAGAGCAAGAGGTTATGTACACAATCTCCCAATAGAAGGGAGATTTCAAGCATTACCTCTCCCCCCCATGACTATTCAGGAAGCACTTCCTCAGACAAAGGACTATTGGCCTCTATGGGAGCAAAGAAAAAAATTGAAGCATAAACTCTAGATGATGTGGTGGTGTCTTTCGTGAAGAACTCTGCACTATAATTGAAAATTCACGAGGGAAACTACAAGATAGTGAAGAGAAATACAATCTTGAAAAGTGGGAAGAATGAATCTTGGTTTGGGTGGGGCCAAGTCAGGTGGCTCCTCTAGAGGTTGAGGAGATAGAAATCATATTAGGATTTGAAAAAGATCACACTCGTGGAACTTTGTGTGCAACTGATTGATTGTGGTGTCTGGGTAATGCATTCCAAATAGATATAGTTGCATACCATTTATCTGTCTTGATTAAAGACTTTTATCCTGATGGCATTAAATTAAAGTTCTTTCTCTTCTATCTGCTATTGGTGGAGAAGAGGTTGCTTTGCATTGACCTGACCTGCCAATAGGTGGCAGGTCAGGTCGATGCAAAGCAACCTCTTCTTCACCAATACCAGATAGAAGAGAAAGTACTTTAATTTAATACCATTAGGATAAAAGGCTTTAATCAAGACAGATAAATGGTATGCAACTGTATCTATTTGGAATGCATTACCCAAACACCGCAATCGATCACTCGCACACGATGTTCCACAAGTGTGATCTTTTTCAAATCCTAATATGATTTCTATCTCGTCAATTTCTAGAGGAGCCACCTGACTTGGCCCCACCCAAAGCAAGATCCATTCTTCCCACTTTTCAAGATTATATTTCTCTTCACTATCTTACAGTTTCGCTCGTGAATTTTCAATTATAGTGCAGAGTTCTTCACAAAGGACACCACCACATTGTTTAGAGTCT
Organism: Cryptomeria japonica; assembly: GCF_030272615.1. NCBI lineage: Eukaryota > Viridiplantae > Streptophyta > Pinopsida > Cupressales > Cupressaceae > Cryptomeria > Cryptomeria japonica. The sequence continues at coordinate 742,110,614 of NC_081411.1, read as the reverse complement.
ATGCTGCAATTTTTTTCTTTGATCCCATGGAGGCCAATAGTCCTTTGTCTAAGGAAGTGCTTCCTGAATAGTCATGGGGGGGAGAGGTAAAGCTTGAAATCGCCCTTCTATTGGGAGATTGTGTACATAACCTCTTGCTCTTCTGAAAGCTGAAAATTACTTTTAGTTTGCCAACTCTGGCTCCACACTGTAGAAATTTTTGGATATTGACTTCCAAATATCCTTTGGTGCAAAAGAATCATTCTCATAATAGAAAAAAGGTGCTCCTTGCATGAACACATTGATTTCCTCCAAGCGTGGCCTAATAGGTTTCGTAGGAACTCCAAAACCAGTTAGTCCCTCCAGACATAAATTAGAGACGTCACATCACACACTCCAGACATTGTTTGTTTGTATTGCATACTCTCTATCTATTTATCACCCTTAAACACTTTCCTCTTCTTTTCTCCAATTGCTCTCTTCTAGGTAGTTGATGAGCTTGTTTCCATGTCATTCAAGATAATGTCTGCTTGCTTTCTTTTACGAAATTTGCTTGCACATGACTCTTCAACTTGTATGTTTTGCTTTCGTATAGATATAAATTTTAATTCACACTCAGATAATAATTAAATAAAATAAGCATTTGTAATGAAAATATTTAGTCATTCGATGTTACATATTATCTGACAGAAAGATCCTAAACAATTATTGGAGAAAGGAAACATCATTGATAATCATTTTTTGCAAATAACACTGAATCAAATAAATTAAAAAATGTTTCATGTAATTTTTAAAAGTAGAACTCATTCAATGCTTTCATGCACCGATGACAAAGCCGTCTAACCCACACCATTATCCACAATAGAACAAATTAATATAATAGGCTATTATAAAGAATATTTAAAAAAATATGAAAGAACATTAAATGACCATTACAAACCCATCATTTCAAATGAAAGATGAATCCATCATCATTTGGATGGTATAATGTTTGGAAGAAGGGTATATGAGAAACCCTACTTTTCAGGGTTTGTGAGAGGCTAAATAAGGGATTTTGCATCTAAGAAGGTTAAAACTTGTAAATAATTGCATTTCCTTAGTTTTGAATCATATACTTTCCAAAGCAACCTTTTGATAGTAGATTACGTGTACCATCCTAATCCAAAAAGCATTCATTTTGTCTACATCCGATAGTCATCGCTAAAATCAGTTTAAAGTGGATTTGTTTAGGGACCTTTCATTAAATATTCTCAACTTACACATCATAAAAGGATCTTAAAATATTCATTGTTTATAATGATAAGAATTCAGTTGTTCCATACACCTTCCTTTCCTATTTTGAAAATATCATTGACCAAAATATTGTGCAATAGTAGTATGGAGTGCATTTCATCTCTTTTATGCCTAAATATTTCATTATACCACTTTCTTTTCAAAGGCGACTGATCCATTGCGGTGTTTGGGTAATGCATTCCAAATAGATACAGTTGCATACCATTTATCTGTCTTGATTAAAGACTTTTATCTTGATGGCATTAAATTACAGTTCTTTCTCTATTTTGTGGTGATCTTTGGAGTAGAGGTTGCTTTACATCAACCTAGGATTCATTTAACTTGTGTTGTATCTGTGGAAATATGTATCCTAGGACAATGCAATGCAACCTTTGCTCCACCAATACTAGATAGAAGAGAGAGTACTTTAATTTAAAGCCATCAGGATAAAATGCTTTCAAGACATATATTAGGTATAAAAGGAAGCCTACCCTGTCATTTGAAGGGGTCTACCTACAATTCAAGTGATCTCTTAATTATAAAATGAATTCAATTCCAAGTGAACAGGAAATCAAGCATTGAAGGAGAATTCAAGTTGGTGCAAGTACATTTGGAAGGCCAAAGGACTCAATGAAGCCATTAAAGACTTTTGAAGGTCTTAGGAGTGAAGAGCCAATCAATTATGATGTCTTAAGGGGCCAGCCTTAAATAACACACACTAAGCTTTGACTGCTTAGGTGTGCTATGGGCCCATTCCTTCCCTTGATGTCCCTTCCCATTCATTTCCGTTAAAAAGACAATCGCTGTTAGCATTTGTATTCAAACAGTGTTCTCGTGTTTGTCTGCATAGAACAAAGCAAATGGCATAAGAAACTCTCATCTACCTCGCAACTATCATAGAATAGCTCCCCGAGGAGATATTCTCATGTCCTTTCTTGCTTTATGCTGTCGATGAAAGACATAAGCATCCTCACAATGCAGTCAATGCAACAAATAGATTTCCATTTCGATCAGTTTTTTTTGCCAACATACTCTCTACTTGTGCCAAAATGGGAGCTTTGGAACAGAGTATGGGCTTCCATCAAAGTAGAAGGTAAGGGTAATTAATATCAGATGCTTATGGTTGGAAATGCTCTGTTTGACATGTTTGGAAAACGTGGTAGTATAGACATGAAAGCGCATGAACTTTTTGGTCAGATGCATCAAAGAAACACGATCTAATGGAATGCTATGATTGCAGGATATGCACAAAATGTGTTTGAAATGGATTTAGAAACTTCCAACCAAAATGTGATTAGTGAGTATAGACGTTGTAGTGCAACTGCCCAGGTACACATGCATGCAAAATGTGTAAGCTTAGATAAGGCACATGAACTATTTTTCATAATGCCTCAAAGATCACCCAATATCCAATGACGGTTGGGAGAAAGAAAACATCAAATTTTTGAGAATCTTAAATGTTTCTTTATTCATCATTATAAATCTATTATGAATTTAGTCTCAATATTGCAGAAATTTATTCTCTTATGAATGCAATATTTAGGGATGTAATCTTTATATATATTTTTTAATTAGGAAAAGGTCCTAATAGAATCCCCAACTAATTAATCTAGAGAAAGATAGCACTAAAGAAAGAAATTTAATCCTCACCACTATGGTCTTGAAGGCTTTAAAGACACCTGGATTCCTATTTTGGCCAGCTTTTCCTTGACCCTATGTTAAGATAGTAAACTAGTTTGAGAGAATCTATTGGGTGGGAAATTGTGTATGGTTGCAATTATTTTCATGCATGGAAAGTGATTTAAAGTTTGGACCAATAGAGGATAAGTATTTCTTGAACCTTTGAGGACGTGTAGAGCACCGCATGGATGTTTCTCCATTATTGAACTCTTTGAATATGTAAGTAAATTATTTTTGGTTGATGCCACACTAAGTGTGGTATTTGTCTTTTCGATATGTTGTGGATAATATTAATCAAATATGGAATTTTTTTGATGCTATATACACTATGCTTTGGATTGAATTTAGGTAAGAAAAGAGGTAATGGAAGAATAAAAGAGTTACACAAAGGAAGAAGAGTGAAATAGGTGGTTTGGGATGGAGGTTACAAGTATATGATAATTTTTTATGGATAATTTGTTGTCTACATAATGGGTAGAAAAGAGGTGCAAAATGGTAGGGTTTAAGGTAGTCTGGAGCAATAAGTAATATTAAATAATATAGAATACACACACACACACACACATCCTCTTACAAAAATGAAAATCAATTTTCAAAGAGGCAAATAAGATATCACAACTTCAACATGAATGAATGCCTCATCTATAGAAGCAAAAGGTACCTCTAATGGTTTCAAAAAATTGTCAAAATAGTTATGATATACCAAATAATCAAGTGGAATGTCCTTTAGGTAACTGATATTATCCTCAAACTATTTATTTTTATTTTCATCATATATGGACCTAATTGCCCCACCTTTAGGAGATAACTATAAGAGATAATTTATTACATTTAAAATTCCATCATAAATAAATTAATTATACATGCTATGTGAATGTTTACTATCACAAATTGATTTTACTTCATTTATCTACATGAATACACTCTTTATTTATTAGTTCTAGGAATGGAGCACTCACATGGGCAAACAAAATGCTAGGTTTGAGAAAAATAGTTAATAGATTGGATATATTTTTTTATAGTTTCCAAATGGCTTGAGTATAATGATACTATAATTTTTAAAATAGGTTTATATCACTTTCCTTTGACTTGGTCATGGAAGATCATCTAAACGCTAAATGCACCTTCATCTTTAAAAACATGTAGTTTAAGGTCAATCACTCATATCTATCTTATCAAACATTAGAGGAGTAGCTTCTAAAAGTAAGAAGTACCAAGATGCGTGCTCTAGTAAAAATTTTGTGGTCCTAAATATCCACAAAATTTGGAGCAATAATACAATTTTTTAATAATATTTAATTGTAAAAGAAAGGATTAAAATGGATCTAAACACTCTAAATAAATTAATCAGGGTTAAAGGGATAAACTAGGATCAATTCATGAAGGCAAGATCTATTATCTCAAAATTAACAGATACATGCAAGAAAAGAAATATTAAATCTAGAGATAAAATTCTTGAAAAATTTAGCTAGCTAAAAGTGAAAAGAACATAAAACATTTTCACAACTTAACCAAGAAAATAAGAAGCTAAAATAATTCTATCAAATGCCATAGAGGAGAATCTCTCACTAATTCTAAACTCATTAAGATTGAATCAATGTTCTTTTAAGAGGACTGAAACATGTAGGAACAAATAGACTTCTTATAGTTCATTCCCTTATTAAGTGAAGATAGTCAAATCTTAATGGAGATTGAAAAATGCATTCCAAGAGAACGATTATCTTTGAGGCATTATGTCAAACAGTTCATGTGCCTTGTCTAAGTTTACACATTTTGCATACATGTCTACCTGGGAAATTGCGCTACAACATCTCTGTGATGGATGTTCGTACCTTGCTCCAAAGCTCTCATTTTTGCACAGACTAAAAGAATGCTGACAAAGGTTGTAGAGGGTAAAGGCTGTTGGCCATTGTAGGGTTTGACTTTATACCCACCGATCAGATTTAGTTGGAATTTTGTAAATCCATTTCAACAAACATTGTTTGTGCATATCCTGCAATCATAACATTTCATTAGACCACATTTCTTTAAGGCATCTAACCAAATAGTTCATGCCCTTTGTCTATACTTCCACATCTTCCAAACATGTCAAACAAAGCATTTCCAACTGTAAGCATATGATATTAATTGCCCTTACCTTCTACTTTGATGGAAGCCCATACTCTGTTCCAAAGCTCCCATTTTGACACAAGTAGAGAGTATGTTGGCAAATAAAACTGATCGAAATGGAAATCTGTTTGTTGCATAGACTGCATTATGAGGATGCTTATGTCTTTCATCCAATGCATAAAGCGAGAAAGGACATGATAATATCTCAATGGGGAGGTATTCTATGATAGCTATGAGGTAGACAAGAGTTTCCTATACCATTTGCTTTGTTTAATGCAATCAAACGTGGGAACACTTTTTGAATTCAAATAATAAAGGCGACTGTGTTTTGACGGAAACAGATGGAAAAGGATGTCAAGGGAAGGAATGGGCCCACAACACACCTAAGTATTCAAAGCTTAGTGTGTGCTATTTAAGCCAGCCCATCTTAAGGTCCATTATGGCGAATGTAAGAGTGGAGAAATTGCTTGCTAAGGAGCAGCAGTAGCAAATCCACCTTAAGGAGGGGCACATTTTATGATTGACAGTGTTTAGACATTTCAAATGAAAGGTGAATCCATCATCATTTCTATGGTATAGTATTTGGAAGAAGGGTATATGAGAAACCATACTTTTAAGGGTTTATGAGAGGCTAAATAAGGGATTTTGCATCTAAGAAGGTTAAAACTTGTAAATAATTGCATTTCCTTAGTTTTGAATCATATACTTTCCAAAGCAACCTTTTGATAGTAGATTTTGTGTACCATCCTAATCCAAAAAGCATTCATTTTGTCTACATCTGATAGTCATTGCTAAAATCAGTTTAAAGTGTATTCATTTAGGGACCTTTCATAAAATATTCTCAACTTACAAATCATAAAAGGATCTTAAAATATTCATTGTTTATAATGATAAGAATTCGGTTGTTCCATACACCTTCCTTTACTATTTTAAAAATATCATCGACCAAAATATTGTGCAGCAGTAGTATGGAGTGCATTTCATCTATTTTATGCCTAAATATTTCATCATACCACTTTCCTTTCAAAGGTGACTAATTGATTGCGGTGTTTGGGTAATGCATTCCAAATAGATACAGTTGTGTACCATTTATCTGTCTTGATTAAAGAATTTTATCCTGATGGCATTAAATTAAAGTTCTTTCTTTATTTTCTGGTGATCTATGGAGTAGAGGTTGCTTTGCATCGACCTGGGATACATTTAACTTGTGTTGTATCTGTAGAAATATGTATCCTAGGATGATGCAATGCAACCTCTGCTCCACCAATACCAGATAGAAGAGAAAGTACTTTAATTTGAAGCCATTAGAATAAAATGCTTTCAAGACATATATTAAGTATAAAAGGAAGCCTACCCTATCATTTGAAGGGGTTTACCTACAATTCAAGTGATCTCTTGATTATAAAATCAATTCAATTCCAAGTGAACAGGCAATGAAGCATTCATCAAGAATTGAAGGAGAAATCACTATTGAACTTACCCCTGTCTCATATAACCCTATGTTGGCTAGGCCCCACAATAATTAGAAGATCCTAATTACTACTGTCCTAAACCTTGCATTGACCATCACAATTTCACAGTGAGTTGAGTTAATTAGTCCATTAGTGAGATTGGGAAAGAGTTTGGTATTGAGTTAGGTGTTGGTGGAAGGTTTAAAGAGGTACACTATTATCATAATTAATGTTAGAGAGTGTTGTGTGAAGAAGAAAGGCCACGAAAGGAGTGACTATCCTAAGTGCTTGAGACTGTCACAAAAAGTGAGTGTTGTAGCAGTGAATCTTCCTTTGACCTTTGTGTGTTTGGGAGGGTAAAGACCCATGGTGGTATATGTTGAGTGGTTGGGAGGGTAAAGACCCACATATCAACTATCTACTTTGATATCCTAGGATGGTGTCCACATACTCTAAAACTTTGTGGGCACTCTCTGTCTGATACTAACATATACATAACATGTGCCTCTCATATAACCCTATGTTGGCTAGGCCCCACCATAATTAGAAGATCCTAATTACTAAAAACACTAGATTCTCCCCTAAAAGGTTGTTGAGTCATAGAAGGCCTAGCTTGATAGCCCTATAGTCTCTCATACCTAAAATGAGAGACTTTGCCATAGCTGGTTACAAACTTCTCTCATGCCTCTTGTGTCCTCCCATGTACCTCCTTTTCCATAAGAGACTTTGCCATTGCAACCCTAAAGTCATTTGGATTGGCCATGTGTAGTAAAACTAAAATTTTGGGCTTTCCACCCCTAATGAAATAATTGACAAGTAACTTGTCTTGAATGTAATCTACAAACTACAAGAACTCCAAAAAGTAACTCTCATGTTGAGCCACTATGGAACTTTATTATGTAAATTGTGAAACTCATCTATGCATCTCTATCAAAAATATTTTGAAATAGAACACTCTTTGAAGCACTCCAAAATGGTATCTGGAGAGGGTTTCCAATGTGAGTTGGTGCATTTTATCCTCCCAGTACCACAAGGTGGAATCAAGTCCTCTCAAAAATTGCATTGAAAATTATGCCTTTAAGTTGCTCACATATAGATGCAACCCAAAGCATAAGTCCAAGCTAAGTAAAAAAGACTTATCCTCAACCCCATTTGTGGATCTTAAAAATGTAGAGGATTGGAGATGAAGCAACTCTCGAATATGATCCTTTGGCTCATGATATGTGCTTGCTATAGTCTATACCTCTTCCATTTATGCATGATGAGGCTAGGTAATGTGTATTGATCAATATTCTATCTCCTCTATGTGTATTTCCCAAATTCAAGGCGAACTCCTAATAAGCTCCCAAGATGCAAGTATATGCTCCTCTACTACAAGTGGATCCTCATGGCTTGTAAGATTTGAGGTCCATACTCGGGCTACTCATCTTGGTGAAAACTCTCAAAGTGATATGACCCTTCCTTCCATTTCCTACACCCTATTTTCTAACTCACACCTCATAACCTTTACCTCAATTCCTATCATTATTACCTTCCATCTACCTTTCATATCCCCTATCTTAACCTCCTCCACTTTCCTACATCCTATCCTAAACCTTAAACTCATACACACTTACTTTTACTTCACCTACCTAACCCCATTCCATCCTTCACATCCTTTTATCTCCGCCCATTCACTTTCCTACCTTCCAAACCCCTAACATATCCTAACTTACTCTTTAACCATTACATCCTTCATCACTTACCTCCCTATCTTATCCTAACCCACACCTCATAACCTTATACCTCTCAGCTTCCATTTTATGCCACCTTCCTAATGGTACACTTATGCTCCCTTCCAAAACACCGACAAAAAACAACACTCGATCACTACACAATGCTCTCACGGTTCTGTAGCAGGAATTTTTTGTCACAACCATATATACCAGCATCCATAATTAGGATATATTTTACATAATGGCACTCGATCACGCAGGTTTAGGTCATCCCTCTCCTTAATTAGGATATATTTTAAATATGGAAAGTAGTGTTAATATGTTTCAGGCTAACTATATTGTTCATTATTTAAAATGCACTGTTTAATTAATACATGATTGTAGGATTGTTCAACGGTTTAGGTCTTGTAAGAAATTCTTCTTTTAAATTGATCATATCATATTACAGAAACCTCTCACCATCTTTGCTATTGGCAATTGATCTGATAAATCTATAATAAACTTTGAATCTAAATATTTTAATATGTATAACAATGAATTTGCTGATTATACCCTACCTTTTCCCTATAGTGATTAAACCATTCCTACATCCTATAGCGATTAAACCCACAGGGAACCTATGTGCGCATCCCTCCTTTGTGTTCATCGGGGGATGTCCCAACAATAACTTCTCAACTTAGTCAACCCTCACCTGCGACTTCTTGAGTGTGTAATCGATCCAGATTCTTTCGCTGGAATCGACATGGGAGGAACCACTTGATGGGGAGGCTTCAAGAGGACTAAAACACACAATGAGATGTGAGGGAAAATGAACAGGGGAACCTACTGGGATGGCATAGTGTTGTTGAGCAGAAAATTTAGACTGACATAAGAACTCTACAATCTATCAAACTTCAATCTCCAATCCCGAACTCATTCCCACACAACTCCCATTCATACGCACTCTCACGACAAGCACATAGAGATGCTTCCCTACCACGTGCATGCTTCTTCTACCCGTGGCCCATTCCTGCAAATGACCATGAGAATGATAATGTACATTCTTCCTGCCCACAATCCACCAGGTTCAGGCCACTTCACATGGTAGACATGCAAGCAGGAGGCATATTTACTCAACTATTCAATTCCTCCAACCCACATCCCCAATCAATTTGGAGGGAATAAGAAGCAAAAAACAAATAGTTACTTAAGTATTCTGCAAACACCAGATTGGTAAACAGTTTTCTAAATGTTGGTTTAAATATTATATACTTATAAACAAGGATTTAGTTTGGCAAAGGCTTTTAACTACTGTTTAAATCCTAAACCCATACACCCCTAACAAAATGCCAAATGACTTACAAATGGGCCCAAAACATGCCCTTATTACATTAAATAATGCCCAGACTTGAAAATGCCCCTAAACAGATGGCAAACAAAAAAACATAACAAAATTCCTACCATGAAGCTGGATAGTTTCCCGTCGCCTGGTATCCAAGTATAGCTGCTCCTGTAGCACCACTTCATTCCACGACTGGTTCCCTGTAGAGGCGGGATTTTGTAATGGTAGAGGTCAATGGGACGAAGAGGCGGGATTTATGAAATGACTTGGTCTTTTCTTTTTTTTGAAGTAATGCACACGGTCGTCGGAATTTCGACGAATGCAGGCACTTTTTCTAAAAAAACCCAAATGTCATTGCCAATTCCTTCTCCATCGAAACCAAATGTTGCATTATCATCAGAATTCCAACAAAATCAAACATTTTTTCAAAAAAAAATCAAATTTGATCACAATATACCTTCTTCGTCGGAAACGTCCATCGAAATTTTAGGCCAAATGTATTAGTGACTGTTCCGTTTGCAAAAGTTTTTGCAAACAGAATTAGCTTTGAAAACTTCCCAAACTAGTTGATGGGGCTTTTCTACTTGGCATGTGGATTCAAAATGTTTTAGGGAAACATGGGGAACTCTTTGTTTGTCATGACAATCAATTGGCACAAAGTTATAACCGCTCAAATAGGGCTACTAAATAATGTGCAAACATGTGAATTAGCAACCCCAATCTCAGGACCTCCAAAGGAGACTTCACAAATGCATCAAAATTGATATGTGGAAGCTGCAAATAGGTACATGAAATCTCTATAAAGTATATAACCATCCCTCAAATGGATTTTGCATGACATTTCTCCGGTGCAAAAATATGAGCTCACAAATTGAGCTACTTAAGCCTACTCTAAAAGGCGATTTTGAATGCAAAAAACAAAATTTTGAGCCTGGGTCTTCAAAATTACATAATTTTTTTGAAGTCCCAACACAACACACAAAAGCTAAAAACAAAAAAAAGATCTCAAGTCAACTAGCTTAAGAGACCTCAATATCACAATGTCTCAACCACTAATATCATTCTTGAAAAATGTCATCTCAAGAACACAAGTGATCACATAAAAGAGCAAGAGAACACATAATCCATGAACCACCAATATAAAAGCTATGAGCTCATGTGAAGAAGGAAAGAGAGAGCGTGGATACACACTAGATGTGTTTTTCTAGGTTATCCATGAGAAGAATGAGAGAGGACATGGATACACACTCTAGATGTGTTTTTCTAGGTGATCCATGTTGGGGAGGAGAGTAGGAATAGTCTAGCTGTGTTTTGCTAGTTCCACTCATCCTTGTGCATGTGTGCAAGTGATTTGTGGTTTCAAGTTTATAGCATCCCATATAAGAATTTTTTTCCTTTGGTTTCAAGCATGCATCAACTTGTTTAAGACATATAATGCAAATGCAAATGCCAAGGGGTGAATGTTTGGCTTTGGGAACATCTCGTACAAGAGTTTGTTTTCTCTAGTTTCAAGAATGTGTAACCCCATTTAAGATCGATACATGTTTTGTTTTGAGGACATCCCATGTTAGAGTTTATTTTCTTTGGTTTAGAAAATGTGTAACCCTGTCTAAGACATATATCAAATACTGCATCTGGTTTCAAACTGAAGCATCTCGTATAAGAGTTTTTTTTCTCTGGTTCTAAGTCTGAACACCCCATTTAAGACATGCAAAAATATGGTACAATATGGTACAAAGAGGGTGATATGTATGCCCCCTCTTAAGATGTCAACATAGCCCTATGTTGATGTCTTAAGGAATCTAGAAACATGGATGCCAACCTTCAACACTAAGGAGATATCCTTTAGGAAACAATGTCATAAATCCAAGCTAAAGAGGGAGTACTCTTATAAGAAAGGATAAGATAGTTGAAAAAGGGATATCTTGCAACAAGTGTAAAGAGAATCCTTGGATGGGAAGAGATCTTTACTCAAAAGAAATCTACTCGCAAGAGGAGTTTCTTGAATAAACATAACATCTTCTACCAAAAGAAGGGAAGGAGAACAAGAATGCATACCTTCCCCCTATTGCTAGGTGAAAGAGATTCTCGATGAAGGATGATAGACTTTTGATTAGATATGAAGGTTTTTTTATAATAGATATACATTACCAAGTGAAAAAAGGTTGTAGCCAAGGACATACACCTCTTGCATAGGAGAGAATCCTTGAGCAAACAACAACTTCACACAAGGAATGACATCAAATCATAAGAAAACACCACTCAATCTGAGGATAAGTGGATCCCTAGAATGGGTAAGAGAGAGAAATCATTGTCCCCCAAAGCGTAGGGACAATGAGAATAATTACACAACCTCTAAGGAGAGATTAAACATAAGAAAACGTAAAATATACTCACATGAATAAATATCCAATGCAAGAAAAAACATTACATGTAAAATGAAACTCCAAAGAAGAGATAATCTTCAAAGGGAAAGAGAGAAAATTAAAATAAAGGATCACATATTCCACTAAAGAGAAAAATTAATCATAAAAGACATACCATTTCACACAAGAAAGGATATTTCAACATGAAAAATGAATACTCTAAAGAGAATAATGACACTTTAGATAGAGAGAAAGAAAAGGATAAGATTCTTGCCCCCCTAAGTATAGAGGCAAGAATGAACCATGTTGCCACCCCAAGATGTTTGATATTGAAAAAGCATCACCTCCTATGATAAATAGCCCCCAATTAAATTAACTACTTGTTTCATGGGGTGAGGAGCAACATGGAGGGTGAGTGGAGTGCTAAGGTACTACTTTCTCACTAAGAAAGAGAGAAAAGATCAGTTGAAAGATCTATGCAAGACCTTTCAAATTGTTCTTGAACAAATTCCTTAAACGCTTTACACTTTCCAAGAGAATGATAGACACCATGCTGAAAAAGACAATGCTCACTACCTTCTTTATGCTTTCTGCTAAACTTTACGAAAGGAAAAACAACATTCTTATCTTTAAAGGGGAAAGTATAATTTAGCAATTTAAAACATAGAAGGAGAAATCACCAAATAAATTTTTGCTTTGGGGGAGGAATTACTTTACATTTAAAAGAGGGGAGGAATCTACTAGATTGAGTCACAAATGAGATAAGGACTAAATACTAAGTGGATTGATTGATTATGATGTGTTTTTCCCTCTTTTGTAAGTTGGAATGTTGATATAGGGTAAAGTGCTAAACTTGGAAACAAAACTGAGAAAATAATGAGCTACAGTTTTAGGATTTTGATGTGCACTCGGAACTGAGTAATATAAGCTAATTCGGATCTATTGTACAAAAATTCCCCAAACAAGAAGGGATTGTGGCATGAAAATGCAGTCCTCTGAATTTTTTGCAAACCAAAAAGGGTTGTTCTTGTTGAACATAATGTACCATTGAGAGGGGGGTGAATCAGTGGTTCCTAACATCTTTTCTTTTTAAACCAAGATTTGAGTAACAGTTAACAACCTAAACACTAAGCAATCAAACTAATAAGATATGAGAGGATATCAAGAGAGGAAAACACACAAATACATAACCGACAACACCATATGTACGAGGAAAACCCAATATGGGAAAAACCTCGGTGAGAAATACTGCTAGAGTCTACTACTCCAATCTAGCCTCACAATGAAACAACAAGTTACAATGATTTAGGGCATTAACCCAAGGAGCACCAACCCCTGCACCAAGAACCAACTTGGTGTAATACAATGAAATACAATTTTAATGCAGTGATAGCACCTAGTTGCAAATGAGTTATGCAACACCTGATCAACTGATGTCTGCTAGTTACCAACTTCCTCTGTTTCATCGGTCCTTCTACTACCGGTTATCAGATTGCTCTCTCTGATCACTTATAGGTTACTCTCTTCCTTTCTTATCTTTCTCAGAACCTCACCCTACACAGTAGCACACTTGGATGCCTTCCTAACTATTCAATCTCTACCGGTACACTTGACTATTAAGACTATAGTAGTTCACTGATTACTCTGTCTCTGTCAGTTAGAACCTCTCACCAGTTAAACCTGCTAACTCCACATTCTTACTCTTTGTGAAAGGAACTCTTAGACATATAGTCTCTCTTCTTTCTCAAGCTCTGTTTTCTCTCACAACTCGCATATAGCATCAACATCTTCAGTCTTCAAGTTCACATATTTATATTTGAGGGTTCCCGCCAAAAGCAACATTCAAACAATGTCGTGCTAGGGTTTTCCTCTACCAACTCAATCCATATCAGATCTGATCAGATCTGGTTTTCTGGAATGATGATTTGCATCATATAAATCAACACCGCCATATCCTTTCCTTCCAATGCATGTTTTCTATTTTTAGATGTTTGCAGCATGCATTTCGGCCTTTCTCTATACAACACCATGAAAGCTTCAGTTTTTTCCTTCGACCAATGACCACAAGGATTGGATTGTCTTGCAGGATTAGATCAATCATCTTGCCTCTCTATCTTCCTCGAGCTACAACATCTTGCCATCGTTCCATGATTTGTGGGTTTTTCATTAATGCCGACCTACTGGTCAAACTACCATGTCGATGAACACTTCATCGACCTCTGCATGCTTGCTACCTGGTGTCCACCTATCATCCTTGTTGACATCCACCTATGCCCAGACTGTAAAGTCAGTTTGACATCCTTCATTGAACAAGACTTAATACCGGTTCAACTCACCTTACTGGTATAACCTAACTTCACTAATGGACCTTCATACCTGTTGACCTCTTCTCTACCGATGGATCAACTTGGCCTTCCATAAAAACATGCTGGTCCATCCACTGAGTCTATTTACTAATTGCATTATACTTCTCTTTGTCTACTGATGATCACATCCCTCTGTTCTTCTTTGCTTCTTTGCTTGCCGCTAGTTCTGCTTTACCGGTAGATGTTGCACTTCATGTGTATTGGTATTATACCTTTTCTATAAACTTACACACTCCTTCCTTCATACCAGATGACATCATTACTTACTTCACCCATACTAGTCACCACTGCTTACTCACCAGTGACCATTCCATACTGGTTGACATCAATGACAACTTAATGCCAATAACCTCCCCCTTTGGAATTGATGTCAACACACCTACAAGTTTCCCCCTTTGACACAATGACAAAGGGTTAGGGTATGTCATTATCTAGTTTATTCTCCCCCTTTGATTCATATTTAATCGGGTAGACTATGGGTACTCCCACTTAGTCAAATCTCCTCTTTGTGATTACAACCAGGACTGAGACATAAAATCCTAGACTCTCCCTATGATCAACATGTGGTTCAAAAGATACATACACACATATATATATATATATATATATATATATATATATATATATATATATATATATATATACTACAATGAACTCCCCATGAACCATATATCTCCTTACAAACTTAAAAGCATGAGGCAGGTGACACAACTCCCAACTTGTGTCTCAAGTAATCAAAAGTGCTTACCGGTAATGGTTTGGTGAAGATATCTGCCACTTGTTCTCCTGTAGAGACATATTCCATCATGACTTCTTGTCCTTCAACTTTCTCTCTGAGAAAATGATACTTGATGGCTATATGCCTTGTCCTTGAATGCATCACCCAGTTCTTTGATATGTTGAGGGCAATTGAATTGTCACACTAGATGGGAATAGGATCAAAGATATCCACCTGTATGTCCTTGAGGGTCTGCTTCATCCAAAGCACCTAAGAGTAACATGTGGCAGCAACAGTTTATTCTACTTTAGCAATTGATAGGGAAACTAAATCCTGCTTCTTGCTATGCCATGAGACCAATCGGTCACCTAGGAATAATTCACCACCACTTGTGCTCTTCCTGTCATCAATGTAGCCTACCCAATCAACATTTATGTATTCTTCCAAGGTAAATTCCCCTTGTTTAGGATACCATAATCCATAATTGTGTGTCCCCTATAGGTACCTAAAAATTTTGTTGACTGCATTCATATGTGACTACTTAGGTGCTACTTGAAATATAGCCACTATGCATACTGCCTACACTATATCCAGTCTAGAGGTAGTAAGATACAAAAGCCTACCAAGCATGGATCTATACAAGGTCTAATCCACTACTAGTGACTCATCATTCTTGCTCAGTTTGCTTCTAGTCACCATGGGGGTACTCACCAGTTTGCAGTCCTCCATTTGAAACTTCTTTAGCATGTCCTTTGCATACTTGGTTTGTGAGATGAAGATTCCCTTATCTAGCTGTGATATCTAGAAACCAAGAAAGTATGTCAACTCTCCAAGCATTGACATCTCAAAATCTGACTGCATCTGATAAGAAAAATCTTTGTAAAGAGTGTCCTTGTTGCCTCCAAAAATGATGTCATCCACATACACAACCACAATGATCATGTGGTTTCCATCTGCCTTGATGTATAGATTGTTGTTAGCACTCTCATTTTTGAATCCTTACTCCTTCAGGAACTTATGCAGCCTTGAATACCATTCTCTAGGAGCCTACTTTAAACCATACAGGGCTTTCTTCAATTGACACACAAAGGTTTAATCATCATTTAACAGAAACCCTTCTGGTTGCTCCATGTACACTTCTTCCAAATTTCTTTCGAGGAAGGCAGATTTTACATCCATTTGATATACCTTATAACCCTTGTAGGCTAAAAAAGATAGAAACACCCTAATTGTTTCTAGTCTAGCTACCGATGCAAATGTTTCTTCAAAATCAATACCCTCTACTTAAGAGTAACCCTTGCACACAATTCTAGCTTTATGCCTAACAATTTTACCTTCTTCATTCATCTTGTTCCAGTAGACCCATTTGGTGCCAATGATGTTCTTGTCTTCCGATCTAGGGACTAATTCCCAAGTCTTGATCTTCTCAATCTGCTACAACTCTTCCATGGAATCCATCCATTTTTGACTTTTCCAGGCCTCAATGAATGTCTTAGGTTCCATTTCAGTCATGAGGCAGAAATTGACTTGTTCATCATTCTGGGCAAGTCTTCTTCTAGTTTGCACACCATCACTCTTATTACCTAAAATCTTCTCTTTCGCATGGTTTTTCTGCACATATCACTTAGGGACCTTATTGGATGCTTCTTTCGATTCACTGTCTGACTAAGCTTCTTCACCTTCATCACTAGAATCATCATACCGGTTTACTTGTGCTTGTCTTCCTTTATGCATATCCTCATCAACTCTTACATGCATACTCTCAATGACTCTTCTTAGTCTTTTATTGTAGTGTTTGTAGGCTTTACTGTTAGTTGAGTAACCAAGGAAGATCCCTTCATCACTCCTGGAGTCAAAACTACCTAAACCATCCATGTCTCTCTTGATAAAGAATTTGCTTCCAAACACCTTGAAGTACTTGACTGATGGTTTCTAGTCATACCAAACTCATAAGGTGTCATTCTGTTATTTGTTCTTAACTGAACCCAGTTCAAAGTATATGTTGCAGTATGAACTGCTTCCTTCCATACAAATCCAGTAAAATTTCCTCATTCAACATGGTTCTGGTCATCTCCTTGACTATCTTGTTCTTCCTTTCTACCACACCATTTTGTTGTGGTGTCCTGGGGGCTAAGTATTGCCTTCTAATTCCATGTCTCTCATAGTAATCTTCAAACTCATTTGATGTGAACTCTCCACCCTGGTCGGATCTTAGGTATTTTAGCTTGCATCCACTTTTCTTCTCTACCATCTTCTAGAAGATCTTGAATCTATCAAATGCTTGTGATTTATCCTGGAGGAAAGTGACCCATGTCATTCTTGAATAGTCATCAATGAAGAGTATAAAGTATCTTTCATCGGCAAGAGGTCTTGTCCTAGTTGGAACACACAAATATGTATGGACAAGTTCAAGTGGTCTGGAGGTGTTGTGTTCTTCTGTCTTGAATCTCACCTTAGTCTACTTCCCTTTCACACATTCACCACAAAATGTGCTTACCGGTTTGATGATTGGTGGTATATTTCTCACACATCCCTTTTTTCTTACTACAACTAAATTATCAAAATTTATGTGGCCTAATCTTCTGTGCCACAACTAGCTTTCATCCACTTGTCCCAACATGCATTGGGATTCAAAACATTCTTTCAGATTGTATACATTTCCATCTATCCTCTTACCTTCAGCTACAACCTGACTGGTACTCTCCTTCTTTATCTGACAACCGATAGAATCAAAGGTGAATTTATAACCTTTGTCACACATCCGACTCACATTCAACAAATTGTGCTTCAGGCCTTCCACATAATATACATCACATGCTTTCATTTTTCCATCAATATTTAGAGCGCCTTTTCCCTTTATCTTGATAGATGAGTTGTCTCCAAACCTCATTGAGCCACCATTCCAATCTTCAAGCTTGATAAATTTCTTTTTATCACTGGTCTTGTGGTTGGAATAGCCACTGTCTACAACCCACAAGTTTCTTCTTTCTACATGTAGGGTAGTCTGCACTATCAGACTTGATTCTATTTTGTCCTTTTCTTTCTCAACCCAAACTGGTTGAGTTTCCTTCTTCTTGTCAACTGCAATTTTATGCTCTGGTTTGGCTATCGATTCATGTTCAAGAGTTGTCCTCTTCTGCTTGATTTTCCT
Organism: Cryptomeria japonica; assembly: GCF_030272615.1. Taxonomy (NCBI): domain Eukaryota; kingdom Viridiplantae; phylum Streptophyta; class Pinopsida; order Cupressales; family Cupressaceae; genus Cryptomeria; species Cryptomeria japonica. The sequence continues at coordinate 742,092,486 of NC_081411.1, read as the reverse complement.
GTTCTTACAATGCTTTGCAATAAATCCAAACTCATGACAACTATAACACTTTACATTCATATTAAATGATGAATTTGAAAACTTATTGTAGGAAACCAGTTGACTTCTCCTACACTCATAACTCCTATGACCCGATCCATTACATTGATAGCAGATGACATTCATCTCCTTGAGTGTAGAAAAAGAGTTTCTATTTTCATAACTCACAATGAGATTATTCATTAATCTTAATAGTCCTAAAAAATGACTGCACAAATTTTTTTTCATGCTTGAGTCAAAATATTGGTCATTCTGGATTCATTTTGTCATCTGTCAAGGTTCAAGGTTTAAGATTTAGGGTTTATGAATTTATGATTAAGTCTTGTAAAAGATAAACCCTAAGCCTTTTATATTCCATCATTACCTTTTTTTCCACTTAAGCCAAGGGTCGGTTATCATTGTTGGGGCCATTGTATTTCCTAAGCATTAAGTTGTTTTTGACTGCCCCTTTATATTTTCCTTAGTATGCATGAAAGATTTCCCTATGGTCAGTCCCTTTTAATATTCATGCCAGTGCTTATAAATTTTTCCTAAGTCTAATATTTTAATACTTCAGTTGGTGGATAAAGGAAGAACAAATCTGGCAATCCACGCTTCCCTGTGGTCAAAGGTGCAAGGAAGATAAGGATCATGACATCATGAGATGATACCATGTGTCCTGAGCAGGTAGGGTGAGTCAACAGTTTGACCTTTCAAATCTTTGATGTGACCAGTTCCCAGCAGGTAAAGTTCGAGTTATTAATGGTTCATCAATTTGCACATGCTTGTATTGAATGATGGTATTTTAATCCTAGTCCAAGAAGTGCTCGGGAGTTAGTGGCCATTGTTAAGTGATCACTGTGGCTGGAAAGTAAACAGAGAACTAATCCAATGGCTCTTGTAACCCCGCGATCAAGAGATGCGAGGAGATTATGGACCACAACATCATGGGATGATGCCATGTGTCCAAGGTGGGATAAGAAAAGCTAACGGTGGGGTCACTAAAAGTGGAGAAGTAAGCAGTGAGTTGGATATGCCACATCATGCTAAGGGTGGACCCACTTGACACATTTGCTAGTCAATTTCAGATTGACTAAAGATGATCATGCGATGTGCCATTTTGAAAGATGATTAATGGTTCAATTTTAAACTTATTTCCAATGTAAGTTAGAGCCATTATCTCACTCACGTGAGTAGTAATGGCGGATGAGACAGTGGTGTTTCATTCCAGATGATAATAAAAGCACTCTCAAAGCTATTTTTGATTCATAAAGAGATTCATAGCAATTTAGAGGACATCCCCACAGTTGAAGAAGATTGAGACAGTTTCTTGCAGCATGGGATTGCTATTCCCCTGGTGTTTACAAAGTTGTAAGTTGTTAAAATACCCCTTCTTTGTTCCGTAAATAATTGAAGTGTGAATTGTGTGGGTAATTAAAGGGAAAATCTCACAAATTGTTCTAGGATTCAGAATTTGATAAGAATTCACATATTTCTGTGCTGTGCTTGAGGTTTTTGTGTCGAATCCTATTTTATTTTTTCTTTTGTGGTTATGTGATAGAAGCCCTAGTTTGGTAAGATGTCTCCCTCACGAAAAATTCAGGGTAGACTAAATATTTGAAGAGAAATCTTTTTGATGATTTTCTCGATCAATTAAATCCCTCGACAAATGATAAGTACCAAGGGCAAAAATTTGTTCATGGTAAAACCCTAGGAGAAGGGTTGACTGATAAAGCATACCACTTGGCGGATGCTAGGGTACCGATGATTGGGATAGATATTTTCAAGTTATGGTATGGACAGAGAAATTTACATTCCCCAGTCTCAAGTCCATGGCAACATGATTCAAGTAAATTAGTGGTGCCGAGTATGTTCATGGATGTCAACCTTCTTAAGGCTATTGCAAACAGATATGACCCTGTATCGAGGGTTATAAGGGGAAATGAGGGAGAGACTTCGTTGACAATCATAAGAGAGGAATTCTAGGAGATTTTTGACCTATATGAACCATCTGCTAACATGGTACAAGTAGATTTAAATGAATTAAAGGTAGAGTATTATAGAATGAAAGATTTCATTAGAACTAGTTTTCTTCCAATGCATTTGGCTAGATCAAGAGAGACAATGTATTGCATTGGCCCTAGTTCAGAGGAGCCATTCCCCATTGGTGTTTTTGCTCCTTATTTTCAGGCTACCTTTTTCTTTCTATGTCAAAACTTGGGTTTCAATCCAATTACAGTTATGCCACTTGATTTCATGTATATGGCCATACAAATTCAACATCTAGATTATATTATAATTTTTTACTTTGCCCCATACCTTGAAGAGAAGATTCATGAGGGCTTGTAGGATATTAAAAATAAAGTGGCTGACACTAAATTCTACTGGTATTTCTTGCTCATGCACATATTCTTATATTGGAATGCAGATTAATTTGAAGGTACTATGAACCTCAAGAGAACAATTGACAATAAGGAAATTCCAGTGTAGCTTTGGAGCACGAATATGTCTTGGGAGAGGCAGGAGGCTAGTTTTGTGAGATTTGATAACAAATTTGCTTCTAGGTTGAGACCGAGATTGACAGTGAACCCACCAAGGATCCCCAAGGAGCTACATGATTTTTTAAGGCCTAAAGAGAGGTTGCCACTTCGGAAGATTGAGCACAATTGGGGGGATTTCATCCCTTATCCTGTTAGAATTGTTATTAGAATCTATGGTTTTTCTGGTTAGCCATATGTATTGCCTTTTAATATTCCTTTGAGAATGGGTTTTACTGAAGTAATGTGGTAGATAGGGTGCATCCATGATAAGGAATTAAATGGAAAAGGCAAAGGAACAATTTTCCTTGATTATACTATCATCCCATATTTTGTGATTTTGAAAGGAGGATATGAGCATTTTGACAAATTCTTTGCACCATATCATTTAGGGGTTAGCATAACTAGACACAGTGACCTGAAGGGGTTTTACAACATTTTTAGGGCAAGAATAAAAGGAGATCTATTTCCTCATGAGCACAATTTTCCTAAGGATATAATTAGAAATGAGATTGATTTCATGACCTAGGATTGGAGGAAAGAGAAATGGATAGTTTTCAGGAAGTTATGGGCTATAATTCAGAAAATGGATCCAAGCTACGATCCAAAAAAAGATTTTACTTTATTTTGTGCTAAAGTCAATTTTGTTATGAACAATTTTGATGAATTGATTATTGCATTGAGGGAGAAGAAGGCCAAACTTGAAGAGGTTCATGGCCGACAAGTTGAAAGAAGAGATGTACATTGTCCAACACCCATCACAGTGGATGAATCAGTTTTGATTCATCAAAAGAGGATACAATAGGTAGGCTCATGACCTCCTCTACCTCAAATAACAGATGGCCTGATAGAAGAGAGACCTATTTATGATCCTTCTCAAAAGAGAGAAAGAGAAGAAACAAGTGGTGAAGAAGAGAGCAACAATGACAGTGGAGAATTGGTGAGGAGAAAAGATAAAAGGATAATGAAGACAAAGCCTTCCCCAAAGGTGAAAATCAAGCCTTGTAAAGGAGTCAAAATCATTGGTCTTTAAGATTTAGATAGAAGTCCTTCACCACCACTTCTTCCCTTTTCACATTTAAGGAAGTTTGAAGAACAAATGGAGGAAGATACACTTGTAGTAACAAGTGTCGAGATGCAAATTGGTATTCCTCCTTTGCCCCCTAGTTTGGAGTTGGACTTCACTCCTTTAGATATTTAGGGTAGAGCTTTTAGGGATGCAAGGAAGGAGGCATGTGATAAGTTTTTTGAGGATGATGCTTTTGTGAGAAGCCCGACCTTTTTGAAATTAGTGTGGAAGATGAAAATTGAAGAATTTAAGCAGAGAACTATTGAGAGAAAAGCTTAGAGGCCAGATAGGTCTGAACTTGAGAATAAAGAAGAAGTTAAGAGTGAGGCGATGGAAGCATTCAAGAGAATCATTGTAGATGAGGGCAAGATGATTGTAAGTCAGGCTAGAGTTCTAATTTTACTAGAATTGGATATAGCAGATGCATTGGCCTTTGATGCCATTAGGAAATCAAAAAGCCAACAATTTAGTTCAGAGGAAGAAGCAAGGTTTGCATTGAAAGGATCAGATTTTGTAGATGATTATGCAACCTTGGCAATATGGGCATTAGAGGAAGGACCTAGAAAGCCTAACAATAGTGACATAAATCCCAACTTAAGGGGAGGCCTTATTATAAAGAGAGAATCTGACACATCAAGTGTGGAGGCTATATAGTTGAATGTTGATGTTGTCAAATTGGCTTATGAAAATTCAAAGAGAGAAGCCTTGGAAAAGGAAGAGTTAATGAGAAAGTTTGACAAGATTTTCAATGATTACAATGAAGTTCAACATAGGTGTTTAGAGTTGCAAACGAGAGTGCAACTCCTTGAGCAAGGATAGATAAGAGTCTCCTCTTCTGCATTTACAGGGACATCAATGCCATCAACATCTAGGTCATCGCCTGTTATCCATGAAGAAGAAGCAGTTCAACCTATCATCAATGTCGATGTCCCCAATATACCATTGGTGCCATATGATGATGATGAGCCCGAAGCCACTAGATTTACTGATCCAACTCAATCTCATCTCTTGGAGAAGATTATTGAATTAAAAAATAAGTTGAAGGAATCAGAAGATTAATCAACCTGACAACAAAAGGTGATAGTTATCTCGGTGCTAACTCATTTAAATGAAAAGGTTGATAGTAGACTTAACAACATTCATGCCTTGTATTCTTTATTATTTAATGTTATTAAAAAATTTGATGATGATAAAGAGATGGCGGTTCCCTTGTTCACAAAATGGCTACAAAGGGGAAACAAGCTTAGAATAATGTTTATGGCTTCCAAGTATCATGTTGAGAGGCCACCTACACTCGAAGCAACTTATTTGTTGGTAAAATGAATGTAGAAGGCCCAAATTTTGCTAGAAAATATAGAAAGAAAGATAAGGGAGCTGATGAGAAATTTCATTGAGTTGACTGAAACTCTTTTGCCAGATATTGAGGATGAAAATGGGGAAGTCAAGGCTCTACAATTTTGGAAAGAGGCAGAGAGAGTCATCAGTACCCAGGTAGAGTTAATATGTGAAGGGTTGAACATGGATATGCTAGAGGATAGCATGGATAAAATAATTGCCATGGGGTCAATTTTTGAATATTTTGAAAGAGAGGCAAATCAAGTAGCCATTAAATACACTCCATACATAGCTAAAGCTAATGAAGTCATGAGTTATGAATGGCCATCTGATGAAGAGTACAATGGATGGAGTAGGATGTATCTGAATGATGAATAAGGGCTGTAAATAGTTTGATATAAGTGTTTTTGTCTTCTAGTGGCGGATATATTTTTGAATTGGAACACCAACAATGGTGGTGAAATACATCATGAATTTTAGAGAAGTGGCCGCAGATTTTGATATTGGTTATCACTTTCCTAAGGATGGAATATTGTTATAACAAACTTCAGGTATGTTTAATCATCCTGATGACATGTTTCTATTGGCCCAAATCTTGTTTGTTCCCTTGTTTTCTATAAAAGGGAAATCAGGGCCATTAGAAAGGGTTCCAAAATCTTTGAATATGGTCTCTTTGTGTAGGTCCAGTCAGAAGGCTAGGTTCCAGTTTTGAGAAGTCATGAGTAAATAGCAGAGAATTGAAATGTCATTTTGCAGAGCAAAATAGAAGATAGTCATTAGTTTCAAATTACAAATGGGGTTCTCCTCTAATGAAATGTATTTGATTATTTGATAGAAGATAACTTTTAAAGTTAATACATATATAATTTTAAATCTTTACTCTCCTATGTATGATTTTATCTTCTTTTGAGTGAATGGGATCAAGGGTTTCATTTTCTCGTTGCATTGTTATGATGTATGTAGTTTTTCATCTCACACTTTAATCCAAGGGGTTAATTAAAATGCTTGAATGAAACTATGGAGGGAATATATGATAGTGAATATATGCCCTAACATCCTCCATATACACAACTTCCTCTGGAATGTGAGAAAACTCTCCAACCGGGTCTTCCAGGATAGCCACATGTGGATACCGCTTGAAAATTGGCCTGGGGTGGTCCTTGACCTCCACGACAGTTGGGTTTGCAACAAAAAAAGGAATAGAAGATGATCCCGCTTCCATGTTTAAAGAAAAATACCTTTTGATTTCTCTCAGTGAAAACCTTCAAAAAATTCTTCCAGACGCCTGTGAAATCACTCAAGAAGAAATCTGATTGCCTCTAAATAGCCTCTGATCGCACTTAGTCACTCTAAATCGCTCTGAATGCAGGGTGATTAACAATGAAGTATATTCAAGCTTTTAACCTTTGAGAAAAACCCTAATCTTCCATTGACATAAATGACTGCCGGTGAAAGATACTGGATCTCGCTCAGAACATATCAATGCCGGATAATCCTCTTCAATATCTGGAACATCTTCCAGAACCTCTTCTTGGGGCATATGTAGCATCTTCATGAATTTTGCCTACCCCTAAGGCATCTGCCTTAGTTACTGAATGAGCTTCCTACCAGTGTAGGAGCAACCTCTTTTTCTAGACAAGTAACCGAGACATTCCCATCTGATGATTGTTCTCTAGTCTTCCTAACCCCTCTGAGTATGATCTTGTCAGATTTCACTAAACTTATCTTTCCCTTTTCCATTTGATCCTGCATTACTAATCAGTGGATTTCTGCTTCTATAGAACTTAGCAATATGTCCAACTTCATTACATGCATAACATGTAACATTGTTCTTCTGAATTGCTTTGCTAAAACCGGTGAAATTGCTTGACTTGTACTGATTAGCCATATGTCCAAATTTTCCACAAGCATAGCATTTAACATTCATTCTGCAATCTCCTGTCTTATGAACAAACTTATTGCATTTAGAACATTTACCAGAAGCAGAATCAGGGTTCTGATTTGCTTTGTTTCTACATTTCCTAGCCATGTGACCAAATCTATAGCAAAAAAAACATCTACCATTGAATTTATAAGCATACAATTGTCTTACTGGTGCCTTATGTTTTTGATCTTCATTAGCAGTACCATAACTCTGTCCTTGCTCAAATCCAAGTCCATTGGAATCTCTAATATGCCTATGTCTCTTCAATAACTCATCAAGTTGCGCTGAGTTGATCTTGAATTTTTCTTTGTACTCACTTGCAGTAGTTAAATCTTCTCTTAGTATTATTGTTTGTCTCTCAAGATCTTTCTCATTACTCTAGGATTGTACCAAATTAGTTCTCAACATATCATTTTCATGAACCAACCTACCACATTCTTCAAACTTGTTTTTCAAGGATACAACAAGATTTTCTTCCTTTTTCTTTCTGTCCTCAATCTCCTTAGACATCCTCATAGTTATAACTTGCATTTCGTTCTTCCTAACCATGTTCTCCTAACTCAATTTCTGACATTGCTCCTTAAGTACATTTTTCTCTTCATCATACTGATTTTGCAAAAGTTCCTTCCTCCTATCTTGAACAGATGATAGCATCTCTTGTAGGACAAGAATGAATTACTTGGCAGAATTCAATTCATCTTGTAGCTTTAAGTTTTTCAACCTTTCAACATCATAATCTTCAAGTGCCATCTCAAGCTGCTTCTCCAAAGCCATATTCATGGATTCTGGTTTTAGGATCTTCCTCAAGCTATTAAACTTCCTCTGAGGCACAAGGCTCTGATACCAATTGTTGGAAACCAATAACACTGAGAGGGGGGGGGTGAATCGGTGTTATACCGAAATAGTAGATTTTAGCCTTAATAAAACATCCATACACCAACCGGGATACTGGTACATATAGAACAGAAAGAAGTAAAGCAACCAATAAGCCAAACACATAAATGAGAATCATAACACACATATTTATATGTGGAAAACCTCAAAGAGGAAAAACCATGGTGGGATTTGTGACCCACAATATCAATCCACTAGCCATATGAAGAGATATTACAAAATATGAGGGGCCTTCACTTGCAGGAAGGCTTATAGCCTAGAGCACACTACTCAATCACAATAGGAGCCTCATTGACTACATAAAATTCCAGACAACAATCCAAAGAAGTGAGAACTGTTAAGATAGTATCTTCTGTGCCAGAATACAGTTCTAGTTTAAGTTCTATCTGTTTTGGTTAGAAACCCTAAACCCTTTTACCAAAATAACCCTTACAATAAATTTCTCACATACATAATCTCTCTAATATATTTTGCATCATATTACATTCACATCATCATAATCTCCTATCTCATGTCTATCTCCCTATTTCAAAATGATCTAATCAAGCTTCCCTATATACCCTATACAACTTTTTCTGCCTTATGTCGACTTACAAAGATATATACAATATAAGATTACATCTTAGCTCGATAACATAAATGTATAAACATTAAAACAAGTTGCCAATGCCTGATCCAAGATGTGTCAACCTCCAATACCAATAACCTTTACTATATTGTGACGGCTTGCATTATCGGTGACCAAAGAAATCTTTCTGACCTGCCAGTGCTAGTGCTAGTGTAGACTTTGTGAAGTGTCTACCGGTATACCATAGAATCAAAACATGAAGCCAGAACACAAAATCATGTTGCCATCAATGAAAACATAGTGAAACCAACCAATAGAGTGTCAATTTCCAACAATAGGAACATTTTGCAACAAAGTGTCCAACTTTACCACATTTGAAGCATTTGAGTGGTAACTTTCCTTTATACTTATCGAATCCTCTCTTGAGCTTTTTGATAAAGTTTTCTACCTCTGCATCCGAGTCTTCATTGGATCCTTTATGAGCAACCTCTTCCTTTCCCTTTTTGATGGAGTTGAAATCTCCCTCTTTCCTCGAAGATGCTTCACCGGTTGTCCTTATTTCATAGGCAATCATGGAGCCAAATAACTCATCCATTGTGAAGGTTTTTAGATCCTTGGCTTCCTCTATGGTAGAAATGTTAGTATCATACTTATATGTGAGAGATCTAAGTACCTTTTTGACAATAATTTCATAATCAATTTCCTCTCCAAGTCCGCTGATGGTGTTCACAGTTTCATGTACTCTGTGAAGGTAGTCTGCAATATTTTCTTCATCTTTCATCTTCAAGCCTTCAAGCTGACCTCTTAGTGATTGCAACTTGGCCTCTTTGACTTTGGCATCTCCTTAAAATAATCTCTATGATTTATCCCAATTCTCCTTGGCGTATGAGCAGTGCATGACCTTGACGAACTAATTATCTGACAACTCACTTAGAATAGCATGTTTAGCGTTTGGATTATTCTCATACTCCTTCTTAGCATCCAGATCAGTGGGAGGAACACTAGGGATAGTATACCCATTCTTGACAGACATCCACACATTAAAACCAAGAGAGGAAAGATAGGTCTCCATTCTTCTACTCTAGAAGGCATAGTTAGTTCCATCAAACATGGGGGCTTTTGAGGAGGTAGACTCATTTCTTGCCATTGTCTTCTTTAACCAGAATCTACCCAAGCTAGAGAAATATTTGATCAACTAGGAACCTAATGCTTTGATACCAATTGATGAACACAATATACCACTAAGAGGGGGGTGAATCAGTGGTTCCTAAAATCTTTTCTTTTTAAACCAAGATTTGAGTACCAGTTAACAAACTAAACACTAAGCAATCAAATTGATAAGATATGAGAGGATATCAATAGAGAAAAACACACAAATGCATAACCTACAACACCAGATGTATGAGGAAAACCCAATATGGGAAAAACCTCAGTGAGAAATGCTGTTGGAGTCTACTGCTCCAATCCAGCCTCACAATGAAACAATAGGTTACAATGATTTAGGGCACCAACACAAGGAGCACCAACCCCTACTGATTTAGGACACCAACCCAAGGAGGACCAACCCCTATACTAGGCACCATCTCAATGTAATACAATGAAATACAATTTTAATGTAATGATAGCACCTAGTTGCAAATGAGTTTTGCAACACCTGACCAACTGATGTTTGTCAGTTACCACCTTCCTCTATTTCATGGGTCCTTCTACTACTGGTTATCAGATTTATCTCTTTGATCACTTACCGGTTACTCTCTTCCTTTCTTCTCTTTCTCAGAATCTCACCCTACATAGTACCACACTTGGATGCCTTCCTAACCATTCAATCTCTACCAGTACACTTGACTATTAAGACTATAAGAGTTCACCGGTTACTTTATCTCTGCCAGTTAGAACCTCTCACCGGTTCAGCCTGCTAACTCCACACTTTGACTCTGTCTGAAAGGAACTCTTAGATAGATAGTCTCTCTTCTTGCTCAAGCTCTATTTTCTCTCACAGCTCACATCTAGCATCAACATCTTTAGTCCTCGAGTTCACATATTTATATTTGAGGGTTCCCACCAAAAGCAACATTCAAATGGTGGCGTGCTAGGGTTTTCCTCTACCAACTCAATCTGTATTAGATATGATCGAATCTACTTTTCTAGAATGATGATCTGCATCATATCAATTAGCACCGCCATATCCTTGCCTTCCAATGCACGTTTTCTATTTTTAGACGTCTGCAACATGCTTTTTGACCTTTCTATGTACATCACCATTAATGCTTCAGTTCTTTCCTTTGATCAATGACCAGAAGGATCTGATTGTCCTATAGGATCAAATCAATCATCTTGCCTCTCTGTCTTCCTCGAGCCACAACATCTTGCCATCTTTCCATGATTTGTAGGTTCTTTATTAATGTCGACTTGCTGGTCAAACTACCATGTCGATGAACACTTCACTGAGCTCTATGTGTTCACCACCTGTCATCCTTGTCAACATCCACCTATGCTCAAATTGTAAAGTCAGTTTGACATCCTTCACTGACCAAGACTTACTACCGATTCAACTCACCTTATCGGTATAACTTAACTCCACCGGTGGACGTTCATACCTGTTGACCTCTTCTCTGCCGGTGGATCAACTTAGCCTTCCATAAAACATGCTGGTCCATCCACTAAGTCCATTTACTGATTGCATTATCCTTCTCTTTTTCTACCGGTTATCACAGCCCTCTGTTCTTCTTTGATTCTTTGCTTGCTTGTCGGTGGTCCTGCTTTACCGGTAGATGTTGCACTTGATGTGTACTGGTAACATACCTTTTCTGTCAATTTACACACTCATTCCTTCATACTGGATGCCATCATTACTTACTTCACCCATACCAGTCACCACTACTTACTCACCAGTGACCATTCCATACCTGTTGACATCAATGACAACCTAATGCCAACAGTTCAAAGTTGTAGAATACAACATCATAGAACCTAGTGAACACTTGTATGCAAATAACGTGTCACAACAATGGAAGATTTAGAAAACACAAAGATTGCTTTGAAAAACTATAGCAAGAATATACAATAATAATAATAAGATTATGAATTACAAAAGGGATAAATCCTTATAAGAGGAGATCAAAACTAAAAAGGAAAACCCTAAAAGAAATTAATAATTAATAATAAATTAATTATTAGTATTCCTAAGTTTAGCTTCCTAAATTTAGCTTAAGTGAAATAGAGAAAAGGTGACTTAATTATTAAATTAATATGATTTAATTAATCAAGTAAACTAATACCTTTACTCTAACAGTTTCGTCTCTATGTCTGAAGCTTATTTTGCGAAGTACAGTTGCACACCTATTTACTACACATGTAAAGAAAGGGAAATAGGTTGGTAATAGGGGCTCGCCTTAGGTCAAATGTCATTTTTGGAATTAACCAAGAAATTGAGATAAATGTAATTGAAATTATTGAAAGGAAAAGTTCTCCTTTTGAGGGAGATGTTGAATTATGACTGAAAATTGAAAAATTATACCTTCTTGTGAAGTTTTGCTTGCCTCCACAGGGAATTAGGGTTTCATGAAATAAGATGTAGATCTCCACTTCAATGCTTGAATCTTGACTTTATTGCTTCTCCAAGGGTTGAAGGAAGATTGAAGATGCTCAATTTCTCATGAATGCTTGATTTCTTGATCTCATGTGTTCTTGAATGATTCTTGATTCTTGTGGATAGATGGTCAAATGAGAGGGGAAATCCTCTTTATATACATGGCCATTGGAAAAATTGATTAATTTTCTGACATGAGCCGACATGGAGAGGTAAATCCATTCAAATTTGAAATGTGAAAAAGGGTTTAAAGAGGGCCCATTTTACGGAGGACCATGGCGCCACACGTTGGTCCTGCCCTATTTTAGGCTAGGATTAAGGTGCCCAAGTGGATGCCAATCAAGGTTTTTGATATTTGTGATGTGTATGAGCTTAATCAAGTCTTCAATCAGGCCAAGGGGTGCAAACACTAAGGTGAAGACCCTCAAAATTGCAAGGGGTGCAATTTTAGGATGCTAAATTATCATACTTTAATTTCCAAAAGATTATAGTTGCTAATCTCTCTTGATCATCGATAGGATTAGGCCTTGTCTCTTGTGATGTAGGACAAGGAATGTTAGAAGAAGAAGGACTATCATCTATGATTCTAACTATGCCTTTATCAATGAGTCATTTCATTCCATCTTGAAAATCAAGACAATCATTGGTAGTGTGATCATTAGTTTGGTGATATGATCAGAAATGAGTTTTTGAAGAAGAAGCACTTTTAGATGAATGATAGGTTTTTTGTCTTACAAGATGATCTTTGAAGTCTTGAATCCTAAGGAGGTCATCCATATAAGAATCATGATAATGTCCTAGGCCTTTTGTGCTAACTTGTGTAGGAGGGTTTATAGGGACTCTAATTCCTTGCTCAAATTTTCCAAGTCCTTGTCCTCTAAAATGGTGTTTTGATATTATGTTGAAGCTACTCATAAAAGAATTTCTTAATTGAAAAGGAGGAGGAACATTATAATGTATTTATTTGAAATTTGTAATTTAAGTGTGTTTAGAAGGAACAATGGACCATGTAGATGAAGAATGAAAATCTTGTGGAGGAGGAGTTTCCTATCATCATGCATATCCTCTTTGGTATATTGGGAAGGAAGATCCTTATCATCTAAGGCCTCATATTTTCTTAATTATATGTTGGGAGATAGATCATGAATGAAATGCATAATATAATCTTCTCTATAAATGTTTTGATGACTAAGATAGGCTCTAGGAGAATAAGGAGGATCTAGAAAAATAAAAACACCAAAATTTTGATCTTGCCCCCTTTCCGCTAGGGTATGTGTATGAGAAGAAGATGGTTCCATTTTGGTCTTCAATGTTTTCTCTCCATTAGAAAGATCATTGATATGCGTATTAGCTTGTTCTTCATTCATATTAGATACCCTAGGAGAGGTACAAGTATTAGGTTTTCCATTAGCATCTCTAGGATTGGGATCTACAAAAGCTTTAATGTGATCTATACATGCAACACATTTTCCTAAAAATATCACTATAAAGAAACATGAACTATAAATGAAAGCTTTGATATCTAATTGATTGAAAGAAAGTAATTTGGAAATTATAAAAATGCAATATACCAAAGTGCTATGAATGAAAAGAAGCAATGTGAAATAAAAGAAGCCATTATCCAACACTTGATTGTGATAAATGTAAGTGAAAAGAAAAATAATCATATGTGAAATAACAAATAAATCAGACCTATTAAATGTCATTATTAATTTTAAAAATCAGATCTGAAAATTAAGTGATGAATTATGCAACCCACAAATCCAATTAACCAAAATAAATTAGGGTTTTTATGAATTAAGTTATTTATAAATTTATGTAGTTTGATTAAAATGAGATCTATGAATGTAAATTTAAAATTTAAAATATTTCTATTTCTAAATTAGATCTAAAATAATTAATCCAAATTAGACAGCCCACAAGTCAAATTTTAGAATTTCAAAATTATTGTTTTTTGTTGATTTAACCTCTAAATTTTTGAAATTGAATTGGGAATTAAATTTGTAAATATAAATTTGAATTTTAAATTGCATAAACACTCAGATCTGAGGACATAAAATAGAGTTAAATGTGTAAGGAGTGTAATGGTAAAAAATTAGAGTTTCCACCATTAGATGTACGAAAACCACTAATTTTATGGCTTGGGGACCATTACATTTAAAAGAGGGTTCCAATCTAATAGATCTAGTCATAAACCAGCAAGGATTAGGTCTGAGGATTCTGATTGGATTAGGGTTTTGATGATTTAACCTCTTTTGTAAGTTTAATTTCTCAAATAAGGGTAAATGTACTGAAATGAAGGTGAAAATGCATAAACAGTAAGCTATAGTTGCAGGTTTGAGCCATGAATGTGAATCTAAGCAATGCAAGTAGATTCAGACCTATTCCCCGAAAGAGATCCTAAAATGTCAGGACCATGGTACCGGTTGGCCTGCTACTCTGAACGTTTTGCACTCTAATGGGGGATCAATTTGTCACTGTAAAAAATGGTTATTTTGAAGATCGTAGCTCCGTACCTATTTCCTACACACTAAAAGAAGAGGAAATAGGTTGGGAATAGGGGTTTGCCTAAGTCAAACCCTAGTTTAGGAATTAACCTTGAATGAAATGTTGCAAATACTGAAATAAACAATGGTGTCATGCCCAAACTTTTGGCCACAAACGGAATAATTTTTTTTTTTTAAATACTTAACCTAGTACAACTAACTTATTAAAATAATGCAAAACTAGTTTAGTCATAACTATGTTTGAGTGAATCTAACAACTAAATCAATTAGGCAAAAATAAATCTACGTTAAAAGCGGGATAATAATTCTCCCAAAAGAATTATTAATATTCCCCAATTAATAAATAATTAAACTCACTTAACAAAAATCTCTAATTAATTGATAAGAGATAATATAAATCTCAAATAGTCCTTTAATTGCCTAGGGTCTAAATTAATTAGCCCTAGCTTATTTTAACAATATTTGTAATTTGTCTAAAACTTAACTAGAGGGTCAATTAAACCCATAATTGCATTTGTGCTATAAGATTATATTAATGAAGGCCAAATAATTTAACTTCTAAGGCTACCTATTGCAAAGGTATTTATTAATATTCTCCCATAAACTCAACTCAAAAGGATTCTAAATCTAGCTCTTAAATAAACCTTTTAAAAAAGAACTCTACTCAATAACAAATAAAATTTCACTATTGGAAGTTTAAACCAATTAAAATCTCAATTTTATAAATCTAATATATATATGTAGCTAATACAACATATACATATATATATATATATATATATATATATATATATATATATATATATATATATATATATATATATATATATATATATATATATTCTAAAAAATAATATATAACCTTGTTTGCAAGGTCTTATGGGGATACCCTATTTAAAATTCAAATAGGGTTTCCCCCCCTTTTTTTATTACCCCAATACTCCTTTTCTTTAAAATAATATGACTCCCTAACCCCTTTTTTTTTATACAACCCCACACACATTTTTTTGTTTTATAAATTTTATATGTGTTTTGCCCTAACCCGAAAATTGGGTTAGGGCTTTGTGTATGTGTGTGTTTTCATTTTTATTTTTATTTTTTTTGTGTGTGTGTGCAGGTGTGAGGGTCGGCAGCCATGGGGAAGGCGTCGGGTTTCATCACAGGGCAGGGCCGAGTTTCCATGCAGGGTGGAGGCTGAGTGGGCGGTGGTCTCAAAGGGGAGAGGGGAGCGAGAACGGAGGCGGTGACTACCCGTGGGGGCTCCCTACAGGGACGGTCACAGCCGTGCCTGCGGGTCGTAGCCTGCAGAAGTGGCCAAGGCCGCCCCTACGGTATGCGGCCTACAGACTGGCTGCGCCGCTGCTGCGGGGCGCCGCCCACAGGGGGGAGCTGAAGCTTCCCCATCTGTGGGTTGTGGCCCACAGAGGCGGCTACGGCCGCCGCTAGGGGTCACCACCCATAGCGCAGGGGGGCGCATCCCCTACCCTTGCCTACATGCAATCCCGTAGGGTCGAGGGGGGGGTAAGCTCATACAATATTTTTTTTTGCTTGTTTAATTTTTTTTTGTATAAATTTTTTTTTAATAATAAAAAATTATATATATATATATATATAAAGATACATATTTACATATATAAATATTTAATCCATAACATATTTCAGCCTAGAAACCTGCATGAGAAAAGATAGAATACAAATGTATAAATGCATGGATATATATATATATATCTCTGGGTGTTTATTATTACATTAACACACTTTAAGCAAATTACTTTTTTTTTTTTTTTATTAAATCTTTTATGCATACAGAAAATTAATAGTATCATTTACAACATGATAATGGTGAAATATTCATTTCTAATAGCCTGAAAAATAGGTGTTTTATATTCTGCTCACTTTTTTTATGTTATAAGCATTCTGTAACTAATGTTTAAAATGCACACAAATAGCAAGCCTTACTTCCTAAATATTTTTCTTTTGCAAGACTAAGATGCTAACTTTAGAAATGTATAACTAATTAGTTTCATTTTCCTGCAATTTATTTAAATGAAAGAAAGTAATAAATTATAACTGCAACTATATTAGTCTAGGAAACATTTAAAAGAACAACTTAAAGTAAAATATATTAAAAACAATTCCACTAAATTTATAGATGTATTAAGTATCAAGGCCTATGTGCATGCTATTCTTTTTTTTTTTTTTCCATAAATTTACTTACATAAGGAAATAAATGAACTCTACACTAAAAACAACATGAATGCAAACACATTTATCTTTTCTTTTTGTAAATGAAGGTCTTAATACAAGCTCATATATTTCATCCTTTTTTTGTTGCAAAAATAACCAAATAGAGAAAAAAACAAAACATTTCTTTAAGCATATTAAAATACAATGTAAATATCATTACAAATGGGTTTGAAAACCCTACTAGAATTCTCCTTTCCATTGAATGAGAACTATGACTAAAAATGCAACATTTCTTTACTTTT
This sequence comes from Cryptomeria japonica, assembly GCF_030272615.1. Lineage (NCBI taxonomy): Eukaryota > Viridiplantae > Streptophyta > Pinopsida > Cupressales > Cupressaceae > Cryptomeria > Cryptomeria japonica. The sequence continues at coordinate 742,075,556 of NC_081411.1, read as the reverse complement.
GGAAAAATATATACATCATTGGCTTTTTCTTTACAAAGCTACAATAATAAATACAACTTTTATTTGAATTTTTTCTGCAACATAAAAATATAATATAATTTCTTCTTCTTTTCCTTCCCATCCCAAGCAACCTGCAAATAGAATAAAAAACTTGACCATGGAGTGCTCACCTCCCAGCCTAGGCTTACTAGAAGCCACCCCTGAGCTTGGAGAACCAAGCACTAGATGGGTCACAAACAAACATCCACAACAAACAAAGGGGCAAACACTCAACATACATTTTCCCAACCCAAGCTACACTTTCACCACAATTTGTGACGATTTTTTTCCATGGGTGGAAGTGGACCAAATACCATTGGGGAGACTGCAAGCATGAAACAACTCAAGCCACCTCATGTCAACCAAAATACAACAAAATACATCTCCACACCCTTATTCCCTGCAAAGGCATATAAGCCATATCTTCTCCCCTTATGAACCCCAAATGCATACACAAGGCTATGCAGCAAGGGTCACAAGAACACCCTTGAGATCACTCTCCATAAAGGAGAGACTCTCACCCAAGGCTGTCATACTTCTTCCACCGCAAGACCATCCTACTCTCCCAAGAGTAGAAGGCCTTGGATACTCCCAATACAAGAAAACATAAAAAGAAACAAAGGAAGGAAAATTACATCTTTCTTCTACAAGCAAAATACATATACACATCCTTTTCATACAAGCATTTTTCCAAACAAACATATACAACATAAATAAAAGAAGTAAGAACCAACCTTAATCTGCCAAAAGGTTTGATAGACATAGTTGGGGATGAGCAGCCCAAATCCACACAAACTCTTCACCAACACTTCACCAAAAATTCTATCCTACCACCATTCCTTTCAAAAATTGCATAATCTTCAACAATGGAGAGTGGGTGATTACACACTATGTCCCTAATCCTTGCCTAAGAAGGCCTATCTCACTCTTCCTAACCCCTTGGGTAAAGTGAGAGCTCCCAATGGTTGTTCTTCCCAACCTCTTACATGTTGCTAAAACTGGAAAGGGTAAGAGAGGATGGGGAAGAGAGTTTGACACCAAAAGGGAAGGTTGTCTATCCTAGGAGGAACCTTCTAAGTTGAATTTTCGCTCACCTTGGGAAAACCACTTTTTGAGGTGAACAGTCACATGGGAGTAGTCACATGTTTAAAAATACCCCTATCCCATTGGTATACCCTTTGGACCTTTGGAAAAGCCCTAAAACTGACCCTAGGAGTCCATTTGACCCCTTAGAAACCCAACTGAAGTTAACCTACGGGTCAAACCTGAGTTGACCACTCCCAAGACTCCCTACCCAAGGCAAATTTGGGACCATACTCATATATTTGAATGGCTTTGGTAGAAACAAAACTCCCTCCAAGAGACAAGTCAAAATCAAAGACACTAATCAGCACATGTGTCAAGTGACACAATAAAATACAATATAAAAATCACACATGGAATTTGTCTCTTGTAGGATTACACAAATTAATGAAATCAATTTAACACTCATGCATCATTTACTTTCACAAATAAAATACAATACAAACGGGGTGTTGTCTCTCCAAATAGACAACCCCTGGCATTACAAACGTACATAGGTCTAGGTTTGGTTCTCCATATTATTTCCATGGTCACATGGATAATTTTCCTGCGCATCTCAATTAACACATTAGTAATTCCAAATAATCACAAATATATAATTAAACACATGAATTCCATTACACATCAAACACTCATACAATTGATAATAGTAAATCAATATCTCATATATTCCAATTTGATTCCACATAAGCAATTATCATAATCCTCAAAATTGAACCATTGATATTATAAGCATCCTATTTCTATCATCAAAATGAAGTCCTGCAAATCCAATAATGACATACATCATTTCAAAGTAATTCTATTCTAGCAACATATAAAGTTTCATATTCATAATTGCATAAGAAAGAAGCATCAATATATGTCAATGTGATCCAAATCATGGAATCATATAAGTTCTAAATCCATAATGCATAAAATATAGCATCCATAATAGTCTCAATATGCAAATAACAAAAATGTCAGGATATGTTGGGGTAGGGCCTCACACCCTCCCCCTCTAGGCATGAACTTCCTCCTAGAGTTCATCAAAAAGGTGGGGGTACTGTGATCTCATACGTGCTGCATCCTCCCATGAAGTTGTAACCTCATCATAGCAATCCCACTGGACCCTAACTTGGTCTAGCTCTTGACCTCAAAGGCCCAGCGTCCAGCGTGCCAAAATGCGAATGGGCTGTAAAGCTAGCTGCCCATCTGACTCCACTTGCAAGGCATCCCAATCTAGAATATGAGACTCATCATATATATATTTCCTCAAAACTGAAACATGAAACACATCATGGATGCGCGACAGGCTAGGTGGCAATGCTAAACGGTAGGCAACTGGTCCTACCCTCTCAAGGATCTCAAATGGTCCTACAAATCGAGGTGCGAGCTTAGAACCCTTTCCATAATGGATTGGAATCTTATGCGGTCGCACTCTCAAGAAGTCTCTGTCTCCAACTAAGTAGCTATGATCTATCCTCTTTGCATCTACATATTTCTTCTGTCTATCCTGTGCCTCTCTAAGACGTTGCCTAATCAAATCCACCTGTTGCTCCATATCCCAAGCTATCTCAGGACCAATAGCAACTCTGTCCTGTATGCGGTCCCAACTCAACGGTGTCCTACAAGGTCTACCATATAATGCTTGATAGGGTGGCATCCCCAAAGATGTGTGATGCCCATTGCTATAGGCAAACTCCACTAAGGGAAGGTACTCTTCCCATCTAGTCTGGTGATCCATGACATACATGCGAAGCATATCCTCTAACACCTGATTAACCCTCTCTGTCTGACCATCCGTTTCCAGATGATAGGCTATACTGAAATTGAGCTTAGTACCCATAGGTACCTGTAATGCCTTCCAAAAGGAAGAAGTTAAGAGGGAATCCCTGTCGAAAATGATCTTGTGTGGAATGCCATGAAGTCTAACAATGTCTCGCAAGAACACCTGTGCTACTACTGGTGATGTGAAGGTAGTATGAACTGGTGAAAAGTGGGCCACTTTTGTCAACTTGTAAACCGTCACCAAGATGGCATCATGGCGACTAGATGACATAGGGAGACCAATGATGAAATCCATGGATATAGTATCCCACTTCCACTCTGGTATAGCATGAGATTGGAGCAACCCACCTGGATGGTGGTGCTCCGCCTTGACTCTCTAACACTCGAGGCATCAGGCTACCAACTCAGCAATAAGCTACCGCATCCCTGGCCAATGGTATAACTCCCTCAAGTCGGCATGCATCTTCTTAACCCCGGGATGTGCCACATAAGGAGCTCTATGAGCCTCTATGATAATGAACTCCTGCAATCCCCTGAAAGAAGGTACATAGATGCACCCTCTCTGGCATAATAATCCATCAGACTCTAAGGAATAATCCACATATTTCCCTTCTAAAGTTTCCTAAGATCATATAGCCTGGCAAACCTCTAAATACCATCCATCCTTTGGCAACTGCTGCATTATCCGATCTCTCAAATCTATGCCCATAGATATGGTGTATACCTCGTGACGTCTCCTACTCAAAGCATCTGCAACTACATTTTCTTTCCCTTTGATGTAGTGAATGTCAAAATCATACTCGCACAAGAATTTCATCCATCTCCTCTGACGTGCATTAAGATTCGATTGAGTGAATATGTACTGAAGGCTCTAATGGTCTGAGTGTAACTCAAAATGATGACCCAAAAGGAAATGTCTCCACCTCACAAGTGCATGCACTATTGCTGCAAGCTCAAGGTCATGAGTAGGGTAATTAAGCTCGTGAGTCTTAAGTTTCCTAGACTCAAAAGCTATAGCTCTGCCATCCTGCATAAGGACTGCTCCTAAACCCTCTAGGGAAGCATCTGTGCAAACCATGAAGTCAGCTGAAGGATCTGGCACTACAAGGATAGGTGCACTAGTAAGTGCCTTCTTAAGTTCTTGAAATTCCTTCTCGCACTTCTTCATCCACTCAAATTTCTTCCCTTTATGCTGAAGAGAAGTAATAGGATGAGCAATTCTAGAGAATCCCTCAATAAAACGTCGATAATAACCTGCTAAGCCCATGAAGCTCCTAACCTCTATCACACTGGTTGGCGTTGGCCAATCCATAATGGCTCTGATCTTTGATGGGTCTACTTAGATCCCATCATCGGATATAACATGACCAAGGTACTTGACCTCTGTTCTAAAGAAAGCACACTTCGACAAACTGCCATACAACTGATTATCCCTCAAACACTACAAAACCTGTCTCAGGTGCTCCTGATGCTCCTCCTCATTCCGTGAATATATCAATATGTCGTCAAGAAACACAATCACAAAACGGTCAAGGAATGTGCAGAATAATCCATTCATGAGACTCATGAAAATAGCTGGGGCATTCGTAAGACTGAATGGAATCACGGTGAACTCATAGTGGCCATATCTTGTGCGAAATGCGATCTTGTGGATATCGCTATCCACTATCCTCAACTGGTTGTACCTTGACTTCAGATCAATTTTGGAAAATACTTTGACACCCTAAAGTTGGTCGAATTGATTGTCGATCCTAGGCAAAGGATATCAGTTCTTGATGGTTACTTTGTTCAATTGATGATAATCCATGCATAATTGGAGAGATCCGTCCTTCTTCTTCACGAAGATGACTGGTGCACCTCAAGGGGATACACTAGGATGAATGTGGCCTTTCTCTAGGAGTTCCTCAAGCTACATCTTGAGCTCATTAAGCTCATTTGTGGTCATCCTATATGGTGCTCTTGAAACTGGCTCGACTCTTGGAATAAGGTCTATATGAAAATCAATCTCTCTACAGGGCGGCATACTGGGTAACTCTGAAGGAAATACGTCTGAAAATCCCTTAAGGATAGGGTGGTCATCAATAGATGGTTCCTTTTCTTCTTCCTCTTCTCTATCACTAATGGTGATGGCAAATAACTGGCATCCCTTTCGCATGCTCCGCTTAAGCTGCATTGCGGAGATCATACGAAGAGACACAGGTCTCTGAATTCTAGTGATTACTATGGGAGAACCATGATCATCCTCACACTCAATCCTTTTCAGGTGACAATCCATCTTGGCTTTGTGGGCATAAAGCCAATCCATGCCAAGTACGATGCCATATGATCCAAGTGGTGTAACTCTAAGGTCTACTAAGGTGGTGGTATTACCAATCTGAAGCTGATATCCCCTAACCTCTGATTCCACTGACACTCTAGCCCCTGAAGCTAATTCCACTTCCCAACTGACCTCTTGTCTAATTTCCACTAGCCCGCAATGCTCCACAACCAATGGAGATATAAAAGAGTTAGTAGCTCCTAAATCAAATAGTATAGATACACTGCTACCTCTGATCATACCTGCAACCTCAATAACCATGGCCTGATGCTCTGCCTGGCAGTTGTCAACCACTGCGAAGACCCTATGGGACTTGCCCATATCCCCAACTGTCAGCTCTGATGCTGCCATCCTCTGACTGCCTACCATTTGACCCTAAGGACACTCTCTCGCCATGTGTCCCATGGCTCCACATGTGAAGCAAGCGCCACATGCTTGAAACTGCATGCCCTGTGGCCTGGAGAAAGATTGTCCCCTTGTCCTACTAGAACCACTGTACCCACCCCTAGAGGACTGCTGAGTCCTTGTTGGAGGTGTGTAAGGAGCTTGAGATCTCTGATCTCGCCTCTAACCCTGTGACTGCCACTACTTGGGCTTCATGCCCTATTGACTTTGCGGAGGCCTTTGCCTCTGGTTTTGCTGTGACTGCTATGGAAGAGGGGGTTTGGAGAACCCCGATGTGTGTCTGTTGTTACCCTTCCAATGGGGTTTTTGAAACCTGTAAGTCTGGGGTGTAGGGTTTTAGTTCTGGAACCGATCCCTTGAGTCCTGGGGTCTAACTTGAATCTCCTCTACTATCAAAGCCTTCTCCACGGCAACCCGAAGGCTCCCTAGAGCGGCCATCCTCACAGCTATGCCGGTATTCAACCCTTTGATAAATCGGTTGACGAGAAGCTTCTCATCTTTCAGGTAGTCTACGTACAGTAAGAGTTTGAAGAACTTGTTCTCGTACTGGGTCACCGAAAGACCCTTTTGCTGGAGGTCATGGAACTCATCCACCCTACGTTGTCTGTAATGCTCTGATAAGTACCTCTCCCTAAAACTCTCTGTGAAAATTTCCCAAGTGAGGGTATCTATCGCTAAGCCACACTTATATTCCTCCTGTCTCCACCATGTGGAGGCTGTTCCTCGCAATAGGTGGACTGCTACACGTGCCTTTAGATTGTTCTCATAGGAGCGCAATGCAAAGCACCTATCCAGGCTCAAAAGCCATGCCTCTGCTTCTACCCCGTCAGTAGATCCCCCAAAAGAAGGTGGCTGAAGACGCATAACATCTCTAATTAGATCCCCTGGATCCTGACGTGCCCTCTCATAATACACTGGTGCTATACTGGAGGTGGCGCTGGTATGTGCATGGACTCGGGCTCATGCCTAGCCTGACTCTCTATGGGATTAGGAGTTGGACTCCTACTTCATTCCCGTTCTACTATTCTATGGCTCCCTGAGTTCTGGTTCTCAACATGATGATCTACTGCTGGAAGCCTATCCTAGACTATGCCAATCAGGTTCTGTAGAGCTACCAAGATGTCTTGGTTCGGGTCAACTGGCCATTCGGGAGGAGCTTCTGGGTTTACTTCCAGAACTGATTCCTCCCTATCGACCTCTTCGTGTGCCATGCATTCACACCTAGGGCCTCTACCACGTTTGCGAGCTTGTCATGTAGTTGGAGGTATCCTTATAAGAAAATAAAATAAATAAATAATTTTGGAAAAAAAATTTAACTAATTAAAAATAAATATAATAAAAATAAATATAATTTAATTAATTAAATAATCTAAAGCGAAACGTAATGGAGAAAGGTTCCTAGTGTTGGAAACCTTGCTCTGATACAAAAATGTTATGCCCAAACTTTTGGGCACAAATGAAATAATTTTTTTTTATAAAATACTTAACCTAGTACAACTAACTTATTAAAATAATGCAAAACTAGTTTAGTCATAACTATGTTTGAGTGAATCTAACAACTAAATCAATTAGGCGAAAAATAATCTACGTTAAAAGCGGGATAATAATTCTCCCAAAAGAATTATTAATATTCCCTAATTAATAAATAATTAAACTCACTTAACAAAAATATCTAATTAATTGATAAGAGATAATATAAATCTCAAATAGTCCTTTAATTGCCTAGGGTCTAAATTAATTAGCCCTAGCTTATTTTAACAATATTTATAATTTGTCTAAAACTTAACTAGAGGGTCAATTAAACCCATAATTGCATTTGTGCTATAAGATTATATTAATGAAGGCCAAATAATTTAACTTCTAAGGCTACCTATTGCAAAGGTATTTATTAATATTCTCCCATAAACTCAACTCAAAAGGATTCTAAATCTAGCTCTTAAATAAACCTTTTAAAAAAGAACTCTACTCAATAACAAATGAAATTTCACTATTGGAAGTTTAAACCAATTAAAATCTCAATTTTATAAATCTAATATATATATGTAGCTAATACACCATATATATATATATATATATATATATATAAAAGTATGTTAAAAAATAATATATAACCTTGTTTGCAAGGTCTTATGGGGATACCCTATTTAAAATTCAAATAGGGTTTCCCCCCCTTTTTTTATTACCCCAATACTCCTTTTCTTTTAAATAATATATGAATCCCTAACCCCTTTTTTTTTAATACAACCCCACACACATTTTTTTGTTTTATAAATTTTATATGTGTTTTTCCCTAACCCGAAAATTGGGTTAGGGCTTTGTGTATGTGTGTGTTTTCATTCTTTTTTTTTTTTTTTTTTTTGTGTGTGTGCAGGTGTCAGGGTCGGTGGCCATGGGAAAGGCGTCGGGTTTCATCACAGGGCGGGGCCGAGTTTCCACGCAGGGCGGAGGCCGAGCGGGTGACGGTCTCAAAGGGGAGAGGGGAGCGAGAATGGAGGCGGTGGTTACCCGTGGGGGCTCCTTGCAAGGACGGTCGTAGTTGTGCCTGCGGGTCGCGACCCACAGAGGTGGCCAAGGCCGCCGCTGCGGGGCGCCACCCACAGGTGGGAGTCGAAGCTTCCCCGTCTGTGGGTCGCGACCCACAGAGGCGGCTGTGACCACCGCTGGGGGTCGCTGTCCACAGCGTGGGGGGTGCTTCCCCTGCCCTCGCTTGCATGCAATCTCGCAGGGTCGAGGGGGGGTAAGCTCATACAATATTTTTTTTTGTTTGTTTAATTTTTTTTTAAATAATAAAAAACAATATATATATATATATATATATATATTTGTATTCTGTCCTTTCTCATGCAGGTTTCCAGGTTGAAATATGTTATGGATTATATATATATATATACCTGGGTGTTTATTTTTACATTAATACACTTTAATCAAATTTTTTTTTTTTTTTTTTATTAAATCTTTTATGCATACAGAAAATTAAAATTAATAATATCATTTACAGCATGATAATGGTGAAATATTCATTTCTAATAGGCTGAAAAATAGGTGTTTTATATTCTGCTCTTTTTTTTTTTATGTTATAAGCATTCTGTAACTAATGTTTAAAATGCACACAAACAACAAGCTTTACTTCCTAAATATTTTTCTTTTGCAAGACTAAGATGCTAACTTTAGAAATGTATAACTAATTAGTTTCGTTTCCCTGCAATTTATTTAAATGACAGAAAGTAATAAATTATAACTGCAACTATATTAGTCTAGGAAACATTTAAAAGAACAACTTAATTTAAAATATATTAAAAACTATTCCACTAAATTTATAGTTGTATTAAGCATCAAGGACTATGTGCATGCTATTCTTTTTTTTTTTTTTCATAAGTTTACTTAAATAAGGAAATAAATGAACTCTACACTAAAAATAACATGAATGCAAACAAATTTATCTTTTCTTTTTGTAAATGAAGGTCTTAATACAAGCTCATATATTTCATCCTTTTTTTTGTTGCAAAAATAACCAAATAGAAAAAAAAACAAAACATTTCTTTAAGCATATTAAAATACAATGTAAATATCATTACAAATGGGTTTGAAAACCCTACTAGAATTTTCCTTTCCATTGAATGAGAACTATGACTAAAAATACAACATTTCTTTGCTTTTGGAAAAATAAATACATCATTGGCTTTTTCTTTACAAAGCTACAATAATAAATACAACTTTTTTTGAATCTTTTCTGCAACATAAAAACAACAACTAATTTCTTCTTCTTTTCCTTCCCATCCCAAGCAACCTCCAAATAGAATAAAAAACTTGACCATGGAGTGCTCACCTCCCAGCCAAGGCTTACTAGAAGCCACCCTCGAGCTTGGAGAACCAAGCACTAGACGGGTCACAAACAAACATCCACAACAAACAAAGGGGCAAACACTCAACATACATTTTCCCAACCCAAGCTACACTTTCACCACAACTTGTGATGATTTTTTTCCACAAGTGGAAGTCGACCAAATACCATTGGGGAGACTGCAAGAATGGAAAAACTGAAGCCACCTCATGTCAACCGAAATACAACAAAATACATCTCCACACCCTTATGCCCCCCAAAGGCATATAAGCCATATCTTCTCCCCTTATGACCCCCAAATGCATACACAAGGCTATGCAGCAAGGGTCACAAGAACACCCTTGAGATCACTCTCCATAAAGGAGAGCCTCTCACCCAAGGCTGTCATACTTCTTCCACCCCAAGACCATCCTACTCTCCCAAGAGTAGAAGGCCTTGGACACTCCCAATACAAGAAAACATAAAAAGAAACAAAGGAAGGAAAATTACATCTTTCTTCTACAAGCAAAATACATATACACATCCTTTTCATACAAGCATTTTTCCAAACAAACATATACAACATAAATAAAAGAAGTAAGAACCAACCTTAATCTGCCAAAAGGTTTGATAGCCTTAGTTGGGGATGAGCAGCCCAAATCCACACAAACTCTTCATCAACACTTCACCAAAAATTCTATCCTACCACCATTCCTTTCAAAAATTGCATAATCTTCAACAATGGAGAGTGGGTGATTACTCACTAAGTCCCTAATCCTTGCGTAAGAAGGCCTATCTCACTCTTCCCAACCCCTTGGGTAAAGTGAGAGTTCCCAATGGTTGTTCTTCCCAACCTCTTACATGTTGCTAAAATTGGAAAGGGAAAAGGTAAGAGAGGATGGGGAAGAGAGTTTGACACCAAAAGGGAAGGTTGTCTATCCTAGGAGGAACCTTCTAAGTTGAATTTTCGCTCACCTCGGGAAAACCACTTTTTGAGGTGACTAAACAGTCACATGGGAGTAGTCACATATTTAAAAATACCCCTATCCCATTGGTATACCCTTTTGACCTTTGGAAAAGCCCTAAAACTGACCCTAGGAGTCCATTTGACCCCTTAGAAACCCAGCTGAAGTTAACCTACGGGTCAAACCTGAGTTGACCACTCCCAAGACTCCCTACCCAAGGCAAATTTGGGACCACACTCATATATTTGAATGGCTTTGGTAGAAACAAAACTCCCTCCAAGAGACAAGTCAAAATCAAAGACACTAATCAACACATGTGTCAAGTGACACAATAAAATACAATATAAAAATCACACATGGAATTTGTCTCTTGTAGGATTACACAAATTAATGAAATCAATTTAACACACTTGCATCATTTACTTTCACAAATAAAATACAATACAAACGGGGTGTTGTCTCTCCAAATAGACAACCCCTGGCATTACAAACGTACATAGGTCTAGGTTTGGTTCTCCATATTATTTCCATGGTCACATGGATAATTTTCCTGCGCATCTCAATTAACACATTAGTAATTCCAAATAATCACAAATATATAATTAAACACATGAATTCCATTACACATCAAACACTCATACAATTGACAATAATAAATCAATATCTCATATATGCCAAGTTGATTCCACATAAGCAATTATCATAATCCTCAAAATTGAACCATTCATATTATAAGCATCCTATTTCTATCACCATAATGAAGTCCTGCAAATCCAATAATGACATACATCATTTCAAAGTAATTCTATTCTAGCAACATATAAAGTTTCATATTCATAATTGCATAAGAAAGAAGCATCAATATACGTCAATATGATCCAAATCATAGAATCATATATGTTCTAAATCCATAATGCATAAAATAAAGCATCCATAATAGTCTCAATATGAAAATAACAGAAATGTCAGGATAAGTCAGGGTAGGGCCTCACAAATGGAAAGATATACCTTAGATCTATAATAACTAATAATGATTCTTTGCTTCTTGAATGTGACCGCATATGTTGTATGAAATGGCATGAACATGAAAAAACCTAATCACACACACATGCTTGCATATGAATGATCTAATGTTGCTCCACAATGGATAAATGAAGAATATGTAGCCCTGGAGATTTCTAGAAATGCTTGATGATGAATTCTTCAATGCTTGAATGATATATTGCTTGAATATAGATTGATTGGATGCCATATGATTCTCCCATCATGGTGAAATTAGAGAAATGTACCTCCTTTTACACTTGCCCATTGAAAAAAATCTTTATTTTTCAACATAGGATGAAATGGAGATCACATTCCTGCTAAGTTATTGTGATCATTAAGGGGGAACAAATTTAGGTCCCAATTAAGAGGACCAAGGCACCATGCCCTAGTCCTACCCCATTTAAGGGCCAAAACCAATATGCCATGTGATGTGCAAAGAGAAAAGGAGGCTAGATTTGAATGGTATGAGTAGAACTAGGTCCTAGTCTGGATTTGGGACATGAATGCTAAGATGAGGGCCCAAATGTGAACCAAATTGTAAGGGAGTACAATTTAGGATGCTACGTTTAGCCTCCACTTCAGCAATAGTATGAGCTTATGCAAAATACTCATGATAAAGTAGACAAAAGAGAAATGAAGAAGAGGAGAAATGAGGAGCATAATCACAAGTAGTATTAGACATCACTAGTTTCAAGGGACCAAGCCCCTAATCTTAGGATCTTAACTCAATCAAATATATGTAAGGGCACACAAAACAAGATAAAAACAAAAAGAAAAACAAAGATAAAAAGACAAACAAAGGCAAAAGAAACAAAACACAAAAGCTAAGGACCAAAAACAAGACCTCAAGTCAACTAGCCGAAGAGACCTCGATATGAAAATGTCTCAACCATTAATATCATTCTTGAAAAATGCCATCTCAAGAATACAAGTTATCACATAAAAGTGTTGGCCATTGTCATTGATTTCATTGATGTGGTTTGGTCTGATATATATGTTTTGGTTTGGTCCAGAATTTTGCTTCAGTATATGATTTGATCTATTTCTTTAGCTCCTTTATGCATTGTATGTATGCTTACTTCATGCAATTTTGAGGTTTGGTATCTACTTTACTGGAAGATATTTTGGGTCCAATCCAATCTGGATATAATGAAGGCATAATTTACAAGGCAATTTTGGATCCGGTCTTATCAGAACATATTGTAGGTGTGTTCTACAAGGTATTTTGAATCAAGATTGAAGTTGTCATCTTATGAAGAGATTTTTTTATTGTGTGTGAGCCAACTTATCAGAATATTTGGTGCAGATATATATAACCATTGGTTTTGCAAGTTAGAGATATGGTTGTTGAAAAACAACTATTGTGTACATATTGTATATGCAAAAAATCTTTGTGGATGCAAATGTTGTTATGCAGTGTGGATATAAAATCTATTTGTGTACGTCAATGATATTGTATTTCATGCATATGTCAGATGCAATTATAGGAGTTCATTTTTTGTATTCTAGCATTGAGCCTTTTGTACTTGGGTAGTGAGCCCCCAACTAGTGGTGAGCCACCCCTTTGTACTGTGTAACCGGTTAAATATTACACTATCCTTGAGAAATCACTCTCTTTGTGGTTTTTCCCATATTTGGTTTTCCACGTATAAATCCGGTGTTATGTGCTTTGTGCTAGTTTCCTTTACTATATTTAAATTATGTTATGTGATTGGTTAGTTAGAAGTTTTAATAAGTTCAAGCGAATATTGATTCACCCCTCCCCTTTAAGTATTTTGGATATTCAATAGTTAGTATCAGAGCTAAGTCCTTTGGAAGAGTTTAACCACTCGAAGGAGATCTAGAAAGTTGAAATTATGGATTTAAGAAAAGATCTTAGGAATTCTCTTGAGGATATTGAGGCAGTATAAAATGAAAATAGATATTCGAAAGAAAATATCCAATGGGCAAATAAATGCATTGAAAAGATAAGAGAGAAAATCCAGAAGTTTAAAATAAGGCATAAAGAAGTCAGTGAAGAGCTTAAGGGAGAAAATAGAACTATAATAGATCTAAAAGTTAAAAGTGAAGATAATGAGAAGACAAAGGAATATTTGAACAAAATAGTAAAATGAAAATTAGAAGAGTGTGAAAAGATAGAACAAGAAGTAACATCTCTAAAGGTAGATCTAGAGAAAGTAAAGAAACAAGAGAGCAAATCCAATTTTGGTAAGTCTGATAAAATGATAGATGTGAAGAAGAGGTTGGAAGACAAAAAGGATACAAAACTTGAATTTGGTGAATGTTGACAACCCAACACAAATCACAAGGAAGACCACTTTCGAAAAAAATAATAGAGTCCAATAAATCCACCAAGGAAGATAAAGGCAAGTCACTGGTCGAGCAATAGGTATGTAAAAGAAACACCATGTTTAATGGTTCTTGTTATAAATGCAATAAAGTAGGTCATAAGGTAGTAGAATTTAGGAGTAGCATAAATCAAAATTCTAATTCCTTCTCTGGTAGTTTTTATGCATGCAATAAATATGGTCACAAAGCTAATCAATGTAGGAATCCAATTATAAATCAAAATAGACAATCATTTTAAAGGTAGATGTTATACATGCAATATTTTTGAACATAAAGCTAACCAGTGTAGGTCAAGACAAGATTTGGTAAATATCAGATGCTACAACTGCAACAAATTTAGACACATGGCAAGGCAATGCAGAAGGAGTGAGATCCAAGCCCCAAATAAACTAGAAAAGAAGATCAATGTAGAAGATGTGAAAGCAGAGATAAAGATCTAGAGGAAGAAAGAATTTGTGTATGCACCTAGCTCCAGTGCAAGCACTTCATCCATAAACTGAAGGACATAAGGCTTTGGCCTAGGGGGAGTAATTAGAGAAATTTCTTTTTCCTCTACCAAAGAAAGTGAGGCCACAATAACAACGTAGCAGAGTGTGTGGAGGTTTGGCTAAGTATATTGAAATCATAACTCATCATGGAAGTCCAACATGTCAATATGCAATTTGAGGCAAGTGGATGACAATGCATAAGCATTTAATGCGAGGTGATGGAAGAAAGGTTAAAGGAGGACTTTTTGATAAATCTTATTTCACCATGAATCAAAGAGGCATTGTGAGTGTTGAAGATGATCGATGCATCTAGGGTTTCCCAGCGAATTAGTCTGAGTTTAAATTTGTTGAATCTACAACCAAGGCCACTCCTGTTGTTGTTGATGTTGCAACTGAGCCTCATCCAAAATTTGAGAAAAATCTATATAACGCAATGGAAGTCTATTCGGCTAGCATATTCTTGAACATACCTATTGGGGTCATATCGACTGAAGACATTTGGTCTTTCATTCATGTTAAGCTTGACGAATTTAGTCATCATGGGAAGATGCTAGATTTATGGACATAAAAGATGATTGAAAAAGACAGATAGGTGAAACCCGAATTCAAAACCCTTGTTGACAAGAGATTGAATACATGGAATGATTTTCCTGATTTTTGTTATAATGAAAAAATGGTTTAGATTAGCAATGAGTATATTTCACGACGAGTTCTTATGGTTAGATCAGACCCATCTCATCACCAAGGATGTAATAAAGGATATTATTGGTTTGAGCGATTCTAGAGATATTATTGCTCTGAAATTGGCAAGGAACAATGATGTTATAGATCTAACAAGAGCAACTCCTCATGAGTGTTCTATGTCTATTTCTGCCATCAAGAATGTGGCAGTAAAGTATCTGACAATTGCATTTTGACTATGATAGTGAACATGGATAATTGCATTTTGACTATGATAATGAACATGGCATATGAGATATCTAAGCTTAACAAGGATTTTGCTCTTTGTGAAATTCTGAGGCAACAATTCCTAGAAAACCTAGCGCAGTGCAAGAAGAAGAAGTACCCATTCAAGTATGGAACCCTAGATTTATGTATCCTATTTTATTTTTTGCAAGAGGTTCTCGGTCAAGGTAAAGTACTTTGGTCAACAGCCAGATCTGTAGGTCATCAAATTGCAGATAGGTGGACAAGATTCATCAACATTACTACAAGGGAAGATGTGCTCACAACTTATTTCTCTGTGTTCCAACTAAATATAAAAAGAAGGCAAAGGATTCCTAAAGAAATGGCTAAAAAATAAAAAGATGATATCATGTTTGTATTCACAACTAACAAGTGTTATATGGAAGCAATCATGCCAAGAAAAATATGGATTCCACCTTTTAGCTATAAAGTCATTGAGGAAATGATTGAGGGAACAACTCAAGTATTGCTGAAGAGCCCTATGGATGAAACTAAAGAATGGTTCAAGACAATAGCTGAAAAGTATTTGAAGGTTCACATGGAACATTCAAAGAAGACCCAAGAGAAGAATGTGAAGAAAGTTATACAAGAATCTATGGCTAAAGAAAAGTTGACTGAAGAGGAGGTTATTGAGTATAGGCATTTTAGAAGACTTGCTGGCTCATCTGGAGCCTTTGCAAAAGAAAAGACTACAAATGAACTTCCTTCATTCGGTTCCCCAAATAGGAAGAAGCCAAAATAAGAAAAAAGGAAAACAATAGTAATTGAGTCTGAAGAAGAAGAAAAACCTGAAAGATATTGGATACATGTTTGGAAGCCAAAGGTCAATAAATTCAAGAGACCTATTAATGCAGAGAGCCTGTTTGAATCACTTGCACAAGGAGAAAGTCCAAATGAGGTAGGAAATCTCTATATTGAGGCCAATGATGAAGATAAAAGTTGTATAGTAAAAGCCTTTCTATTGTATTGTGTTAAATTAGATGTCACTGCAGAATAATTTAAGAATGATATTCTGATTGAATTATATGAAGAGTTGATTAGAATTAGGCAAATTTCTAGAGAGGAAGAACATGTTATTAAGGATCATGTTTTTGAGTTTATTGGTTAAAAATGGTCTAATAGAATCCTGTACGACTCAACTGAGAACAAAGAGAGGTCTAGGTAATCTTATGTTAGGAGAATCTGATGCCAAGGAAAAGATTAAGAATGAAATCATGGAAACAATAATATCTATTGCAAAGAATCATGGTATGTTAACCACTGCTAATTCCGGTACCCCTATTGGTGAGTTTGAGATTGTGGATGATAATCTTGTTGATAATGTGCCTATTGTGGATAATATAATGGATGCCCCTAGAAATTTTGTTGATCCTCCGATAAATCTTGATTTCAGAAAAGGTAAAGAAATTGAAGGTCAGGAAGAACAAACGACAATAGATATAGAAAGAAATAAATTTGATTCCAAGGCTGCTTCAGAGGAAAAGACAAAAAATCCAGTCAAGGAATCAAATGAAAAAGTGTTTGAGATAGTAACCGGGATTACTACCAACTCTAATGCTATTGATGATTCTTGGAAGAGTTTGTTCACTGCACCATTGAACATTCAACCCATAACTTCATCAAAGCTAAAAATTGATTTTTCAAAATTTGACCTGGTATAGAAGTATCAAATTGGAGAAGCTTTTCTATCATCTACTAGATAAGAATTTGTAGACTTGAAACTCAAAAAAAGGAGAAAATCATTGAGGAATTGCTTACTGCACTTCATGATGTGACGCCTGAGTGTCTATTAGATTCAAATACCCCTAGTACTAACAAATGCAAAGTGTTAATTAGTTCATTGAAAGATCACACAAAAAATTGAAGGAAAAATATGAGAAAGATAGAGAAGAGGACAGAGAAAAGATCTTACAAGAACTCAAAGGTAAATGTGAGAATGCGCATCATTAGCTCACTCAACTCATCTCTCAAGGTTAGTCATATCTATAAAATGGTGATATATTTTTTTCATATAGTCTTTAGTGGCCAAATTCCACAAAGAGCATTGAAGATGAAATGAATATCATTGAGGACAAAATTTGGTAGGCTTGTGCCAACTACAGGCTATCTCAGGATCTGTCCGATTCTGGAAGATCAATTATTGAAGAGATCCACAAGAAATATTATGAGCTATAGTAGAAAAGGGATGATATCATTCTTCCCTTAGGCCAATTGTGAGACATTAGAAATGAAAGCATATTGACCGTGAACCATGCCCTTTCAAGAGATTTATAGTTCACATATTCTAAAACCAGTTCAATTCAAGAAGTAGAGCATATGGACATGTCCTTGTAGGTACAGATTGAGTTCCTAACAGAGGCTATCTCACATTGGGACAAGCATAAGGAATATTGGACTGCGCATGTTTAGAAGATTAATCAATTCTCTAGTTGAGATTGGTTGTCTCCCTTAGGGGGAGTTTGAGTTATGTTTATGCACATTTCTTAGTTTTTTCCCTTTGTCATTATTGTCAAA
Source organism: Cryptomeria japonica (assembly GCF_030272615.1). NCBI lineage: Eukaryota > Viridiplantae > Streptophyta > Pinopsida > Cupressales > Cupressaceae > Cryptomeria > Cryptomeria japonica. The sequence continues at coordinate 742,057,796 of NC_081411.1, read as the reverse complement.
GGGGGACTAGCTTCATGTTTATTATGCAAAATATTTCAGATAGTTTGTTGTTATTTTAGTTGTTAGTTTTTCTGAGCTCCGAGTAAACTTATATTGTATTACTTAATGTTGCCATAAATGACAAAGGGGGAGATTGTTGTCCTATTGTCAGTGATGTGGTTTGGTCCAACATGTATGTATTAGTTTGGTTCAACAATTTGCTTTGGTATATGATTTGATTTGTTTATTTAGCTCCTTTATTATGCATTTTATGTATACTTACTTCATGCAATTTTGAGGTCTGGTATCTACTTTACCAGAAGGTATTTTGGATCCAGTGCCATCCAGATATGATGAAGTCATAATCTACAAGGTGATTTTGCATCTGATCTTATTTGATCATATTGGAGGCCTATTCTACAAGGTATTTTGAATCAAGATTGAAGCTGACATATTATTAGGACATTTTGTTGTTGCGTGTCGACTTCTTAAAATATTTGGTGTGGATATATATAACCATTAGTTTTTCAAGTTAGAGATATGGTTGTTGAAAAACAACTATTGCATACATATTGTATATGCGAAAAAAATTGTGGATATGAATATTTTATATGGTGTATGTACACTGTATATTAAAGTTATTTGTATACCTTAATGGAACTGTATTTCATGCAAATGTTGTTGGCATAACTGATGGTGTTGGCACAACTGGTTCATCAATTAGTATTGTCATTGATAACTAACACTTACCGATGAATAAGGCCAAGCTCATAGGCAACGAGGTGTGGTAAACCCCAATAGTTTACTCATGGTTGCAAACTATATGGAGGATTCAATGCTTTCCTAATATGCACTAAGCAGTGTGTTTGTAGAAGACTTATCGGTTGACGGATAGACAAAGTATCTGGTCGGTCAGTCAGCCATTCGATAGGTGTTGAGATCAGTTTCTCAAAATGGTAGTTGAAATGATGATATGGTCACAGGAGGTGACTTAGATTGTTGTTTGGTAGTCTTATGTATGACCGGAACACTCTGGACAGACAAGTGATCAGCCTAATTGATGATCAATGACCGGTGGCAAAAGATGAAGAGTTACATTGGTAAACCGGTGATACAGGTTGAAGGATGATATCCACCAAGAATATCAAAGAAGTGACTAGTAAATTGGATGTGATGACCAAAGGTGAGTCATTTAGGGTGAGATATCAATCAAACAAACTGCTAGTGAAGTATATAGCAATTAATAACAAGTTAAGGCAAGATTTGTGTGGATTTTGCGGTTCACATTAAAAAGGAAGAACACAACCCAAAAGTTGCTAAAATTATGATTTGCAGTGGCAGATGAGGATGCGTTGTTGGTGAGAATGATGGAGAGCACACATATAAAGTGTGGGAAGATTTGAATTTCAAATTTACCATGAACTCATCTAGGAAACAACAATTATGTGTTGGAAAGATATAGTATAAAGGTTCTTGGTAAAAACCAAAAGTTTTGATCGTAAAAAAAATGCTAAGTGCAATTTTGAAGAGAGGCGATCCAACAAGTTGAGAAGAGTGTAGAACTGCCAAGTGAATAGTAGAGTGGTGAAGAGTGTCTGCAAATATCAAATAGTGAGAAGAGTAGAGGAAGAATGCAGAGCATCAGTAGAGTGCATAGAAAGTGAAATACATAGCACTAGTAGAGTGCAGAGAAAGTGTAACCGATGGTCAAAACAAAGAGCTTCAATTGGATCTGATTAAGCTAAGAGTAGCTATTACAATAGATCATTCTCTCTATTGTTTTCTAATAGCTACAACAGTAAAATCCCTTAACTGTGTTGACTTTAACAACTCCCTTTGTAAAATCCCTTAACTGGGTGACATCTTAATTGATGATCCTAAGTCCTTTAACAAGGCTACCTTTATGTAAAGGTTCTAATAGGCCTTAAACAAAATCCCTTAACTGGGTGACACCTAACAGTGTCTTTGTAATCTCCTAGTAGGGATGGCTCATCACCGGGCGTACTCCAGAAGAGTGCAGATTTTGTGAGTTTCTACTCACACCGTGATTTTCTCCCATTTGGGTCTCCACGTGATAAACCTTGGTGTTCATGTGTGATTGATTTTATGTGTACATGTTTCTTATTAATGCTGCTTATATTGATAAGTGTTAAGTTTAAGTAGAAACTTTGGTTAAGGTTAAATATGCTAGAACTAGTATAGTGCTAATTCACCACTCCCATCTTAGTATTGGTTGGGACTAACAATTGGTATTAGAGATTAGGTCCTCTGAATAAAATTTTAACATCTTGTGGAAAAGATCATGGAGGAATACCAGTATCAAAAGCAACTTGATGAAGCTAATGAGATGATTGCTCAACTGAATGATAGATTGAAAAAATTATTTGCTAAAAGGAAGGAACTCTCTCTACAAATTAATGAGAGTCATGATATCATAGATCAAATCTCTAAACAAAGTGGATCTGAGGAAGAAGAAGAGGCAGTCTTAGAGTTGATAGAAAATAACAAGAAGAAAACTGAAAAAAATCACAAATCTAAAAAAAGAGCATGAAAGTCAGGCCCTGAGAATGACTAAATACTACAAGCTAGTAGGATAACAAAGGAAAGAAAGAGAAATGAAAAAGAAGCACAATCAAAAGATGAAAGAGCCAAAAGGCTTACTGAAGAAGCCCTAAGAGAGAATTATGCAATCATCATTGAAAAAGATGAAGAAATGGGAGAAATGAAAAGGAGAAAATTTAATGAAAGCTTTGAGAAGATAGATGAACAATTAAAAGCTCAAAGGAGAACAAAGGTGACAATCAGTCTTGGCTACTTCGGTACATGTCCACTGGAAATAGGATAATCATCTAATCCCAAGAGGATGAAGGATGATAAAAGGGACAAATCAGGAATAAAAGGTATGAAGTTTTCTAAATCTTCTTGAAATTATTGTGGTAAACTGGGTCATAAGTCTGATGTCTGTAGATATTGACCGGTCAGTCACAAGAAGTCATTCACCTTTGATGGTTATTTCTATAACTGTCACAAGTATGGACACACTGCTTATGAGTGTAAATCTCTATCAAGTAGCATGTCTAGTAGAAGAATCTTAAATGGATATTGCTTTACATGAAATAAAAATGGACACAAAGCTGAAGAATGCATGTTCAAGACAAATGCATCAAGATCTCCACCCAAACCAATTAGCCCTAATAGAAAGAGTAATCAACTCAATGCCACCTATTCCACTTGTGAAAATTTTGGTCATGTTGCAGCGAATTGCAGGATGAAAGTGGGTTAGAGAAACAATGTCGGACGATGGAAAACAATTGGTATGACATGTTTCATTTGCCATAAGATCAATCATTTAGTCAGAGAGTGCAGGAACTGATCCTATAATCAGTCAGAAGATAAGAACCAGTTTGGCAAGAAGAAAGGGCCAAATGATTTGAAAGGAAAGAAGACAGTTGAAGAGGTGAAGAATAAAATGAAAAAGATGTGGACTAAGAAGGAATCAAGCAAAGAAGGAGAGAAGCATTCTGAAACTAAGTCATCATCCACCAATGATGACATTTCTTCTTCAAACTAAGAATACCAATGCTTAGGGGGAGCCTTTTAAAACAAAAATGAAAATCATGGCTGATTCCCCGAAACACAAGTGAGGTAACTCTTATTTGCATTACTTAGATGCAGAAAAGTTGGCATATTGTTTGTAATTCTTTATTGGTGAATTATTAAGAGTATAGGTGTTAAAGGTTGTATTGTTACCGGTAAGGAAGTAACACCTGTAAATTATAAGATATTACCATTTGAGGTCGTACAACTTGACCGTTGTAAAAGTGCACGAAACAACTTAACAAATAAATAAGGAAATGGAAGCTCATTTTGTTTACCTTTCTTTAATTTCTGCATTCATGAGCTACTAGTACAATCAAAGGCTTTCCAAATTTGTTAAGTGCATTACGTGCAAAGTAAGTTTGGAGATCAAGTGGTGAAGTTTTGGTGATCTAAATTAGAACCTGCACAGCTGGTAGAAGAAGCTCCAAGAAATGAATCAGCACCACCAAGGTATGTCAGAAGTAATCATTCTACTAATAATATTATTGGTGACAAAAATGTAGGAGTATTGAATATAAGAAAATCAAGGGAGAGTACCCATCTTCTCTCTAAAATTGATCCCAAAATAGCAAAGGAGGCTCTAAAAGATGAAGACTGTATCAAAGCTATGGATGAAGAACTGGAGCAGATTGAGAAAAATGAAACTTGGACTCTTATGCCTAGACTCGAGAATAAAAATGTGATAGGAACCAAGTGGGTGTTTAGAAACAAAGCAAGGTTAGTCTAAAAAGGGTATGCACATGAAGAAGGTTTGAATTATGGAGAAACCTTTGCACCAGTGGCTAGACTGGAAGGGGTCAGAATCTTGCTTGCTTATGCTACTTATGGGACATTCAAGGTCTACCAAATGGATGTCAAATCGACATTCTTTAATGGTGTCCTAGAGAAAGAAGTGTACATTAAGCAACTGGAAGGGTTTGCTTCAGAAGATGGAAGAGATATAGTATGTAAGCTGAAGAAGGCTATGTATGGGCTAAAACAAGCACCAAGAGCTTGGTATGAGAGACTACACTCATACATGATAAGTATAGGGTTCATGAGAACCAGTGACAACAATAACTTATATTTGAAGAATGGAAAAGAAGGAAAACATCTGATTGCAGAGATTTTTGTCGATGACATCATCTTTGGAGGAGAAGATGAAATGAGAAAAGATTTTGTAGAAGAAATGAAGAAAGAATTTAAAATATTCATGATCAGTGAAATAAAATTCTTCATTGGTCTACAAGTATCTCAGCTAAAGAATAGTATATTCATTAGCCAGACCAAATATATGAGGGAAATATTTAAGACCTTTGGAATGGAAGATTCCAAGCCTGTTGGAACTTCGATGGTTACAGGTTGCAAACATATTCACCAAGCCGCTACCTAAGGATAATTTTGAGTATCTCAAAGGTAAACTAGGGGTAATTCCCCTGCATGCTCTAAGGTGAGTAAAGATAAAAAAAACATCAATCTGGTATGATTTTCTTGAAAAGTTCTATGTATTTGGATTGATGATTATGGACTACTCCTATTAAGGGGAGTAGTCATTGCAGTATGTGTAATAGGATGTCTAGACTACACCTTTGGCATTGATGTCAAAGGGGGAGTGAAGTCAGATGTGACATGAAGGAAGATGAAGTCAGATGTGACATGAATGGAGGCTAGTGAAAGGGGGAGTAAGATTATTACTCAAGATCAAATAGAGCAGTTGTTCGGTACAACAGAAGAAGAAGTGACTGGTTGCTAAAAGAGAAGTTTGAGAAGTTTGAAGTGTTGCCATCAATTCCGAAGGGGCAGATTGTTGGCATAACTAGTGGTGTTGGCACAACTAGTTCATCAGTTAGTATTGTCATTGATGACTAACACTTACCGGTGAATAAAACCAAGCTCATAGGCAAGGAGGTGTGGTAAATCCCAATAGTTTACTCATGGCTGCAAGCAATATGGAGGATTCAATGCTTCCCTAATATGCACTTAGTGTGTTGGTAGAAGACTAATCAGTTGAAGGATAAACAGAGTAGCTGACCAGTCAGCTAAGAATCCGATAGGTGTTGAGATCAGTTTCTTAAACTGGAAGTTGAAATGATGATACAGTCATAGGAGGTGACTCAGATTGTAGTTTAGTAGTCTTATGTACAACTGGAACACTCTAGATAGACAGGTGATCAATTTGATTGATGATCAATGACTGGTGGCAAAAGATGAAGAGTTACACCAGTGAACTGATGATACAGGTTGAAGGATGATATCCATCAAGAATCTTGGAGTAGTGACCAATAAGTTGGATGCGATGACCAAAGGTGAGTTAGTTAGGGTGAGATATTAATCAAACAAACTGCTTGTGACATATACAATAGTTAACAACCAGTTAAGGCAAGATTTTTGTAGATTTTCTAGTTCGCATTAAAAAGGTAGAACACGACCCATAAGTTGCTAAAATTATGAGTTGCGGTGGTAGATGAGGATGAGTTGCTGATGAGAATGATAGAGAGTGCACAGAGAAAGTGCGCGAAAATTTAAATTTTAAATTTATCATGAACTCATCTAGGAAAAAACAGTTATGTGTTGGAAAAACATAGTATAAAAGTTCTTGGTGAAAACCAAAAGTTTTGATCATTAAAAAATTGCTAAGTGCAATTTTGAAGAGAGGTGATCCAACAAGGTGAGAAGAGTGCAAAACTACTAAGTGAATAGCGGAGTGGTGAAGAGAGTGTCAAGAGCTTGAATAGTGTGAAGAGTAGAGAAAGAATGTAGAGCATCAGTAGAGTGTAGAGAAAGTGTAACCGATGGTCAAAACAAAGAGTAGCTATTACAACAGATCATTCTCTCTATTATTTTCTAATAACTACAATAGTAAAATCCCTTAACCGGGTGGACTTTAACAGGTCCCTTTGTAAAATCCTTTAACCGGGTGACATCTTAATTGATGATCCTAAGTCCTTTAACAAGGCTACATATAACAGGGTAAAGGTTCTAACAGGCCTTGAAGAAAATTCCTTAACTGGGTGACACCTAATAGTGTCTTTGTAATCTTCTAATAGGGATGGCTCCTCATCGAGTGTACTCCAAAAGAGTGCAGATTTTGTGAGTTTCTACTCACAACGTGTTTTTCTCTCATTTGGGTTTCCACATGATAAACCTTGGTGTTCATGTGTAATTCATTTTATGTGTGCTTGTTTCTTGTTAATGCTACTTATACTGATAAGTGTTAAGTTTGAGTAGAAACTTTGATTAAGGTTAAAATTTCTAGAACGGGTATAGTGTTGGTTCACCCCTCCCCTCTCAACACCGATTGGGAATGGCATATGTTAGATGCAATTATAGCAATTCAATTTTTGTATTCTGGTAATGATCCTTTTGTACTTGGGCAGTGATCCCTTTGTTAGGACCCGGGAGGCAACTAAGAGGGGGGGTGAATCAATTGTCAATTAATTTCAACCCAAATATAACTTAATCAAATTTGATACTTAATACCGGTAAACCAAACTTAATGTCGGTTGACAAATTAGTAGTTAATATTAATACCCGTGAAACTCAATGCATAAAACAGAAAGATAAACAACATACACAACGCATAACACAAAGATTTGTACGTGGAAACCCTGTAAGGGGAAAAACCATGATGGGAAACCTTACCCACAATTAGATGATACTACTACAGATAGTATGTGTATACAAATGGGGTCTGCACATGCAGAAAGGTCAACCACCTAGAGCTCACTGCTCAATCACAAAATAGGAGTCACACTGACTACAATTGGATGGTTAAATCCAATGATAATGTAGTGCTCAAAGTAACATCTCCAATGCTAGATTCAATACCAATTAAGCTCTAATAATCACCTTCAAACCTTCCTTGAACCTTCTCTATGGTCTACTCATATGATCTTCTATAGTCGCACATACCATGTTACAAAACCATATATCATATACTGGTATCTTCCTATTACATCATCTCACAAATGAGATCTTACATATATACCAAAACCTAAGACCAAATGTGTAGGTCAGCTTACTAAGAATATTACAATGAAATCAGTTACAAATAAGTCAATATGCGATGCATCATGTTGGCTCAATACATTTACAATAATATCCAATTAATAAATCATTTCCATAACATGTCGTGCTGATTTGGAATAGATAATGCATGTCGGTCCATAACCTAGACCAATTTTCTAGTAACAACAAACATGTCAACTTGATTAGACCAATAACCAGAATACCAAAACCATGTATCCAAACCATGTCTTCGACATAACCAAGTGATCTCTAGATGGTAACAAGTCATCCTCAGTGCTGGTGAACAATATAACATACCGGTGAACAAAAAACCCGTGACTGTGCATACGTCACTGAACTTGCCGGTAAACATAATGTTCCGGTTCAACATAACCAAAGATCTCCAGAAGGATAAGTGTTGACATCAATGGAGAAACTAATGCAACACATACGTAATACCAACAATATCCCCCTTTGTTATTGATGGCAACACAAGATGGAAAAACATCTAAGTGCCAAAACAAAATGCCAAAAATTAAAAACCAACAATCTCCAGAATAGATCAATACCGTAAATCAAAATACAAATGCAGAGAGTATATATATTTCCCCCAATGAATCATCTCTCCCCATAGGATAATGTTAATGTTTTTCCATAGATATCTCTCCCCTTTTGACATATAATGCCAAAGCAATATAAATACCAAAACATACAACCAACTCATAACACATAAATTTGGACGTGGAAACCCTGTAAGGGGAAAACCATGGTGGGAAACCTTACCCACAATCAGATGATACTACTACAGATAGTATGTGTATACAAATGGGGTCTACACATGCAGAAAGGCCAACCGTCTAGAGCTCACCGCTCAATCAAAAAATAGGAGTCACACTGACTACAATTGGACGGTTAAATCCAATGATAATGTACTGCTCAAAGTAGCATCTCCAATGCTGGATTCATTACCGGTTAAGCTCTGATAATCACCTTCAAACCTTCCTTGAACCTTCTCTATAGTCTGCTCATATTAACTTCAATATTCACATATACCATATACCATATACCATTATCTTCCTATTACATCATCTCACAAATGAGATCTTACATTTACACCAAAACCTAAGACCAAATGTGTAGGCTTACTAAGAATATTACAATGAAATCAATTACAAATAAGTCAAGATGGGATGCATCATGTCGGATCAATACATTTACAACAATATCTAATTAATAAATCATTTCCATAACATGTCGTGCTAATCTGGAATAGATAATGCATGCTGGTCCATAACCTAGACCAATTTGCCAGTAACAACAAACATGTCAACTCAATTAGACCAATAACCAAAATACTGAAACCAAGTATCCAAACCATGTCTTCAACATAACCAAGTGATCTCTAGATGGTAACAAGTCATCCTTAGTGCCGGTGAACAATATAACCTGTCGGTGAACAATATACCAGTGACAGTGCATAAGTCACTGAACTTGCCGATGAACATAATGTGCCAATTCAACATAACCAAAGATCTCCAAAAGGATAAGTGTTGACATCAATGACAAACCTAATGCACCACATACATAATACCAACAATCTCCCCCTTTGGCATTGATGGCAACACAAGATGAAAAAACATCTAAGTGCCAAAACAGAATGCCAAAAATTAAAAACCAACAATCTCCAAAATAGATCAATACGAGAAATCAAAATACAAATGCAGAAACTATATATATTTCCCCCAATGAATAATCTCTCCCCATAGGATAATGTTAATGTTTTTCCATAGATATCTCTCCCCCTTTGACATCAAATGCTAGAGCAATATAAATACTAGAACATACAACCGACTCACAACACAAAGATTTGTACGTGGAAACCCTGTAAGGGGAAAAACCACAGTGGGAAACCTTATGCACAATCAGATGATACTACTATAGATAGTATGTGTATACAAATGGTTCTGCACATGCAGAAAGGCCAACCACCTAGAGCTCACTACTCAATCACAAAATAGGAGTCACACTGACTACAATTGGATAGTTAAATACAATGATAATGTACTGCTCAAAGTAGCATCTCCAATGCTGGATTCAGTACTAGTTAAGCTCCGATAATCACCTTCAAACCTTCCTCAAACCTTCTTTATGGTCTGCTCATATCATCTTCAATATTTGCACATACCATGTTACAAAACCATATACCATATACCGTTATCTTCCTATTACATCATCTCACAAATGAGATCTTACATATATACCAAAACCTAAGACCAAATGTGTAGGTCGGCTTACTAAGAATATTACAATGAAATCAATTACAAATAAGTCAAGATGTAATGAATCATGTTGGCTCAATACATTTATAACAATATCCAATTAATAAATCATTTCCATAATGTGCCATGCTGATCTAGAATAGATAATGCATGCCGGTCCATAACCTAGACCAATTTTCCAGTAATAACAAACATGTCAACTCGATTAGACCATTAACCACAATACTGAAACCAAGTATCCAAACCATATCTTTGACATAGCCAAGTGATCTCCAGATGGTAACAAGTCATCCTCAGTGCCGGTGAACAATATACCGATGACTATGCATAAGTCACTGAACTTGTCGGTGAACATGATGTGCCAGTTCAACATAACCAAAGATCTCCAGAAGGATAAGTGTTGACATCAATGACAGAACTAATGCAACACATCAATAATACCAACACCCTCTGGGTAGTGATACCCCACTGGAAGTGAGCCACCCCTTTGTACTATGTAACCAGTTACATATTACACTATCCTTGAGAGATCACTCTCTCCGTGTTTTCTCCCATATTGGGTTTTCCATCTATAAATCTAGTGTTATGTGCTTTGTGTTAATTTCCTCAATTGCATTTAAATTAAGTTGTGTGATTGGTTAGTTATAAGTTTTAATAAGTTTAAGGGAATATTGATTCACCCCTCGCCTCTCAGTATTCTAGATATTCAATGAAAAGAGAAAAGCATGCATCATCCATGAAACATCAATAGCAAAGCTATGACTTCATGAGAAGAAGGAGAGAGAGAACACAAATACATGCTAGATGTGTTTTTCTAGGTGATCCATGAGAAGAATGATGAGAAAGGACATGGATACTTACCCCTAGATATATTTTTCTAAGTGATCCATGTTGGGGAGGAGAGCAGGAATAGTCTAGCCATCTTCCACTAGTTCCACTCATCCTCATGCATGCGTGTAAGTGATGTCTAGTTTCAAGTGTATAGCACCCCATATAAGAGTTTGTTTCCTCTGATTTTGAGTGTTCTTCAACCTATTTAAGATATATAATGCAAATAAAAATGCCAAGGGGTGAGTGTGTGAATTCCAAGGGGTGAATGTTTGGTTTTGAGAACATCTCATTTAAGGGTTTGTTTTCTCTGGTTTAAAGAATATGTAACCCCATCTAAGATAGATACATGCTTGGTTTTGAGAATGTGTAACCCTTTCTAAGACATATATCAAATGTTGCGTCTAGTTTTGGTCATGAAGCATCTCGTATAAGAGTTTGTTTCCTTTGGTTTCGAGAATGAACACCCCATTTAAGACATGCAAAAATGATATAAAAAAATATGGTACAATATGGTACAAAGAGGGCAATATGGGTTCCCCCCCTTAAGATGTCAACATAGCCCTATATTGATGTCTTAAAGAAGCTAGAAACAAGGATACCTAACTTCAACACCAAGAAGATATCCTTTATACAACAATGTCATAAATCCAATCTAATGAGGGAATACTCTTCAAGCAAGGACAAGATAGTTGAAAAAGAGATATCTTGCAACAAGTATAAAGAGGATCCTTGGAGGAGAAGAGATATTTGCTCAAAATCCATCTACCTCCAAGAGGAGTTTCTTGAACTAACATAGCATCTTCTACCAAAAGAAGAGAAGGAGAAAAATAATGCATATAATCCCCCTATTGCTAGGTGAAAGGGATTCTTGATGAAGGATGACACACTTTTGACCCAATGTGAAGGGTAAGTTTATAATAGGATATACATTTCCAAGTGAAGAAGAGGTTGTATCCAATGACTTACACCTCTTGCATAAGAGAGAATCCTTGAGAAAACAACAACTTCACATAAGGATTGACATCAAATCATAAGCAAACATCACCCAACAAAGGAAAATTAGATCCTTGGAAAGAGAAAGGAAGATATCATTTCCCCCCAAGTGTAAGGAAAATTAGAAGAAATACACAACCTCTAAGGAGAGATTAAACATAAGAGAATGCACAATGTGCTCACACGAATACATATTCAATGCAAGAAAATACATTAAGATATGTAAAATGCAACTCTTTAGAAGAGATAATCTTCAAAGAGAAAGAGAGAAAAAGAAGGAAAGATCTTAGATTCCCCAAGGAGGGATTAGTCATAAGAGACATACCATTTCATGCAAGAAAGAAGATAAAAAATATAAAAATGCAACCCCTAAAGGGAATAGTAATACTTTAGATAGAGAGAAAGGAGGATAAGGTTCTCACCCTCCAAGTATAGAGGCAAAAATGGACCATGTTGCTGCCCCAAGATGTTTGAAATTGAAAAACAATCACCTCTTATGACAAAGAGCCCCCAATTAAGTTAAAAAATAGTGCCATAGGGTGAGGAGCAACATGGAGGGTGAGAAGAGTTCTAAGGCACTACTTTCTCACCAACAAAGAGAGCAATATCAGTCGAAACATTTATTTGAGCTTTATCAAATTGTTCTTGAAGAAATTACTTAAATTCTTTACACTTTCCAATAGAATGACAATAACTACGATGAAAAAGACAATCCTCATCACCTTATTTATTCTTTTTGCTAAATTTTACAAAAGGAAAAACAACATTCTTGTCATATTATATTTTCCAAAAGATTCTAGTTGCTATCCTTTCGTGATTATCAATAAAATTATACCTTGGCTCTTGTTATGTAGGACAATGGTTGTTAGAATAATAAAGATTGTTATCTATAATTTTAACTCTACCTCTATCAATGAGTCCTTTTATTCCATTATGAAAATCAGGACAATCATTGGTAGTGTGATAATTGTTTTGGTTATATGAACAAAAAGAAGTTTTTGAAGAAGAATCACTTTTAGCTAAACAAATGGTTTGTTGTCTTGTAGGATGGTCTTTGAATTTTTGAATCCAAAGGAGCTCATCCAAAGGATATCTATGATCATGTCCTAGGCCTTTTGTGCTAGTTTTGTGTAGAAGGGTTTATAGGGACATTATGCTAAAACCTTATTTTGATATTATGCTAAAGCCACTCCTATAGGAATATTTTAATTTAAAAGGGGGAGGAACATTGTAATAAATTTTTTTGAAGTATGTAGCGTAAGCATTTTTAGAAGAAACAAAGGGACACGTAGATGAAGAAGGAATATCTTGTGGAGAATAATTCTCCTTTCTTTCATCATGCATATCCTTTTTGGTAGATTGGCAAGGAAGATCCTTATCATCTAAGGACTCATATTTTATTAATGTTTTGTTGGGAGATAGATCATGAATGAAATGTATAACATCATCTTGTTTACAAATGTTTTGATGACTAAAGTAGGCTCTAGAAGAATAAGGAGGATCTATGGAGATGGAAACACCAATATTTTGATCTTGCTTCCCTTGCACTAGCGCATGAGAAGAAGATGGTCCCCTATTTTTATTCAATGCTTTCTCTCCATTAGAAAGATCATTGACAGAAGTATTAGCTCATTCTTCATTCACATTAGATACTCTAGGAGAGGTACGATTATTAGGTTTTCCATTAACATCTCTAGAATTGGGATCTACAAAAGCTTTGAGGTGATCTAAATATGAAATGCATTTTTCCCCAAAATATTATAATAAAACAACATGCACTATAAATGAAATCTTTGAGATCAAATTGATTGAGAGCAAGAAATTTGGAAATTCTAGAAACACAATATGCCAAAGTGTTGAGAATGAAGAGAAGTAATGCGAAATGAAAGAAGCTATTATCTGATGCATTATTGTGATAAATATATGTGAAAAGCAAGGTAATCATATGTGAAATAAAAAATAAATCAGATTGATTAAGTGCCATTATCAATTTTAAAATTCAATCCTGAAAATTAATTTGAAAAATGAAGCAACCCACAAATCTAATGATATGATGAATCAATAATGATCTAGAAAACTACTGAGAGGTGGGGGGGTGAATCAGTAGATAGAAAACAAAGTAAACTTTCACCAAACTCAAACCCAACTCATAAATCAATCACTAAACTAACTGGTTTAAACACTATACCACAAACTGCAACAAATATGAAATTCTCAAACAATTTAATCAAAACATCAAACCACTTTACTAACATTAGTAAAAGCACATTTTAGATCACTTCCGATCATCTTAACATATCTAAGTGGCTTAATGAGTTAAACAAATTAACCATATCAAAACATAACCACAAAAACCATTCGCCACTTGACACAATGATTTTTAACATGGAAACCCAAATGGGAAAAACCATGGTGGGGATGAATACCCACAAGTATTCTAAACTCTTCTAAAGTTTGCCTTGTTAGGACCTAAGCCTTGTTAGAAGCTTTACAAAAATGTCTTGTTAGGAATAGATTCGGTTAAGGACCACCCGGTTAAGGGATTGACTACAATACCCTGTTAAAGGCAATACCCTGTTAGGAGTAACTTCGATAGAGGATTTCAAATCCAAGCTAATGGATCACCTGGTTAGAGGATTTAGGAAATACCAAGCCTATTAAATCTTACCTGGTTAAGGGATTTAACCATTGTAATTGTTAGAGAACAACATGATTTTTTCTAATTTGGTAATAGCACTACTCTTCTTGATCAGATCCTTTTTATGCTCCTATATACCTTAACATATTCTGCAGATACTCCTTCTAGTTCGGCAATCAATCACACTAATACTTAACCAAAATTGCCAACACTACTACAAAACAACTCATCGACCTTATAAGCAAAACAATAGGTTGGTAACACATCAAAAAAACCTAATATCTCATAGAGATTACAAACAAATCATTTCAAACATGACTGTTGGATTACATAGCAATCATCTACACATTTTCCAAGACAACCTCGACCTCTCATGGATCACTGCACATTAGATCTTGTAACTCATCACACGGTTTCCACTTCATGCTATGCACTCGCTCATTCCCAAGATAAAATAGTTATCTCTAAGCACCAAAACTACTTTGAAACTCATCACGTGCACCATGCATACGTGGCATAATCATCTCCGATCACCATTCGATCATAGATCAACACAGCCGATTCACCAAGCTCCATCGGTTAGGGTTTGGCACATCAATAGGTAGGGTTACCAGTTGATCTCACTACTTCAATAGTAATACCGGTTTCCTTTACTATTCAACTACTGATTGTATTATCGCATCACTACCAGGTGCAATACAACTCCATTACTAGTTATAATTGACATCAATGCCAACACTTAAACTACATTAATGCAATCTTCATGCAATGAAAAAAAGATCAAATTAACCAAAATAAATTAAGGTTTTTGTAAGTGAAACTTCTAAATTTATACAATTTGAGTAGAATGAGATCTATGAATTTCAGTTTGAATTTTGAAATGTTTTTGGATTAGATCTAAAATAGTTAATCAAAATTAGAAAACCCATAAGTTTAATTTTAGAATTTAAAATTAGGGTTTCTATGAACTAAATTTTTGAAATTAAACTTGTAAATGTAAATTTGAATTTTAAACTGCATAAACACTCAGATCTGAGAGTATAAATTAGAAATAAATGTGTAAGAAGTTAGGTTCACGAAAATGTAATGGTGAAAAATTAGGGTTTCCACCATTACATGTATGAAAATGACTAATTTTATAACTTGGGGACCATTAAATTCAAAAGAAGGTTCCAATCCAATAGATCTAGTCAGGAACTAGCAAGGATTAGGATTGAGGATTCTGATTGGATTGGGGTTTTGACGATTTAACCTCTTTTGTAAGTTTAATTGCTGAAATAAGGGTAAATGTACTGAAATGAAGGTGAAAATGCATAAATAGTAAGCTATAGTTGCAGGATGGAGCCATGAACTTGAATCTAAGCAATGCAAGTAGATTCATACCTATTCCCCAAAAGAGATCCTAAAATGTCAGGTTCGTGGTACCAGTTTCCTTGGTACTCTGAATGTTTTGCACTCCAATGGGGGATCGATTCGTCACTGTAAATAATTCTTATTTTGAATATCATAGCTCTGTACCTATTTTCTACACATAGAAAGAAGGGGAAAGAGGTTGGGAATCAGGGTTTGCCTAAGTCAAACCTCAGTTTAGGAATTAACATTGAATGAAAATGTTGCTGCAAATACTAAAATAAATAATGGAAATATATACCTCAGATATATAATGATTGATAATGATGCTTTGCTTCTTGAATGTGACCACATATGTTGAATGAAATGCCATGAACATGACAAAACCCTAATCACACACACATGCTTGGATATGAATGATGTAATGTTGTTCCACAATGGATAAATGAAGAATGTGTGTGTGTGTGTGAAAAATGGATTTGTATCTATATCTGAATACACAACACTTGAATTAAGTCATTAGATGCATGGTTAGTAAATCAATAATCAATATGGAACAATAAACCATTTCAAAGTGACCTATTTCCTTCTAGTAGATGTGAGTTTAGTTTTGCTCTCAGATTTTTATATGCAACACCAATGACTAGATGACACCTAAATAAATGATTTAATCTATATGAGTATGAAATTGAGCTGAATGGATGTAAGATTAAGCTAGATATGCATGATTAATCTAACACGATTTAAGCAATATTAATTAAGATTAAGCTAGATGATTTAACAGATATGCAATAACTAATATGTAATATCTCAATGCACAAATCTCAATAAGCCTAGAGCAAAAACACATAATAACAATAATCTCCAGGTTCTTTTTTTTATGAGAGATGAGGGCCTGAATTTATAGAAAATCTAGAGAGAGACCAACGGTCAAGATCGATCAACGATGAGCGATAGAGATTCTCCAAGAGGAAGCACAATCCAGGTGAATTGATGTTATTGGCTGCTTTTGTTAGCTTTAAAGAAAATTGAACTAATTTCAAGATAAAATCACAAAAATCGATTTATTTCATATTTTATATTTTGATATTCAATTTTGATTTTTAATTGATTTAATTGATTTAATTGCTTTTTTGAGATTTTTTCAATTTAATTCCATTTTGATTTCTTTTCTCAATTTTAATTTTTTTTTCAAATTAATTCCTTTTTGATGATTTAATGGAAAATTGATTTATTAATTAAATATGCTAGGATATTTAATTAAATAAATATGATAATTGATTAAAATGATTTACTTGGAATGATTAATTAATTAAATGATTATTTAATTCATATTAAGTGATTTATTTGCCATGTGACATTGATGACCAAGAATTAATTAATTAGGTGCTCATGATTGATTTAATTTGCCTTTGGTTAGGACCTTGGTGATGTAGTCGAGATTAGGGGCCCATGGTTTAGATGTCCATTTTTTAGGGTATTACATTTTCCCCTCTTTGAATTGATGTGCGAGCAGCTCATTGATTCAAAGAAAATTTAAAGTCAAACAGATTATCAGTTCTGAACTTGATAGATTAAATTAAGAAGGGGGATTAATTAAATAATTGCTTATTTTATTAATTATCTTTAGACCATTTTAGGTGTATACATTTTTCCCCTCTTTGAAGCAAGGTGTGATGACACGTTGATTCAAAGAATAATCTCATTTTGATGATGATATTGGTTTGATAGGATACCCCAACTCTTGATTGATAGATTGCGGTATGATGATGCCCCGACGGGAGATAAATTGAGATAATTGATCTTTGGAGTTTTTCAATTTTTTGTGAAATCGATATCCTGATTAGAAATTATTTGATTTCTACAACTATGGTTGATGAAAGTGCGAGTTCTACAATCACAGTGATGTGGTTCTTGATTATTGATAAAGCTTGATTAATTAGAATGATAAGGTCAAGATTCAGTCTGGTTTCAAGAATGACACTTCCTGTATAAGACAAAGATGATCAAAGCGTTTGGTTTCAGGAATGATATATCATGTATAAGACATGATCAGAACATCTGGTTTTAGGAAAGAGACATCCTGTATAAGACATGATAGAAGAGATGAGATGTGATCGATTGATAAAATTTATAAGATTGATTGGATAAAAAATTAACAGTTTGTTGATATCAAGTTGCAAAAAGATTCAAATATGCTGATGTTGGTTCTATTGAGAGGGTAGCATAAGATTTTTGTTGGGTCGACAATATCTAGAGAGATATGAGTCATCAGTCTTATTGTGTATACACTTGTGATGATACCTTGATGATTCCTAAGATAGATTTAACCTTGGATAAAAGGAGCATGCGAGATCCCATGGAAGAATGAAATGCAAGCTAAATGCAAATACCAATGCAAATGAAATGCAAATACATTATCATTGGATTTAACCATCCAATTGTAGTCAGTGTGATTCTCATTTTGTGATTGAGCAGTGAGCTCTAGGCAGTTGGCCTTTTTGCATGTGCAGACCCCATTTGCACACACATACTATGTGCAGTAGTATCATCTGATTGTGGGTAAGGTTTCCCACTATGGTTTTTCCCCTTACAGGGTTTCCACATACAAATATCTGTGTTATGTGTTGTGGATGTTATTTGTCTTTCTGTTTCATGCATTAAACTTTACTGGTACTCTTATTAATTGTTAAATTGTCGATCGGCATTAAGTTTGGTTTACCGGTATTATGCATTAAGTTTGGTTAAATTATATTTGGGTTGAAATTAATAGACAACTGATTCATCCCCCCCTCTCAGTTGCCTCTAGGTCCTAACAATTGGTATCAGAGCTAAGTCCTCTTTTTGTAGAAGTTTAACAACTTGAGGAGATTCTATGGCAACTAGCTATTTTAGGAAGGACAGTCCAAAGCTTGATGGAACTAACTATGGTATATGGAAGATCAGAATGGAGACACATTTGAATTGCATTGGAAGAGACATATGGGATGTTATAAAGAATGGCTATGTTGGTCCTACACAGAGTCAACCTAATCCACCTAACTTGGCTAAAGATCAGGAGAATGATTGCAAAGCAAGAGAAGCACTTTTGAGTGCATTGTCAGATCAACAAATCCAGGGATTATCAGACTGATCTCTGGCTAAAGCTATTTGGGACAAATTGGAGACTTTGAATGAAGGTGATACCACTGTCAAAATTGTAAAATTGGAATGCTTCCGGGTAAGGTATGAAAATCTGAAAATGGAAGAAGATGAAAGGATTTCTGCTTTTATGGAAAGAGTCAATGAAATTGTTTTGGGTATATAATGTTGTGGAGGATCCTTAAGTGAATATGAAATTGTTTCTAAAGTTTTAAGAGCATTTCCACCGGCATACAAAATGAAAGTAACTACTATTAATGAATTGAGAACAATGCCTAATACATCAGTATCTAGAGATACCTTGGCTGGAAAACTTTCAGCTTTTGAACTTGAGGAATTTGGTCCTATTGCTACAATTAAGATAGATTTACCTTTCAAAGCATCATCATCTACAACATCATGTTCATCATCTGAAAAATCTGATTGGAAAACACTTTATGCAAGAGAACTTGAAGAAATCAGAAAAGAAAATGAAGAAATTGAAGAGCTTGAAGCACTATTTGCAAGAAAAATGCCTAAAGGTCTAGTTGGAAGTAAGTATGAAGGTAAATCACCATTTAAATGTTTTAATTGCAATAAAATTGGTCATATGGCATCTAGGTGTCCTGATAGACATGCAAGATTGAAAGAAGAAGCTAAAAGAACATATAAGCCTAACCCTAAATATCAGAGATACAGATTTAAGAAGAATAAAGACAAATCATGTTACTATGTTGATGAAGGAGTTACTGATGATTCTGATGAGGAACTGACAGAAAATGGATGGGATTTTGTTGCTATAATAGAAGATCAACCGATGCCTACTATATAACCGATAGAGTAGGTCCTAGCTGCTAAAATTGAAGAAAATGATGAATGGATAATTGATTCCGGATGTTCACATCATATGACTAGTGATAAAAGTAAATTCTTAACCCTTCAGGAATACAATGGAGGTCTAGTAAGATTTGGAGATGATAAAGCTTGTTTGATCAGAGGAAAAGGCACTATATCTTTTGATGGTAAGCACAATACTGACAATGTTTATTATGTTGAAGGTTTGAAGCATAATCTTTTGAGTGTTGGTCAATTAGTTGAAAAAGGAATTTAGTTACAATTCAAGAATGGTAAATGCTAAATCATAAATAGAGTTGGTTTGGAAATTGCAATTGGTAATCAGACTAGAGGTAATATCTTTCACTTTAATAACAATGAGAAACCATGCTTGATTGCACATATTGATGAAAGTTGGTTATGGCATAAAAGACTTTGTCATGTAAATTTTGATTGCATTGTGAAGATCAATATTACTAAGGTAGTAAGGGATTTACCTAAGATTGTAAAACCTCACAATCTGGTATGTAAGGAATGTCAATTTGGAAAGCAAGTTAGAGCAACTTTTAAGAGTATTCCAGAGAAATCTAATAATCTTCTTGATTTAATTCATACTAATTTATGTGGTACAGCAAGAACTAGAAGTTTACAAGGAGATAGATATTTTATGCTAATCATTGATGATTATTCTAGAATGTGTTGGGTTACTTTTCTCAAGGAGAAATCAGAAGATTTTGGGTAATTCAAACTATTCAAGGTAATGGTAGAGAATGAAACCAGTAAGAAAATCAAATGTTTGAGATCAAATCAAGGAGGTGAATTCACATATAAAGAATTTAATACATTCTGTGAAGTGAATGTAATCATAAGATAGTTATTAGTACCTTGGACACCACAACAAAATGGAGTTGTGGAAAGGAAGAACAAAACTTTTGGATGCAGCTAGAAGCATGATATCAGAAGCAAACCTACCTCATGTGTATTGGAGAGAAGCAGTCAATACAATAGTTTACACATTCAATAGAGTTCACATTAAAGGTGAAACCAGTAAGACCCCTCATGAACTATGGTTTGGTAATACTCCTACTGTTAAATATTTCAGAATATTTGGAAGCAAATGTTATATTAGGAGAGATGATTATATTGGTAAATTTGATCCTAGAAGTGATGAAGGAATATTTCTTGGATATTCATCTAAGAGCAAGGTATATAGATGTTTTAATAAGAGATTGCAAAAAATCATTGAGAGTGCAAATGTGAAGATTGATGAATAGTTTAGAGGTAATTCAAGGTCTATGGACTCTAAACCAACAGTTGAGATAATCACAAATGAACCTACACTAAATGCACCGATACAGAATGTTGATCCAGTCACACCGACATCATCTAAGAATTCCACAGTGACTGAAGAACAACAGCAAGTGAATACACCCAGGTATGTAAGATTGAATCACTCTGAAAGTCAGATAATTGGGAATAAGAATCAAGGTGTAATGACTAGAGGAAGATTGGAAAATGAAGATGTATGTCTAATTTCTCAAATTGAACCAACATCAGTTAATGAGGCATGTGAAGATAAACATTGGATTAAAGCTATGGAAGATGAATTGGAACAAATTGAAAAGAATAACACATGGACATTGGTTCCCCGACCTAAAAACAAAAATGTAATTGGAACTATATGGGTATTTAGAAATAAACTTAATGAAGATGGTAAGGTAATCAGAAACAAAGCAAGATTAGTGTGTAAGGGATATTCACAGAAAGAGGGAATTGATTACAATGAAACCTTTGCAGCGGTAGCTAGAATTGAGGTAGTTAGACTATTCTTAGCTTTTGCAGCACACAAGAACTATAAAGTATATCAAATGGATGTTAAATGTGCATTTTTGAATGGTGATCTTGAAGAGGAAGTTTACATTGAACAACTTGATGGATTTTCTTTGAAATATGACAAAGATATGGTTTACAGGTTAACAAAATCTTTATATGGATTGAAGCAAGCTCCTAGAGCTTGGTATGCTAGATTGGACAAATATCTTTTGAAGCTTGGTTACACTAAAGGTAATGCTGATAGCAACTTATATTACAAAGTGACTAATGATGACATCTTGGTTATTGAATTTTTTGTTGATGATATAATTTTTGGAGGAGAAGATGGATTGTGTAAATACTTTTCTAATAAGATGCAGGAAGAATCTGAAATATCTATGATTGGGGAGCTAAAATTCTTTTTAGTATTGTAGATTTCACAGACTGATAAAGGTATATTCATATGTCAATCTAAGTACTTGAAGGAACTACTAAAGAAATTTGGTATGGAAAACTTTAAACCGGTAAGGACTCCTATGACTATAACTGATAAACTATCATTGAATGATGAATCAACACCTGTTAATCTGACAAGATATAAATCTATGACTGGAGGTTTAATGTATTTGACACAAACAAGACCTGATATTATGAATGCAGTATGTATTGTTTCAAGATTTCAGAGTAATCCTAAGGAAAATCATGAATCAACAATGAAAAGGATTTTTTGGTATCTACAAGGCACAACAAGTCTTGGCTTATGGTATCCTAAAGATGAAAATTTTGATTTATGTGCATACATAGATGCAAATTGGGTAGGAGATGTAGATGATAGTAAGAACACCATAGGCAAAGCATTCTTTCTTGGTAGCAGATTGATTTCATGGTTGAGCAAGAACCTGAGTTATACATCTTTATCAACAAAATTAGAATATGTTGCAGTAGCAACTAATTGTACTCAAGTATTATGGATTAAGCAAATGTTGAAGGACATAAAGGTAAAATGCAAAGAACCTATAATCATTTACTATGATAATATGGGAGCAATAGATATATCAAAGAATCTGGTATTTCACTCTAAAACTAAACATGTTTCTATCAAATTCAATTTTCTAAAAGAGAATGTTGAAGCAAAAGAAGTGAAATTGGTTTATGTGAATACTAAAGAGCAGATTGTAGATATCTTTACTAAGCCTTTGCCTAAGGAAACTTTTGAATATCTCAGACAACAGCTTGGGGTTATAACCTCATTGGTAGAAACTTAGACAGTTGGAGCATGACATAAGACTGATAGGAATGAATAGAGAAACCTTTTTCTGGCTTTGATGAAGGAGAGCTACTTTTCAGGGGGAGTAGTTGGTTATAACAATTGGTATTTGTAATTAGTTCTATGAACTGTTTGTATTTGGTTTTTGTATTGCTTTGGCATTTGATGTCAAAGGGGGATAGATATCTATAGAAAAACACATTATCTTTTGAGGAGATATTATTCCCAGGGGGAGTAATATTATGTATTTTGATTTTTGGTAATTCATCTCTTTGAGAGATTGTTGGTTTTTGGTTTTTGGCATTTTTGCTTTGGCACTTAGATGGTTTTTCCATCTTGTGTTGCCATCAATGCCACAGGGGGAGATTTTTGGTATTATGGATATGTTGCATTGGTTTTGTCATTGATGTCAGCACTTAGCAACACTTGTGAACACTTATCAACACGAGATCTTTGGTTATGTTCACCAGCATGTTCAATGACTTATGCACAATCACCGGTATTTGGTTCACCGATAGGTTATATTGTTCACCGGTACAGAGGATGATCTATTATCATCTGGAGATTACTTGGTTATGTCGAAGACATGGTTTGGACACTTGGTTTTGGTGATTTGGTTATTGGCCTAATCGAGTTTGTATATTTGTTGTTACCATCAAATAGGTCTAGGTTATGAACCGTCAAGCATTATCTATTCCGGATCAACACGACACGTTATGGAGATGACTTATTGATTGTTTATTATTGTAAATGCATTGAGCGAACATAATGCATCACATATTGATTCATTTGTAATTGATTTAATTATAATATTCTTAGTGAGCCGACCTACACACTTGGTCTTAGGTTTTGGTATATATGTAAGATCTCATTTATGAGATTATCTAGAAGGTGTGGAAAAGGATTGTAATAAGGTATATGCGAATATAAGCAGAGAAATACATGCAAACATCATTTGAAGATTCAAGGAAGCTATGAAGAAGACAATTAGAGCTTAACCGGTATTGAATGTAGCATATGATGATTCTATTTTTTGTAGTACATTATCATTGGATTTAACCATCCAATTGTAGTTAGTGTGACTCTCATTTTGTGATTGAACAGTGACCTCTAGGCAGTTGGTCTTTCTGCTTGTGCAGACCCCATTTGTACACACATACTATCTGTAGTAGTATCATCTGATTATGGGTAAGGTTTGCCACCATGGTTTTTCCCCTTACAGGGTTTCCACATACAAATATCCATGTTATGTGTTGTGGATGTTATTTGTCTTTCTGTTTCATGCATTAAACTTTACCAGTACTATTATTAACTGTTAAACTATAAACCAATATTAAGTTTGGTTAAGTTATATTTGGGTTGAAATTAATAAACAACTGATTCACCCCCTCCCTATTAGTTCCCTCCGTGTCTTAACAACTTTATGATTGATATGGACAGCGCTGATGAAAAATGAATGCAAGCGGAAAGATGCATGAACTAATAGATGGAAGAGGTAGAAGACAGATAGTGCCTATTTGCCAGGTTTTCACCAACTATTTTTATTGCACTTTTTCTTATATTTAATTTTTTTTTTTCAATGTTTTTGATTTTTCTGCTTTTTCACTATTTTTGATTTTTCTACTTTTTCAAACATAGAACTTCTTTAGATACATGCTATTGATGGTTTCTTCAAGCTGATCTCCATCCTATGTTGATAGTTGATATGCTCCTGACCTGAATATTATTGTGATCACAAATGGACCTAACCTGTTTGGTTCAAACTTTCCTTTCTTTTCTCAATCTTCCTGGTTGCATGGATTTTCCTTTAGTACTAGTTCCCCTACTTGAAACATTCGTGGTTTGATCCTATGATTATAACTCTGGCACATTCTTTGCTGATATACCTTTAAATGATCAAAGGCATTTTGTCTTCATTCATGGATCAATTCTAACTCTTGTAATCTAGATACTTGTTGTTCTTCATCTGGGATGAGACCTTTTAATGATACTCATAGAGAAGGTATCTGTACTTCTATTAGTATTATTGCTTCTGATCCATAAACAAGAGAGAAAGGTGTGGCACCTGTTGGCGTGCAGATATTGGTGTGGTAGGCCCATAGAGAAGGGTTCAATTGAATATGCCAATCTCTTCCAGCATCATTCACTGTCTTATTGAGGATTTTCAAAATAATTTTGTTTGATGCTTCTACTTGTCGATTTCCCTGTGGATAGTAGGGTGTCAAGAATTTGTGTTGGATCTTAAATTTCTCACATAGCTCTTGTACATCCTGATTCTTGAATGGTCGCCCATTATCAATGATAATGGTCATTGGTATTCCATAGTGAAAGATGATGTAATTCAAGATAAATGCACTAATTTGTTTTCCTATGATATTTGTGAGAGGTACTACCTCAATCCATTTTGTGAAATATTTTGTAGCTACAAGGATGAATTTGTGACCATTAGATGAAGAAGGATTTATCTTTTCTACTAGATCAAGACCCCATTGATAGAAAGGCCAAGATGTTGCTAAAGCATGAAGTTCTTGTGCTGGTGCATGAATCAAATTCCCATGGCTCTGACATTGTTTGCATGTTCTAGCTATCTAAAAAGGATCTCGTTACATAGTCAACCAATAATAGCCCACAAATGCCATTATGGACTTCATGTAAGGTCTTCTCAAATTCTTCTTGTTCAAGACATCTTAAAAGAGTACCATCTAGACCTTGTTTAAACAAGGTATTTGCGACGAGAGTAAAATGGGAGGATTGGCGAATAAAGTTTCTCTTTTGGTTTTTTGATAAGTCGAGAGGTAAAGTGTTATCTTTCAGGTATGTGTAAGTTTGGCCATAGTGGGAGGAATCATGCCCAACAAGGTGACAAATAGTTTGGGAATCAGGACAATTATGAGTAGGATGAAACAACTCTTCCACCAGGAATTCATAATGTTGTTGATTTTCCTATGTCTGAAGGAGAGAAGCAAGTGTAGCCATGGCGTCTGCTACTTTGTTGTCATTTCTTGGAATCTGCTGAAAATTTATTTCTACAAAGTATTTCTTGATATCATCAACTATCTTTTTATAAGGCATTAATTTGTCATCCTTTGTTTGATAGTCATTATTGATTTGATTAATGACGAGCTGAGAGTCTCCAAAGACTTGAAGTTGTGTAATGTTCCATTCTATAGCCATTTTGATACCTGTTACCAAAGCTTCATATTCTGATGTGTTGTTGGTACATGGAAAGATTAATTTGTTTGCTTTTGGGATTGTATGACCTTGTGGTGTGATGAATAGAATACGTGCTCCATGCTATGTATATGAACCATCAAAGTATAATTGCCATGTTTTTGTTGTGACTGTTAGGATATCAGCATTGGGAAATTCAATTTGTAAAGGATGATCATCTTGAAGTGGTGCCTCAGCTAGTTGGTCTGCAATGACTTTTCATTTTATAGCTTTTCTATCTACATACTCAATATCAAACTTACTCAGGATCATGATCCATTTTGCTAGTCGTCCTATTAATGTTGCCCTGCTGAGTAAATATTTCGAAGGATCAATTTTAGCTATTAACTTGATGGAGTGAGATAGTAAATAGTGTCGTAATTTTTTAGAAGAAAAAACTACTACCAAGCATACTTTTTCTATTGGTGAATAGTTGATCTTGTATCCTACTAGTGTTCTGCTGATGTAGTAGATGGCTCATTCTTTTCCTTCATTATCCTATTGTGCGAGAAAAACTCCTAATGATGCTTCAATGGTTAATACATAGAGTAACAATGGTTTTCCTAGAATTGGTGACATTAGGACAGGTGGTTGCATGAGATAAGCCTTGATCTTGTTGAATGCATCTTCACATTGATGGTCCCATTTGAAATGAACATTTTTGTGCAATAGATGAGTAAATGGTTGACATTTATCTGCTAGTTGAGCAACAAATCTTCTGATTGACTATAGTCTTAGTGATCTGAGTTGACTTATATTCTTGGGAGATGCCATTTCCATAATTGCTTTTACCTTAGCTGGATCTACTTCGATACCTCTAGCTGAAACAATGTATCCCAATAGCTTGCCTGAAGTGACACCAAAGGGACATTTCTTAGGATTTAGCCATAGCTTGTATTGTTCTAACCTATCAAAGATCTTTTCCAGTATCTCTATATGTTATTCTCTATTATATGATTTAGCTAAGATGTCATCTACATAGTCTTCCATGAATGTATGCATCATGTCATGAAATATTGTTGTCATAGCTCTTTGATATGTAGCACTTACGTTATTTAATCCAAAAGGCATGACGTTCCAGCACAAAGTACCCCACGGACATGTGAAAGTTGTTTTTTCTTGATCTTCGGGTGCTATTTTGATCTAGTTGTATCTGGAGAAACCATCCATTAAAGAGAACATGGAGTGTCCAACAGTTCAATCTACAATGATAACGAGGTTAGTCAAAGGAAAGCCATCCTTTGGACATGCATTATTAAGATATTTGAAGTCTGTGCATATTCTGATGCTTTTATCTGGTTTTGAAACAGGAACGATGTTACATACCCATTGAGGATATGCTAGAGGTCTAGTGAATCCTACATCCAATAATTTCTTTAGTTCTTCTTTGACCAGGAGAGCGATATGTGGATGGATTTTCCTTAACTTCTATTTTACTGGTTTGTCTCCTAGATTGACATTTAAGTGATACATAATAAGCTTTGGATCCAATCATGGCATGTCTGCATATGACCAGGCGAAATTGATTTGCCATCGTCTCAAGAATTCTATATATTGTTGCATTTCTTCTTCTGATAGAGAAGTCGTTGGATGAAGAATCTTTGGTTGCTTTGTTGTGCCAATGTTAACTACCTCTATTGGTTCGATCAAAATGGATGACCTTTCTTGATAGTGCTCAGGTAAAGTGTCAAATCTCCCATCTTCCGTCACCTTGAGGAGGTTGGCATTATGTGAACTGGTATGAGGACATGATGACATTGTATGTTGTCATTGATGTCAATATGATGAAGAAGAGAGAACCAGTATAACATTGTGAACGAGTATATGTGCCAAAGTGAAGCGATGTGTTTGTTCAAGGTGAACCGGCATGTTGATATGGGAACCGGTACATGGAAGCTTTGTATGACTACTAGTTGGTAGTCTCAACTTCAGGGTTTCCAGTTGAAGTGCTTCAAGCTTGTGTGATGAGTTAGCATTGTAACGAAGAATAGATCATGTTGCCACGTCAACCTTGTGTGCGTGAAGGATCTTGCATGAAGGAGATTGTTCCTATCTACCTCAGGAATGTGCATAGTCTGTAAATTGTGAAAACACATGATGGGTTATCAGCCGCCATGAAAGCAGTGGAAAATGAATGATGGAGAACATCTTGAGATCAGTTCAAGACTGTTGCATTTAATGCAATGTGCTCAATAGTCAAGATTGAACCATTTGAATTGCTTAGCCTAACAGGTTTAGGGTTTCAGGTTTATGCTACCGACCTATCTGTTTCCTATAAGGTCGACGTTATGTTTCTTTCTGAGGTTGTTTGCAAAAGTTGTGTGTGTGTATCCAAGTGAAGAGATACGTGATTCTTGCCAGACCAGAGGAGAGAAGTGATACCTGCAGAGTGTAAGTGCAGAAGGTGAAGAGGAGCTAAAGTAGATCTGCATTAGCATTGAGTTTTGTTACCAAATCATTGTAATACCTATTGATCTCTAACCACTTCAACAGTTGGGAAATCCCTAAACAGGGTAGCTTTAACTGACTTACTACAAATCCTTTGACAGGGTGACTCAAAACCATTGAGTTCTTGAAATCCTCTAACAAGGTAACCTTTAACAGGGTTTAACCCTTAACCGGGTATTCTAGCCATCCCTTAACCGGGTGATCCCTAACAAGATTGGTTCCTAACAGAACCTATTGTATCAGTCTTTAAATGGACAAGGATCCTATCAGAGTGGACTTCTAAAGAGTTAAAAAATAGCTTGTGGGTATTCATACCCACCGTGATTTTTTCTAGTTGTGTTTCCACATGAAAAAAATGTGTGTCATGTGTGGTGTTATTCATGTGAAGGTTTAAGTGATTTGTGTCTGAAGGTAAATCATGTTGATCTAGCTATTTATATATTTTTGATGATCTATTACCTGTTCATGCACTAGGGTGAAATGGAAATGAAGTATTAGATTGTATGAAAAGATAAGTGTTAACCAGTTTATGCTTGTCTCAGTTATTCTGGGTTTTACCAGTTGTACTCTGTTTAAGACTGGTGTTACTGTTTGTCTGCCAAAGCATAGTGTCTGCTGACAAACTGGTTTTAGGAATGTGTTTTTCTCTGTACTGATTCAACCCCCCCCCTCTTAGTACTAGTTTGGTACTATTAGTTCATCATTGAGTTATCAATTGGTATCAGAGCGTCCTCCAGGTCCTTTGTGTTATAAGCTTAACCGCTTGAGGAAAAGATCCCAGTCTAATGATGAAGAGGGAAGGTCCAAAGTTCAACAGAGATAATTTCAATATATGAAAAGACAAAATGAAGATATACATCAGAAGCATGGGTGCTCAACACTAGAGCTATGTTGAGAATGCTTATGTTGCCCCTACCGGTACTCTCATTGATGACCAAAAGAGATCGATGTAGGAGAATGGGCAAGTCATGGAAGCCCTAATTAGTAGTTTATCTGACATTGAGTTTATTGATGTCCAAGATAAAGTAAATCCCAAAGAAGTGTGGGATACTCTTGAAAATATCCATGGCAGTGATGAGCATGTAAAACAAGCTTGAAGACATGTGGATGGTTGAAGGTGAGACCATTCAAAAGTATGGAATAAGAATCAAAACTGTTGTCGGAGATATCAAGAGTGCAGATGGTAAAATGGAAGATTCCACTGTGGTGAGCAGAGTTTTGAGATCCTTATTACCAGTCTATGCAATAAGGGTTGCTGCTATTTAGGAGTTGAGATCAATAGACAAGACTAAGGTATCCCTAGACTCCATCATTGCAAAGTTGATAGCCTATGAGCTAAATATTTTTGATGGCAGTGTTCAAAAGACTGAATCAGCTTTTAAAGCTTCTATTGTACCATCTAGAAAAGGAAAAGAAGCAAGCACTAGTGGTGAGCCAAGACAGAGCAAAAAAATGGATGATGAGTAGATTCTGAAGGAATTTGAAGCTCTTCTCGCTAGGAAACTTCCTAAAGGAACCGATAAATATAGAGGTAAGCTCCCTTTGAAATGCTTTTCTTGTAACCAGATAGGACATATTGTTGTAAACTGTCCTAATGGTGACAACAAGGACAAACTAGAAAGGTTCAAGAAATTCAAAGGAGGAAACCAGAGAAACTATTTTGTGGCAGTTGATGAAGGTGTCACAGATGAGGAATCAGAAGATGAAGAAAATGAAGATATTGTGTTTGTTACTGTCAAGGAAGATGTGTCAGACAAGAAGGCTCTTGTCTCCTATTTTGATAATTCCAATGAGTGGATTATTGACAGTGGTTGTTCTCACCATATGACTAGTGACCGGAGTAGGTTTCTATGCTTGGAAGAGTATGATGGTGGTGTGGTTCACTTTGGTAATGATGCACCATGTATGGTAAAAGGTAGAGGGTCCATCTCTCTGAATGGAAAAAGTAGTGCTGACAATGTGTATTGGGTTGATGGTCTCAGACACAACCTTCTGAGTGTTGCCCAGCTGAATGATAGTGGTCTCACTTTGGAATTCAAGAATGGAGTGTGCAGAATCAAAGGAAAGAATGGTGAATTGGTGGCCACTGGCATGCAAACCAAAGGTAACCTATTTCAGCTGAATGCAAATATCAGTACATGTCTTATGGCCAAGTTTGATGATAGCTGGATATGGCATAGGAGACTCTGCCATGTAAACTTTGATAACACTATGAAGTCTAGTAAGATCAGGGTAGTTAGAGGGTTACCGGTGCTAAGCAAACCGGAAAATACCTTGTGCAGAGAGTGTCAACTGGGGAAAATGTCTTCCTCAACCTTTAAAGGTAAACCTTTCATTGCTGACAATTTACTTGATCTTGTGCATACTGATTTGTGTGGTCCTATGAAAACTAGGAGTGTGTAGGGTGATAGGTACTTCATGATTCTCACTGATGACTGCTCAAGAATGATGTGGGTCACATTCTTGAAAGATAAGTCTGAAGCTTTTGGAAAGTTCAAAGCTTTTAGAGCATTAGTGGAGAAGGAAAGCGGTAAAAGGATCAAGTGCCTTAGAATTGATCAAGGAGGGGAATTCACTTCCAGTGAATTCAACAAGTACTATGAAGAACATGTCATCAAGAGGCAACTGTCTGCCCCCCGGACTCCACAACAGAATGGCCTAGTAGAGAGGAATAACCAGATTGTGGTTGAAGCAGCAAGAACAATGCTGATTCAAGGAAAGGTTGCTCACACCTTTTGGAGAGAAGTGGTGAGCGTTGCAGTCTACACAATGAACTGGGTACTCATCAAGAAAGGTAAGGATAAAACTCCTTATGAGTATTGGACTGGTAAGACACCTATGGTTAGCTACTTTAGAGTGTTTGGTAGCAAATTTTACATCAAGAGGAGTGAACACCAGAGAAAATTTGATGTGAAATGTGATGAGGGAATATTCCTAGGGTATTCCACCAAGAGCAAAGCTCTCAAGTGTTTCAATAATAGGACTCAGAGAATTATGGAAAGCATCAATGTGAGAGTTGATGAAACCTTTGAGAAAACTGAGGAAATTGACAGTGAGCAAGTGGTAAATGAACTGGTTGTAACCTTCTGGGAACCGGTTGCCAGTCAACCAAGTACCAGTAATAGTGTTCCTACACCGGTAGATGTAGATGCTGATACTGATGGAGATGAGGATGAAGAAGAAAAGTAAGAGGAATCTGTTAAGACCAGTCCTCGGCATGTCAAGCTGAATCATGATCCTAAGCAGATCGTAGGAGATAAGGATGTAAGAATCCTTACAAGAAGAAAGGTCAGAGAAAACTCATGTATGATCTTTGAATTTGAGCCTAAATCATTCAAAGAGGAACATAAAGATGAAGACTGGATCAAGGCAATGGAAGAGGAACTTGACTAGATAGAGAGAAATGGTACATCATCTTTGGTACCCAGACCAGAGCATAAAAATGTCATCGGTACCAAATGGGTTTTCAAAAATAAGCTGAATGAGGATGGCACAGTGATTAGAAACAAAGCCAGACTGGTGTGTAAAGGATATGCCCAAGAAGAAGGAGAAGACTATGGAGAAACCTTTACTCCTATAGCCAAATTGGAAGGAGTTCGTATGCTTCTTACATATGTAGCTTTTAAAGGATTCAAAGTATATAAATGGATGTAAAATCTACATTCCTAAATGGTGTACTTGAAGAGGAGGTGTATATAGAGAAACCAGATGGATTTTCCCTATGTGAAGATAGTGACATGGTGTGCAGGCTACATAAAGCCTTATATGGTCTAAAGCAGGCACCTAGAGCATGGTATGAACACCTGCACTCCCATCTTGTGAAGATTGTATTTGAGAGAACAAGTGAAGATAGCAAAATCTACTTCAAATCTGAAGGAGATCATATCCTGATCTATGAGGTATTTGTTGATGACATTATCTTTGGTGGAGATGACAAGATGAGTCATGAGTTTGCAGATGATATGAAGAAAGAGTTTGAGATGTCACTCATAAGGGACATTAAGTTCTTCATTGAACTATAGATTCAATAGATGAAAGATGGAATCTTTATCACTTAGTCCAAGTATGTCAAAGAGGTGTTGAAGACCTTTGGCATGGAAGATAGCAAACCAGTTGGTACATCGATGGTGACCGGTTGTAAACTATCCAAAGAGGATGACTCAACATTGGTTAATGAGAAGGAATATCAGTCAATGATTGGTAAGTTGCATTATGTAGTGCATAGCAAACCATATATTGCACATGCAGTTGGCATTACTGCAAGG
This sequence comes from Cryptomeria japonica, assembly GCF_030272615.1. Taxonomy (NCBI): domain Eukaryota; kingdom Viridiplantae; phylum Streptophyta; class Pinopsida; order Cupressales; family Cupressaceae; genus Cryptomeria; species Cryptomeria japonica. The sequence continues at coordinate 742,025,183 of NC_081411.1, read as the reverse complement.
TTCCAAAAAAGTCCAAGAGAATCCCACTTGGTTGTAGTCAAGCGGATTCTTAGGTATCTGAAGGGAACTATTGATTATGGATTGTGGTATCCATATAGCAAGGATTTCAACTTGAAAGTATTCATAGATGTTGATTGGGCAGGTAATGTGGACAACCGTAAGAGCACAACCGGTGGTGCATTCTTTCTCGGTGGTAGACTGGTCTCATGGATGAGTAAGAAGAAGAGTTGTATCACTCAGTCTACAGCGGAAGCAGAGTATGTTGCAGCTTTCATGAACTACACTCAGACAATTTGGATGAAGCATGTATTAAATGGCTTCAAAGTTCCTATATCTGAACTAGTAAGTATATTTTGTGACAATACTAGTGCAACTAACATCTCCAAGAATCCAGTTTTACATTTTAGAACCAAGCACTTTGAGCTTAAGTATCATTTCTTGAGGGAAAAGGTTCAGAACAAAGAGATTGCACTAGAACATGTTTCCAGTAAGGAGCAGTTAGCAGAAATATTCATCAAGCCTCACCCAAAGGCTACATTTATGTACTTAAGAGGTGAATTAGGGGTGCTACCCCTTCAGGAGGTGAACTAAAGGTATATGCTAAACATCAGTCAGGTATTGCATAGTCAAATTTTTTTTAGGATTGATGTGTTGAAGAATGCTACTCCTTAGGGGGAGCAGCATAATGGAATAGGGAAGCTTGCGCCTCCACTTTGGCATTGTTGTCAAAGGGGGAGAAGAAGTGAAGCGGAGAAGATATCTACAGAAATTGGGGGAGAAGATGTGAAGCAGAGAGATATCTTTGTATATTGCCATCATTGCCAAAGGGGGAGATTGTTGGCATTATGTGAACTGGTATGAGGACATGATCACATTGTATGTTTTCATTGATGTCAATATGCTAAAGAAGAGAGAACTGATATAAGATTGTGAACAGGTATATGTGCCAAAGTGAAGCGGTGTGTTTGTTCAAGGTGAACTGGCATATTGATATGGGAACCGCTACATGGAAGCTTTGTATGACTACCAATTGGTAGTCTCAACTTCAGGGTTTTTGGTTGAAGTGCTTCAAGCCTGTGTGACTCAACTGGTGACTTTGTGAGATGAGTTAGCATTGTAACGAAGCATAGATCATGTTGCCATGCCAGCCTTATGCCCGTGAAGGATCTTGCATGAAGGAGATTGTTCCTATCTACCTCAGGAATGTGCGAAGTTTGTAAACGGTGAAAACACATGATGGGTTATCAGCCACCATGAAAGCAGTGGAAAATGAACGATGGAGAACATCTTGAGATTGGTTCAAGACTATTGCATTTAATGCAATGTGCTCAATGGTCAGGATTGAACTATTTGAATTTCTTAACCTAACACGTTTAGGGTTTATGCTATCGACCTATCTATTTCCTATAAGGTTGATATTGTGTTTCTTTTTGAGGTTGTTGGTAAAAGTTGTGTGTGTGTATCCAAGTGAAGAGATACGTGATTCTTGCCAGACCAAAGGAGAGAAGTGATACCTGTAGAGTGTAAGTGCAGAAGGTGAAGAGGAGCTAAAGTGGATCTGCATTGGCATTGAGTGTTGTTACCAGATCAGTGTAATACCTGTTGATTTCTAACCACTTCAACAGTTGGGAAATCCCTTAACAGGGTAGCTTTAACCATCTTACTGTAAATCCTTTGACGGGGTGACTCAAAACCATTGAGTTCTTGAAATCCTCTAATAAGGTAACCTTTAATAGGTTTTAACCCTTAACTGAGTATTCTAGCCATCCCTTAACCGGGTGATCCCTAATAGGATCAGTTCCTAATAGAACCTATTGTATCAGTCTTTAACTGGACAAGGCTCCTAACAGAGCGGACTTCTAAATAGTTCAAAAACAACTTGTGGGTATTCATCCCCACCGTGGTTTTTCCCAGTTGGGTTTCCACATGAACAATTTGTGTGTAATGTGTGGTGTTACTCATGTGAAGGTTTAAGTGATTTGTGTCTGAAGGTAAATCATGTTGATCTAGCTGTTTATATATTTTTGATGATAGATTACCTGTTCATGCACTAGGGTGAAAGGGAAATGAAGTATTAGATTGTATGAAAAGATAAGTGTCAACTGGTTTATGCTTGTCTCAGTTATTCTGGGTTTTACCAGTTGTACTTTGTTTAAGACCGGTGTTACTGTTTGTCTGCCAAAGCACAACGTCTGCTAACAAACCAGTTTTAGGAATGTGTTTTTGTCTGTACTGATTCACCCCCCTCTCAGTACTAGTTTGGTACTATCCATTCATCATCGAGTTATCAGTTTTCATCGTTAGATGCGTCCTTTCTTTTTACTTTTTGTTGATCTAATGTTGCCAAGAAATGGTTTTCAACATTAGACTTGATATTCTTTTCTTTATTTTCAGTTTTGCGACTAGGAGATTTGGCACCCACTTGACTGGAAGATGTGTTATTGAAATTCCTAGTGAGAGTTGTTACGAGTTCGATTGCATTAAGATATACAAATATGGCATGGTCATTTGGAAAGGTATCAATGGCGGTATGTCCTTCATTTTCCCAATCAATAATCTCAGGGTGGATTAGAGGTAAGGGATCTTTAGGTTGAGATGTTTCAAGGGTTTCAAGGGTCATGATAGATCTATCAAAATTTTCAATATGTATGTCGATGTCTAGAATGGTACTCTCATCAAAATGACCTCTAATAAGAAACTCCTGATCATCCTCGATTAAGTCCAAGTCAACCAAATGTGGTTCTAATTCAAGTGAACTATTTCTTGATGTTTGTCCTGCATACGTGTGAACTACATCAACTCCTACATCTCCTTCAAAGCAATTTTCTTCAGCTGATTCTTCAAAGTGAAAAGAATCCCATTCCTAGTCATTAGAATTTGTATCACTTGCAGCTTGCAATCTGGTGATTTGTTCATATAGTATTTGATTAGTTTCTTCAGCTTTTCTTTAATATCTTTTCTTCTTTCATATTCAACTTCTTCAGGACTGAGATTGAGTTCTATCAACCTTGCTATGAGATTTCCTGGACTTATATTAGCTTAATTCTTATTTTGATCGATATTTAATGTTTCTTGAGAAATGCTTTTAGTTTGTTTCTCTTGTTGATTTTAAGCTTGCTTCTTTTCCCATTTCATGTTTGCTTGTGTTTGTTTCTTAGCTGATGTTTCTTCTCTTTCAATTGCCAGTTGATCTTGTCTATTTCCATATTCCTCTTGTTGTTGACTAAAAGATGTATCTTCGGGTAGATTGACTTGTCCATACCCTAAGCCTATTTTTTCTATAGTCTGCTTAGTGTAAGGTTGGATAGGTTCTGAGATACCTTCTTTTCTTTTTCCTATAGGACCTGTTCTAGTGTATCCCATTTTTCTGAGAATGTTAAATCCTTTTCCATACTTTTCTGTAGGTATGTAGACATTGTTGATCTTTTGTTGAAATTCTTCATCCTTGTATAGCCACTATAGCACATCTTTGTCTTCTATTTCCTCTGATAAGGTTCCAGCACTAACAAATGCTCCATCAAATATCAGAAGATGTTTTACCATTGGTTGTTGTTTAGAGTTTGATGGTTTTCCAAATGATTTAGGAGAAAGTGGTAATTGTGATATTGAATATTCTTCATTCCCTCGATCTCATAGCTGCATTTGTTTTTCCATACTTGACAAGATAGAGGCAAATGATTGTTCCTTAGATTGTGTGTTTGAAGATGATGCCTCCCTATTATGAGGAACAATGACTTCTTGAATTGGTTTAAGATTACTACAATACTGAAATGGATTTGAATCTACTAAGATCGTGATTTCCTGCCCACTGTAGGGAAACTTTAAGCATTGATGGTATGTTTATGGAACAACTTGTATGTCATGTATCTAGGGTCTTCCCAAGAGTATGTTGTATGATAAATGTAAGTATAGAACTTTGCATGCTGTGTCTTTCTGCAAAGGTCCCACTCTGATAGGTAACATCACAATTCCTTTAGAGGAACGTTCTTCTTCATCATAGGCTTTAATGGTGATATTTTTCTGGGGATCAACTGCATCTTCTGAATAACCTAAAGCATGAACAAGACTCAAAGAGAAGATGTTTATGCCAACTCCTCTGTCTATTAGGACACGTTTAACTCATGTCTTATGAATGATTACTTCGATATGCAAGGGAGCATTATGGGGATGTCGTAGGGACATGTCATCTTCTTTAGTGAATGATAAGCAATGAGGGTTTATTAGGTGTCCCACCATGGTTTGGAATTGATCTATATCAAGATCTTTGGATATTGTTGTATCTACTAATGCTCATTCAAGAATTTCTTTGTGTGTAGGTGAAAGCTTTAAAATTTCTAAGATGGATATTTGTGTAGGTGTTTTCTACAATTGATCCACTAGATTGTATTGTTTGGTAGTGGATGATGCATTTGTTGTAGGACCCAGAAAAACAAATTTGGTTTTGCTTCTTGTGATAGCATGAGAAGATTCTTGATTTTTCTTTTCTTTAACTACAATTGTGTTTACCACATTATCATATGTATGAGCGTAATTTACCTTCGCTTTACCCTTACCATTATTTGTTGTTGATGATTCACCTTTCTCATAGTTTGGAAGCAAAGTTTTAAAAGCTGTATGAGATTCATTTGTTGTATGTCCATCCAAAGTTATTTCTCCATTATCAATCAAAGTTTGGATGACATGTTTCAACTACTGACAACTATCTATGTGATGTCCCTTGTTTCGATGAAAATCACAATAATGGTTATCATTCCACCAAGGTGGTTTTATTTGCGGTTTGTAGTTCCTTTCTTCTGGTAAAGTGATCAATTTGTTTGCGAGAA